>NW_024412406.1:31083168-31393197 GCF_014898765.1 Herpailurus yagouaroundi | reverse complement strand
CATCTTTTGGGATGAGCACTGGGTGTTGTATGGAAACCAATTTGACAATAAATTTCATATATTAAAAAAAAAAGAAAAAAAGAAAATACCAAAAAAAAAAAAAAGATAATCCTAATTTATAAAGATATCATTAAAAAGTCATTATTTATTTGTCTTAGTTTTGGACTTAATTTGGTTCTGTTCAAAAAACTGGAATGGACAAACATGAAAGTTAAAAAAACCGGACATCACATATAGTGTAGATATTCCATGAGTATGCTTTTATACTGGGCTCACACTTCCATGAGAATCTTGAAGGATTTACAACACTTACACAGTTGCTACCAACCTTTAATGTTGGTAGTACAAGTTAAAAACAATAACAACAAAATTGTCTTTGAGTTCTCTCCAAGCATAAACATGAGAATGACAGGGAAATATTTCGGAATATGTATAACTATAAAGAAACCTGATGATATATCAACATTTTGCATTGCTTTGGGACTTTTCTCTGAGTGCTGGTAGGCAATCAGATGAAAACTGTCATTTGTTATAATTGGACAATACTTAGCAAAATCTAATATTGGAGATCTAAACTTTCTCCTACATTAGAATTCCCGGAACAACAATCATAACATAAGCACAGTGGAAAATGTAAAGGCAGAAGTTTTGGTAACTTCTGTATTTACTTTATTTCCAAGGTAACTGTACTAACTGCTAATTTTTAATAAATGCCAGCTCTAGAGAGTTTTACTTCTTGGGCCTAGTTTTTTAAGAAGGAACCTTAAACCCTCTGCATAGAACTCTGTTTTGATGGGCATGATTGTTCTCTTTGCCTTTGAAAAGAAAATAACAATAATTAAGCCCTTAAAGCTTCCAGAGATGACGTTATTTTTTCTCCTAATAAAAAATATCAGGCTCTTGGTACACGGGACTTAATTAATATAATTGGTTTCATCATAACTATCAACCTCTCGGGGCGCCTGGGTGGCGCAGTCGGTTGAGCGTCCGACTTCAGCCAGGTCACGATCTCGCGGTCCGGGAGTTCGAGCCCCGCGTCGGGCTCTGGGCTGATGGCTCAGAGCCTGGAGCCTGTTTCCGATTCTGTGTCTCCCTCTCTCTCTCTGCCCCTCCCCCGTTCATGCTCTGTCTCTCTCTGTCCCAAAAATAAATAAAACGTTGAAAGAAAAAAATTTAAAAAAAAAAAAAATAACTATCAACCTCTCAAGAAAAATTCTGTTCTCTAGATGTACAATCTGCATAGAATTCCTTAAGTCTTTACTATGGAGAAAATTACTGGTCAGCCAGAGTTTAACAAATAGTATTGTAAAGAAATGTACCTATTAGAATGACAGATTTCATTTAGCAGAAGATTTTAAAATCCTGTCAATATGATTTCCTTTGAGAAAGTTTTCAGTAAAATAATAAAAAATGAATGAAGGAAAATAAACCAAAAAACAAGACCCATGTCTACTAGAAACTCACTTCAGATCTAAAGACATATACAGACTGAAAGTAAAGGGACGGAAAAAAAGATATTTCATGTAAATGGAAATAAAACAAAAGTTGGAGTAGCAATACTTATATCAGACAGAATAGACTTTAAAACAAAGACTGTAATAAAAGACAAAGAAATGCATTATATAATGATAAAATGGGCAATCCAGAAGAGGATATAACATTTGTAAATATTTATGAGCCCAACATAAGAGCACCTAAATATCTAAAGCAAATATTAACAGACATAAAGGGAGAAATTGATAGTACTACAAAAACAGTGAGGGACAGTAACACCCCAGTTAGATCAATGGATAGATCATCCGGACAGAAAAACAGTAAGGAAACATCAGCCTTATATGACATATTAGACCAGATGGACTTAAAAGGTATATACAGAACATTTCACCCAAAACCTGTTAGAATACACATTATTTTCAAGTGCACGTGGAACATTCTTCAGGATAGATCACATGTTAGGCCACAAAACAAGTAAGTCTCAATAAATTGAACAAGATTGAAATAATATCAAACATCTTTTCAACCCTAATGTCATGTGTGTGATATACACATATATGTGATACATGTGATATACATGTATATGTATGTATGTATGTATGTATGTAGACTACTAGTCAACCATAAAAAAGAATGAAATCTTACCATTTGCAACAACATAGATACATCTACAACATATTATGTTAAGTGAAATAAGTCAGATCATGACAAATACCATATGATTTCGCTCATATGTGGATTCTAAAAGAACAAAACAGAAACACAGACTCACAAATACAGGAAACTGTTGGTTACCAGGGTGTATAGGGTTGGTGTGCAAATAGGTAAAGGGGATTAAAAGGTACAACTTTCAACTATTAAATAAATAAGTGACAAATAAATAAATAACTATTAAATAAGTCATGGGTATATAATGTACAGCATGGGAAATAGAGTCAACAATATTGTAATGACTATGTAGGGTTATAGATGATAACTAGACTTAATGTGGAGATCATTTCATAATGTATAAAAATTTAAGGTAGTATGATATCAAATCATGGGGCGCCTGGGTGGCTCAGTCTGTTGAGCGTCTGACTTCAGCTTAGGTCATAATCTCGTGGTCCCTGAGTTCGAGCCCCACATCGGGCTCTGTGCTGACAGCTCAGAGCCTGGAGCCTGCTTCGGATTTCTGTGTCTCCCTCCCTCCCTGCACCTCCCTTGCTCTTACTCTGTCTCTCTCTGTCAAAAATAAATAAACATTAAAAAATTAAAAAAATATATCAAATCATTATCATGTACACCTGAAAGTAATAGGATATTTTATGTAAATTATACTTCAACTGGAAAAAAAAGATTAAAAGCTGCAGAAATGGCTGCCTCAAGGTACACGCTCCTAAATGAACAAAATGTTCACTAAAAATGAAACCCAAGTGACTGCAACTGTCATTTTCAATCCTATCATTTTAATCCATTTTGAGGGGGAACAATGAATAATTTGCAGTCAGGCACCCTGTTTAGATGTGGAAGCATGTGGAGACGGTGTATACTGGGTATATACCGAGTTTGGGACACACAAAAATATGGAAGATAAATTTTGCATATTTCATAATTTTGCCTTGGGCAAATTTTCTATAAATAGATAACATTTTTCCCATCGGTAGACTGAACTGCCATAGTACGCGCGGTATTATAAAGACTTTTTTTACACACACTAAGTAAAGCATTCTGGAGATTACCTAAGTAATTTAAGTCCAAATATTTTTGTACTCATGCTTTCTAGTCCATTCTATATGACTACCTCCGAGGTTCTCCGTGTCCGCATTTTTCTCTGGGTGGCGTTGTAGAGATATGTTCTTTTTGTTTTAGCAGCCTTATGCCCAATGAAGCATTTTGAAATTTTATATGCAGCATGCATGAATTTGGCTGTATTTGTCTAATTTCGTTTTGGTTATGAAAATGAGTTTTAAGCAATACGGATTGGTGCTTTTCTCAGCATAATTGAAGACGATATAGTTCCTGTTAATTTCTGGGTATCAGATTTAACCACAGGAGGCCAGACCTCTGGACAGAAGCCAAGTCTGTTGATCCATATGCCATATAAGTAGGACACTTATTTATCCCCGCTTTCTCAAGAAGTATTTATCCCCGCTTTCTCTTCTCTTGGGCAGAGACCTCACTTTCATCACTAGTTGTTGGGTCACTTATGTGATAATAGTAGAAATTGGTTTCCTTAGGCTAGGGCTTTTCCATGCAGTACGGCTTACCACTAAGCTGGTCATGAGGGTTCTAAATGGATCAAGAATGATGTAGGTCACATTTATATATTGTGACACTGTAATTTTAACATCATTAATTTTATCATTAATCACTCAAGCCATTTATGCATTGATAGTCTCATCTTCATATTTTAAGTGATGGAATTTCCTAATAACCATATTTAAAAAAAACTAATTTCCATAAAAGCTTTGTTTCTTCCTAGTACAACTATACTAGATACTGATAAATCAATATATAATTTTTTTCTTTATCCCTGGATATGAGGGATAAAGAGACGAGAACATTTGGAAATTGCACATTTGTTCTTGCATTATGTCTTAATATAGATCAATTTGTTTAAGACAATTATACAAGCAAAGCCTTAGAGATTTCAGATGTGAATAGGAAAAATAGTATGGAGATGATGAATGTGTCTCTAGGGGGAAAAAAAAGACATTTTTGTTTTCTGAGAAAAAGGTTAAGTTTGAAATTTCCAGTTAAGATACTGTTATCTTGTTAATGAACCAACTGCAAAATGAAATATTTTTCTCATAGTTTTTTATAGTATAAATCTGAAATTACTAATGTATAATATATTTTAAAACTCATGTTATTGAAATTGCTGGCACTGATCAGTTGTGTTTAATGGACTTTAAAAAAGTTTTTTTAATGTTTACTTATTTTGAAGGAGAGTGAGAGAGACAGTGCATGAGTGGGGGAGGGGCAGAGAGAGAGAGGGATACACAGAATGTGAGGCAGGCTCCAGGCCCTGAGCTGTCAGCACAGAGCCCGATGCGGGGCTCAAACTCATGGACCGTGAGATCTTGACCTGAGCCGAAGTCGGACGCTTAACCGACTGAGACACCCAGGCGCCCTTGAACTTTTTGAAACACCTAGAAACATGCTCTTTTATTCAGGTATTGTGACAATGGTTCTGCAGGGTGACAGCATAAATCTCACTGGCATTCACTATTGTATCATTGGAGATTCTCTAGACAACAGAACCAGTTCCACACCTGTCTATCTGGATACAGACACTGAGAATAACTTCAAGGAATTGGCTCACATTACTTTGAGCTGGCAAGTCTGAAATCTGAAGGATAGGCTAGAAGCCTGGAAATGATCGGGCAGGAGGAATTGGTGCCTTAGTCTTGAAGCCAGAGTTCTTTATCAGAGAAACATCTGAGTTTGCCTGTCAGTAAGGCCTTTTAATCGTTTGCACAAGGCTCACCCACATTATCTCGAATAATCTCACTTCATTAGTCAAAGTGATTGCAGATGTTAGCCATATCTACGCAATACCTCCATGGCAATGCCAACATTAATGTTTGATTGAATAACTGTGTTCTAGATTAAGTAACCGGTATGGTCAAGTTCGCATATAAAGGCTAACCATCACAGTCCACTCCTTATCACCTTGGCACCCAAACACCCCTCCTTAACCTACCTAACCTCCAAATAGAGGCCATAAAGTCATCCTTGCAACCAAGAAAAGGCAACTATCCTTCACACAACCTAAAACACTAGTCCTTTCCTTTGAAGGGAATGCAGAGTCCTCAAGCAATACTCACTCTTCTCCTTGATATGAGAACATTTGAACTGTCACTTAATTGCTGTGATATGAAAGTTTATATTATTTTTAAACATTTTTAATGTTTATTTATTTTTGAGAGAGAGAGAGAGGGAGAGAAAGAGTGGGGGAGGGGCAGAGACAGAAGGAGACACAGAATCCAAAGTGGGCTCCAGGCTCTGGGCTGTCAGCACAGAGCCCGACATGGGGCTCGAACCCATGAACTGTGAGATCATGACCTGAGCCGAAGTCGGACACCTAACCACCTGAGCCACCCAGGTGCCCCAAAACTTTATATTATTAAGAAATTATATGTTAGATGAGAAAATGATGAGAGGAAAGAAAACAAAGACATTTAATACACATAGGTATACATATATATATCTTATATATTATATAAATATATAAATATATATTATATAAATATATATATAAATAAATATATATTACATATATAAGCAGATATATATACATATATAATATATATGCATATTTAAACACATTGATGTGTAATGTATACTATATATTGTATAATATACTATATATGTCATATATATGACATATATATACATATACAAACATATACATAAGGAAAAAAAAGAAGAAACACAATTATAGTCTTCTTTTCTGCAACTTAACAACATGGTTGCAGCTGTTAACTTACACCTATCTTCTTCCACTATCGATTGCATATTCCACTGCCTCAGCAAGCACCTCAGCTGGTCCTGGTTCTTTATCTCATAGGAAGCTCCAAATTTTCATTCCAAAGGGTCTGACCCATTAGCGGTTGTGTTTTGTTTTTTGTTTGTTTCTTTGTTTGTTGTTGTTGTTGTTTTGTAGTTTTCCATTGACTTCAATCACATAGCCCTAAGGTATCTCCTGTATTCCACACATATTCTTATTATCTTCATTGTGGAGTAGCAGTCCAATTTCCCTTGGAAGTCAGGATCAATTATCCCAGCCAGTAATGTAACTCCTTCTTTGCCTGTTGACTCAGTCTTGAAGAGCCTGAGTGGCTAGGCAGCAATCTTAGTTTCCAGTTCGTTGGAATCATTGTGTCTCCTGCCAGAAGTATTTCTCCCTTTGAAACAAACACCTCTAAACCAGAAGAGCCTAAGTTCTTAGGAATGAGAAGTAAAAATTTTGCTAATGGGACACTCAGGGTAATAGTGGGTGGTACCTCTTCCATTTCCTGTTTTGAATCTTGGACCCATCCAGCCTTGCTCTGGGAGAAAGAACACCATATAGTTGAGGCCAGTTCAGGGCTATATATACAGCCTTCTGGAGAGACTTACCCCAGTCTTGCAAGATATTGCCAGCTGACACTGTAATTGAGTCTTCAAAAGTCCATTACACTGTTCCATAAAGCTTGCTGTTTCAAGATGGTGAGGCACATGGTCGGAACAGTAAATTCCATGAGCTTGGATCTATCCCCTAATTCAGTCACTGTTAAGTGAGTATCTTGATCAGAATCAGTGCTGTATGGAATACAAAGACAATGTAAGTCCATGGAAGGTAGTTTTGGTAAAAGGATTGCATACGGGAGGGGCACTTGCGTGGCTCAGTTGGTTAAGCATCTGACTTCGGCTCAGGTCATGATCTTACAGATCGTGAGTTTGAGCCCTGTTCAGGCTCCTTGCTGACAACTCAGAGCCCAGAGCCTGCTCTGGATTCTGTCTCCCTCTTTCCTGCCCCTTCTCTACTGGTGCTTGCTCTCTTTTAAAATAAATAAACTTAGGGACACCTTGGTGGCTCAGTCAGTTAAGTGTCTGACTCTTGGTTTCAGCTCAGATCATGATCTCACAGTTTGTGGGTTCAAGCCCCACACTGAGCTCTGTGCTGACAGCGTGGAGCCTGCTTGGGATTCTCTCTCTCCCTCTCTCTGTTTCCCTCCCCTACTCACTCTCTCTCAAAATAAATAAATAAACTTAAAAACAAAGAACAAACAAAATAAACTTTAAAAAAAGATCACATGCAGGAAAGGCAAGTCTGTATCCAAAGTGTTTACTCCAATAAGAACAAAACATTTGCCTTTCTAATATGGAATCAGTCCAGTGTAATCAACTTGTCATCAGGTAACTGGCTAATCATCACAGGGAATGGTGCTACATCAGACTGAGCGTTGATCTCTGTTGTTGGAAGAGTAGGTATTGAGCAGTGACTGTAGCCAGGTTGACCTTGGTGAGTGGATATCCATGTTGCTGACCCATGAATATCGTCTATCTCTGCTACAGATGCCACTTTGCTCATCTGTCCATTGGGCAGTGAGTGCAGAAGTAGATGGGGGAAAAGGCTGACTGGTATTCACAGAACGGACCATCCTATTCACTTGGTTATTAAAATCTTCCTTCGCTTACTTCACCCTTTAGTGAGCATTCATATGGGATACAACCATCTTTATGGGTTTTTTTTCCACTTCAGAGACTGGAAAATCTTCTCCAGACTTCCTTGTCACTAATTTGTGACTAATTTGTGACTAATTTTTTCCTTGTGACTAATTTTTCTAACTCCCTGACTATCCATCCAAACTATCGGCCATAGTCCATGAATCCGTCTACGCTCATAACTGTGTCCATTTGTCCTCCCAAGTAAAATGAACAAACGGGCGCACTACTTAAAGTTCTGACAACTGGGAAGATTTCTCTTTGCCATTGCACTTCAGGAGTGTTGTAGAAAGAGGCTTTAGTGCTAAAGCCATCCAATTTTAGGTGATGCCTATACAATGTGCAGAATATCTGTAACCCAGGCCTGACTTTTCCCTTCCTCCGTCATCTGATTGTGAAGACCTCCACATAAGGCCATAGATACAGGCTGGGAGAGAGAAGTCATGTGGGGCCAGGAGTGGGGGGCCATTGGAATTTGAACTGCTTCTCCATGCAACTTACTTGTGCCTTCAGAGACTGCTCAGATCCAGCTATATGTATAGAGAGAGAGCCTATACACACACACGCGCGCGCGCGCACACACACACACACACACACACACACACACACACACACACATGTATATATATACTTAGAGCCCGGGCTGAAATTCACCTATAGGAACCTGCCAAAGACTTCAAACACCATTCTTATCTGCCACTGACACTCCAGGCACCTTGGATGTGCTGGATCGTATGGCCTAAGTGCAGAGAAGCTCACACAGCGGCCTGACATGTTGCAGAGCCTTTTCTTTTCCTTGGACTCATTTGAAATTAGCAGCTTCTCAGGTCACTCAGTAAATTGGCAGGAGTAGCTTACTTAGATGATGACTGCTGCCTGAAAGATTCAAAGAGTCCCGTTAGGCATTCTGCCTCTTATTTGGCTGGAGGAGGGGCCGTATACACCAACTTACCCTTCGCCTTAGAAGGGATAGCTCAACATCACCCATACCACCGGACCTCTATAAGTTTCACCGAGATAGATCATCCACAAATTTTTGGTGGATTTATGTCCCACCATCTGACACTGCCAGATGTGTCAGTACCAGAGGTAGTGTTAATTTGCTCAAGAAAAGAACCATACCTGGTACCACAGCTCAGTTGGAGTCATCACCTGGTTAAACTTCTGACATTCCACTGTCATTTTCAAGACCATCTATTTTTCTGGACTAGCCAAATAGGTGAGTTGAGTGGGAATGTACCGAGAATCACTACCTCTATATTCTTGGACTTCTTGATGGTAGCATTAATATCTGTAATCCTTGCAGAAATGCAGTAATGTTTTCCTATTTGTCTTGGCAGAGACAGTTCCAGGGGCTTCTACTTGGCCTGTTCTATCATCATAGCCCTCACTCCCCAGAATAAGAAACAATGTAGGTATTCTACCAGTTGCTAAGTAGTCTACTTAAATTGTGTATGCTGAGGCTCTGGCAGTAACCACGGGATGGGTTCAGGAGTCCCAGAATTCACTGTGAGATGGGCCTGAGATATAATTCCACTTACCACCCAACCTTCAAAAGCCCCCCACACTAACTGAGGAAACTGTTTTGGTTTGGGATCTCCTGGAATTAAGTGTCACATCAGTTAAGAGTTGGTATCCAGTAGTCCTTGAAAAGTCTGATTATTTCCCATTCTTCAATGAACAGTTATCCTGGTAAAAGACATATGTCCTTTTGAGGAAAGCTGTGAAAAAGGTTAACCAGGCCCCTTTTTCAAAGGTATCTGGCCTCCCCTCCTTCACTGGGGTTCTGGGCCTATAAAGTGGTTCAAGTCTGGGAATTGATTGAAGGTCCATGACTGTTTGGGTGAATCAGGATAGACTGTGCACTGGACCTAAAATTCTGCTTTTTAAATTCCAGTTAAAAAATAAATAGGCCTCCCATCTATTTCAATTTTAGGAACATGTAATCAGCTTGCCGAGGTGATAGGTTTCTGAGAGTCAGGCTATTCTGATTACTGCTTAGAAGGCTCTGATGCCCATTCTGGTAACCATACCCACTTTACCTTTGGTACGTAAGTGTTGCCACATGGCCCCTGCCACCCCAGGATACAATTAGTCCCCTGCATTTAAGGCTCCAGTTCAGCAGCAGCACTTTGCACTGTAGCTGCTAACCTACAGAGGTGACCACAGAACTCTTGGGCAGTGTTGGTTTCCTACAGCCGATTCCTGTCTCACAGTCATGGTAAGAGGTGTGGGTGAGCGGGTTGCCCACTCTGGCACCCCAATCCCCCTAAACCTTTGAATCCCTTCCTCTACATTCAACCACATTTCCAATTCTACTGTCGTGGGCCATCTTCCAGCCCATGTTTTAGCCAATCTGCCAAACGAACTGGCAGAGCCCTGCTAATCCCACAAGGTAAACCATTAAATCCAGAATCTCTGTTTCGTGGGGCCATGTCAGTAAATTTGGCCTAATTCAACTTTATGTGCCTTCCACCAGTATCCCATATTCCTTTTGTGTGTGTGTGTGTGTGTGTGTGTGTGTGTGTGTGTGTGTGTGTGTTTATTTTTGATATAGACAGAGTGCGAGCAGGCAGGGGCAGAGAGAGAGGGAGAGAGAGACTCCCAAGTAGGCTCCGTGCTTGTCAGCACAGAGCCCGATGCGGGGTTGGAACTCACGAACTGTGAGATCCTAACCTGAGCCGAAATCAAGAGCCAGATGCTTCACCGGCTGAGTCACCCAGGCGTCCCCCATCCTACATCATTAATATCTATCTCAACACACATTTCTCAGAATTCTGTCTGTAGAAATTGAAAAAAGAAATCATTTTGCATAGGCGTATCCAGTGCTGATACTTTATATATTTCTGTAGCTGTATTAGTGTTGTCTTTCATACTGGAAATAGAATCACTGGTGCCTTTAAATCTAATCAGATGAGAGAACAATTCTGGAAACCCCAGTACCAATTCACACAACTTCTCCTTAAAGGTTCTATTCCTCTAAAACCACTCTTGGTTCCAGAATCAGTCAGTCAGGATTTTCCAGACAAACAGAACCCCTATGTATGTATGTACACAAACATATATACATATACATAAATATAAATATTTATGTATGCATATGGAGACACACACACACACACACACACACACACACACACACACACGTGAAGAGAGAGATTTTAAAGAATTGGCGACATGACTTGGTGGCTGGCAAGTCTGAAACCTTTACATCAGCCTGGCAGGCTGGAACTCTCAGGCAGTTGATAGTGCTGTCTTCAGGCCGATTTCTTTCTTCAGAGAATCCTCAGCGTTTGCTTTTAAGGCCCTCTGACTTATTGGATAAGGCTGATGCATATTATGAGGATAATTTCCTATAATTAAAGTAAGTCGATTATAGATACTATCCACATGTACAAAGTTTTTCATGGCATAACCTAGATCAGATTTTGGTTGACTAACTGAGGACTATACCGTAGTCAATTTGACACATAAAGTTAACTCTTACAAATACCAAGCCTTTTTTATTCCAGAGTCTGCAGGTTGGCTGTGAGTAAGTCTATTTAGGTAGGGCGTGAGGGTGTCTCTGCTTCACCCTATGTTCTGTGGGCCATTTAGGAAAGTTTTCCTTTATGTATGTCATTGCGGGGCCAGGCTAAGTGGAGGGCGGCTTCTTGAGAAGGCTCTTCTCATGCAAGAAAGACAAGAGAGCAGGTGGGAACAGGTGAGGCCATTAAAGAAACCAATATATGGTCACTTCACTATTGGCAGGAGCAAGTCACATGGTCAAGTCCAGAGTCAATGTATGGACAAGCCACGCTCTCCATGATAAATATATGGCATGGAAGAGGATGCCAGGAAAGATACAGAATCTGGGTCAATCATTCAACCTTCCACAAGTATTTGCATATGGTAGCTTAGAGTTATTTACAGCCTTGACATCTTTTATCGTATCTGTAGAGAACTACGAGTTATCAGTATCACTTTCACCCAAATGATAGTGTTCATCTAAAAGATATTCTTTTGCTGTGGTGTTTCATTTTTCAAACCTATTTCTATTTGTTACTAAGTCAGATACTTTATTATGGATATATTTGTTATTTGATGAAGGCTGTCCCCAACTAAATATAATTTATTTCTGACATCATAGGTTGGTTTTATATAAATGGGAAGAAGCTAAAGGGATCAGGTAGAGTTATATGATTGCTTTCACTTGGAGGAACAGCTGGAGGTTTAGTCTAATTTTGCCTGGATAATATTACTGTGGTGCACCCTTAGGATAAATATTACTATGGTGTACCCTTACAACATGGTTATCATGTGCACGTGTACTTCCTTGCGGGAAATAAATAAATGGGGGAGGAAGAGGCATATCTTTTATCCAGAGTAATTTCATAGAATTCATGTAGACACTTCACCCTCAAGGAAGGAAAACATACCTCTCCCCTTCTTAAGTAGAAGCTGCTGATAGTGACTTCCAGCCAAAGAGTAAAGTGTGGAGAGAAGGGGAAAAAGAGTAACTTACCCGTGGGGAAACTTGACACTCTCCCAGCCGGGAGGTCAAGGTCAGCCTCCCCAGTGAGAAGTCCTGATGAGAGTGTGAACCTGTCATATGCTGGTGAAATGGCACTTATCTCTGTGGCATCCTCCCCAGATCTCTTAGCTCTAGTATAATCATGAGAAAAACATCAGAATAATCCCAATGGAAGTACACTCTACAAATCACTGACTAGTACTCCTCAAAACTGCCAAAGTCATTTAAAAAAAAAACAAGGTCTGAGAAACAGTCACAGCCAAGAGGAGCCTGAGATGTGGTGAAGAAATACAACACAGTGTCTAATGCAAGATGTTAATAATAGGGGAAAAAGAGCGTGGGGTGTATGGGACTCACCTTGCCATTTTCACAATATTTATGTAAATGTAAAGCTGTTCTGACATAAAAGTTTATAGAAAAAAAAGGCTCAAAATATTTGAAATGAAAGAACTGAATAGATTTTACTCCAATTTTTAAATTTATGGTCGCTGAAAACAGTTTTATTATAGCTATGATATTTATTGTTACCTACTAATTAAGTTGTTTTAAATCTCATAATTTTTTTTGGAAGAAACATCTGATATTACGACCTAAGTTAACTTTGATAAAAGACAATAGAAGTTTCAGTAAAAAGAAGGAAAATGTTAAAAGCGATGTAGGCACAGTGTAGCAATGTAGGCACAGTGTGCCATATTATTAATAATGATGTCTTATATGAACTGTAATATTCAGCATATGAAACTAACTATGAGATTACATTTAGACACATGGCTAAATAGCTCATCTATTTCTCGAGTAGCTTTTCAGTAGCAGAAATTGGTCTTGGAGATACCGGGTTTTTATATAATCAATAAATATTGAAATTCTACTTTTATGGTAAAGGAATAACTTTCTGTCAGTGTTGGAGATAAAAAGATATTTATAGTTTCTTCAAGCACAGTTTTTAAGAGCAACGTTGAAAAATAATCGTTAAGGCTAACAACCAATTTCTCACGGAGATCGAAACATTTAGTAACTTATATCATCAAATTGTAATTTTTATTATCCAATTGCCTTTCCTTTGCAAATGACTTGTTGTTACCTAGCCTTCTTATCATCAGCTTGCTGATGCGTGCCAATAAAGTGGATCCAGGCCCGCAACCCACAAAACGTACTGAGGGAGAATGCTCAGTACACTATGCTGCCTGTTCAGTTAGCTGTTGAAAATGGTCAGCCTCTTTTCTTTCAGAGGCAGTAGGAATCATCCAGCGAGAGCATCAGTGAACTTCTTGTTCTGGTTCACCCACACTTGCTTGATCAAGTGTTTATCATCTAGTACAACAGAAAATGACAAAGAGGGAAAAAACAGGTTAATGTTTCAAGGATTCAGAGGAGGAATAATTTTGAGGAGCCCAGTCTTCTAATGCGGATTTCACCATGCACTTTACTTTGAAGTCTCATTTACCTAAGCTCTGTTGTATTTTGGTGCTGCAATTTTTTCGTTGTGTCAGGGCATCAGTTTTCTATGACGGCCCTCAGTTTTATTAAGTTGACCACATAACTAAAATAAAATTCTCTGGGGCGCCTGGGTGGCTCAGTCGGTTAAGCGGCCGACTTCGGCCCAGGTCATGATCTCGCGGTCCGTGAGTTCGAGCCCTGCGTCGGGCTCTGTGCTGACAGCTCAGAGCCTGGAGCCTGTTTCGGATTCTGTGTCTCCCTCTCTCTGCCCCTCCCCCGCTCATGCTCTGTCTCTCTCTGTCTCAAAAATAAATAAACGTTAAAAAAAATTTTTTTTAAATAAAATTCTCTAAAATCGTTTAAAAAAAAAGAAAACCCACATATGCATTTATACTTAAATCTGTGCTGACAATTTAGGTATTATAATAACCAGAAAGTGAAACTGTGCCAGACATTTCATACATCGATTTATCTTAATATTATTCACTCTGATAAACAGCTTGTTTCCTTACATCATACTGTTTGTGAATAAAATTGTAAGTTCCAGAGAGGATTATTCATGCATGTAGCTGTTTAATTAAAAAGAGAAAGATTAGTCAACCTTTTTCCAGGAGATAACCGAATGAAAGGCAACTTTTAATTACTCCTTTGAAGTTTCTTTCCCAGTTGCAAACTCAGGTTTCAAAACGAACTCTGGGAATGAGCGAACACTGCAGAGAGGAGATCGATCCTATCACGGATCCTGTCTGAATGCTTGGTGGAGTGGGTCAAACCAAACCCTGGCAGTATGTCTATGCTTCACAGCATAGGGAGGGGTTAACACTTTACTTTTCGCTTCCTTCCTCTGTTTTCATTGCACCCGGGGAATTCTTGTCCCTTACAGGTGGCTGTAAACACAGGTGGCCCGTAGGATCCACTCCATAATTGCTTACACTTTATTAGCAGTCTGCACGCTTAACACTCGACGCGGTGCTTGATGGCTTCCCATTTTTCTGTCTTTTCAGACGACATCCTTTGCGGTGCCGTGGCACATGGATTTCAGGACTGCCTGTGAAGAGGTATGTTAAACGGCTTTCTGCTTTTTGAATAAGGAAAACAGGTTGTAAAGGGGACACGCTGGGCCCTCCTTTATGTGAGTGGAGCACTGCTTTTGGCGCAGGGATGGGTGACGGGTTCATTGCATGTCCAGGGTCTGATCTGTTTCTGCAAGACTAAAAAGCCAAAGAGTGCCTGGGGAGGACCCGGACTTTCACTCTTCCTTAAGAAGAAGACTGGAGCATATTTGATTTGATTCAATTGCCCTTCTCCATAAACTCTGCGCTCGCTGCATGATTTCAGGTAGTAGGAGTATTGGAAGGAATTCTTTTCACATAAATGGTTATAAATTAGAAGACATCTGAAGTCCCTTTCAGCACTAAAATCCTATGATTTTATGATTCCAATATTATTTAAGTAGTTCAATCTTATTTGAGTATTAGTACATGGCAATTCAGATCCTCTGTAGAGAAGCAGCTCGGTGTGAGTTAAAGTGACACATTGCTCTTTCAAGGGTATTAAAGGCCATTCAAGTGTGTGGTCAATGGTGCATGGAGTGAGGCCCCAGGGGATGTAACTGTTCTATTTTAGGAAAAAACACTGTGAGATGTCACTTGTTAAGTTTCTTGCAAAAATATCTTCTTTGAAAAACTATTTGTCACAGTTGGTTCAAAGTTTAGAACATAAGTAAGAAAATGAATAAATTGCTTTTATGTGTTTAATACCTAAGCTCTTTAATTTCCAAAGGATTTTCTTTATGCTAGTACATTTCAGATTACATTATAGTTATTTATTTACAAACCTCTCTTCGTGCAACACTAAAAATCATAATGTCAGAGTGTATAATTTATTCATCCTTTTAACCCAGTACCTATCAGTTCACGCTTTTAAAAAGAACAATTAATGCTTTAGAAACTTAAGTTTAGAAGCATGAGTTTAAATATGTGCCTGTTAAATACACAGTATCATACTCTTAATTTTGGATATAATAGGTCTACCATTTCCATCACAGTTTTTGTTCTTATGTTTTGGGCAGTAGAGCACTCATTGAAATATTTGTGTGAATGAGATAAAAATGAAAGAAAAAACCATATGAGATTCATGTGGGAGAGACAGGATGTGGCCAAGTACTGTCTGAACACATGGTTTACCTTGGATCTCAGAGGCTGAGCTAAGGCCTTCTGAGGCCTTCTACGGACTTCTCAGGCCTTTTTTTGTTTGTTTGTTTTTAAACAAAATTAGTTGATTCATTGGTTTGGAATATATATCAGGTTCCATTTAAGGGTCAGAGATTTATTTTACAATGATAATTGTATTCGCGGGAATACAGAACTATGGGATCGTCTAAACATGATCAAATCCCCCAGCCGATGAACCAAAGCCACTGAGTTTGCCTGAAATTTACAGTCTCAGAACATTCAAATGGACAGGAACCATAAAGACAATTTAGTTTAACACTCTCACTTTGAGAGGTTTTATGAAATTCTGAGTGCCATTTAATTAATTAGATAAAAGCAAAAGTGTAATGTAGAGCTTGGAATTCCTGAGTCTACGTTGGAGCCTTTTTCTAAATGATGTTGCTGGAAATGAGAACATAGTCAAAGGCATATTAAATAAAACTTGTTTTCTCTTGACTGTTAGTAAGCTATTAAAGATGAAAATCTGACTCTCATGTCCATCAGACAGATCTAGCTAGATTATAACCATGTACATACGGGGAAGTCTCTTCTTTGAACAGAAACAGAACTATGTCCAGATAAGCTCCATTCAGAATATCTTAATTTTCTAACACAGATCCTTTTTGTAAAAGATAGGTCGATTTATTAAGAAGGTTCTCCTCTTAAAAAGAAACAGTCTATAAAGTGCAAAAGTGAAGATAGAGAATAAATCCACAATTTACAGGAAAAGTCACATGTTAATGGGCAGGCATAATTACTGATTTTCTACTTTTAAAAGTGTCATCAAAATAATGATGTGGTCAGGAAGCCAATATGCTATCTTTAGTCTAAGTGTTCCTCAGATTTCATTTCCACATCGATATCCCTTAAAATACAATCCACATCTCGGTGTTGACCATGAAAATACATATTTTTATAACACATATTTAATAATTCAATAACTTATTTACATATATAACTTAATTTAGTCCCTCAAGTAATAGAATAGAATTTGTGACTGTGATTCAATCAACACATCCTGAAAGAAATCCTACTATCGATGAAATACTGTACTATCTCTACAAATTAATATTCCTTAATTATAAAAAGAGTAATAATTTATTATTAAGATCTTCTCATGATAACAAAATATATGATGAAGTTAAATACTGTGATACAGAACAGAATGTTACTGAAGTCACTACGTGATGACACGATTCTGGTTAATTGTTACGCGAATATATTTATTCAAAGAAAACCCAGAGTTCAGAAAAGGAAGCACCTGTCTTCGGATGGAGTAGTCTCGGAAAGCCTCAAGGCAAAGTGACTCTTGTACTAGTCGTTGACAAATGGAAGAGTGCAGCCATGGAGAAGGCCATGAGTGGAAGTAATCCTAGAAAGCAGGACAAGTACAGTTGGAGGCAGATTGCATCCAATGGCCTTTCCTGCCATGTTGCTATAATACAGTAGAGTATAAGCAATTACACATCACTTAAAGCTATAAGTATACAGAACAAATTAAGTTATATTTGACAACCAAAATATGGAAGTACCAAGGACACTTGCAAAGCTATGCACAAGGCATGACATAGTCTCTGCCCAGTTCCTTGTGGTTTGTATTTTTTTATGTCTGATATTGCACATTTTATATTTTTAGTTTTTAAACATTTATGTATGTATGTATGTATGTATGTATGTATGTATGTATTGAGAGACAGAGAGAGAGAGAATCCCAGACAGGTTCTATGCTGACAGCACAGAGCTCAACGCGGGGCTCAATCTCTTGGGAGGTTCTGACCCGAGTCGAAATCAAGAGTCGGCCACTTAACTGACTGAGCCACCCAGGCGCCCCACAAATTTTATATTTCAAGATTAAAGGAACATAGATTTTAAAGTTTCATGAAAACAACATGTTGTGTTCTTTCGATGTCTAGAACTCCAATTAAAGAGGCCTTAACTTTTAAGTGTCAAATTATAGTCTGTTTTTTAAAGTTCCAAGGTAGGAGGATTAAGCTCAAGATAAGTTCTTCATAAGTTTAAAACAGAGTAAATCCATGTGAATTCATAAACACATTTCATTGATTTACAGAAAGCAAGTCAATGACTAGATTTTTAAAAAGCATTGCCTGTTAAATAATGAAGAGGCATGGCCTTTTACTATTCCTCTAAGCGAACAAAGTGGATTTTGTAAAATCCCCCTGCAGTATTGGATCACCCACATCAGGCACAGGAAAACAACATTTGAATTTAATTCATTTTTTTGATGAATCATCCCTTTAACATTTCAAGTTTTCTGTATGTTTTACAATTTATGTAATGTACTGTACACGTCTCTATAGAGCACCTACATTTCTTCCCTACACTGTCCACACGGTTTGAAGACCAATGATGGTGATGTTAATAAACAAACAGAAGATGAATGCAGTTCTTCAGTTTCTTTCACTAAAATGTGCAGCCAATAATTCTCTAGGAGATTTTTTATTGTTCAGCCGTCTGGGTGCACAGATGTAGAGACCGTGGCTGGACTCTCTTAGGTTGTACGGCTAGAGCGGTCGCTCTCATGGTCCTGGTTCCCGTTATTTTTTGTTTAATTTTTTTTAAGTGTTTACTTATTTTTGACAGAGAGAGAGAGAGAGAGAGAGAGAGAGAGGGAGCATGAGGGGGGACGGGCAGAGAGTGAGGGAAACACAGAATCCAAAATGGGCTCCAGGCTCCAAGCTGTCAGCGCAGAGCCCGATGCGGGGCTCGAACTCACAAACCATGAATTCGTGACCTGAGCCCAAGTCAGATACTCAACCGACTGAGCCACCCAGGTGCCCCTCCTGGTTACCATTCTTATTGGAAGCAATCCATGGGGGATGAGACCGTTTAGATCAAGCCTCTCCCAGTATCAGACAGTGTCCTATGCGTCCCCCATAGCTCGTCTTTGATGGGACAATCCGCAGGTCAGCATGGCCTCACTCGCTTTAACCCCCCCTCCCCCACAGTGGTCATTGCTTTGATACAGGAGGAACAGCTGCTTCAAGATGATGTCCTTCTTTGCATTCCCCTAGGAAATTCTTGGTGACCCTCTAGTCACCAAGAGCACTTTTTCTACCACCTGGTGAGAGACACTGATGGCCATGTCATTGCATACAGGAGGATCGGGGGAGGCATCCCTCAACTAATCCGTGCACGAGGGAAACCAGAGCAAGTAGCTAAGAGCGCCGCATCTGGAGCCCAGCAGTCTGGGTTCAAATCCTGCCTTCCACTCACCTCTGCTGCTCTGCTCTTTTCCTGGCTATGAAACAACTTGCACTGGGTTGTCAGGAGGATCAAATGAAATACTATTTCTGGGCACACAGCAGCGCTATGCAAGTGACTAGTAAACAATGAAAAGCCACACGGCCACATTTCACTAGAGATGATACCGGCCCAGCGGAGCTGCTCTGAATCAGAAGGGTACCCAGTTTTTCATCCACGGCCTCAGCTCTGCTTCTAATGCAGTTGTTGACCAAGCGCCAACATTTTCTGCTCCAGCTCTATACTTGTGTCAACAAAAACCGTGCTGTAACTTTCCCAGTTCCTATCCGCCTCCTGCTCTGCCATAAGAAATATATTTATAAAACATAAATCCTGTTCAGGTTTCTCTGGGGCATCTCTGATACCTTTAACCGCCCGGGACATCACACCAGGGCCTTGACCTTCCTCCTCTACACCCGGCACCTCTCCTCCCTCTGCCTCTCTCGGATCGTTGCAGACTTGGCATCGGGGATGCATGTTCGTGCTTCTCCCTTCTTCTTGCATCATGTCGGCTCTCCAATCTCACACTTTCATATCTTTACTCATTCTTCCTTCTTGAGTCAAATAGCTGTCGCCTCCTCTAATTATTATTTTCTTATTTTTTAAGACAAACTGTACGTTTTTCTATAGCCAAAGGTGTCTTTAACACCTCCCTCCCTCGAGAATACTTAATTCTTCTCTCCATGTTGCTCCCATATCAGATATCACAGTGCATTTTGTGGACATATGCGTATTTTTGTAAGTAAGAATACTCTGAGGTCAGAGACTATTGTCTGACTCACATCTGACTCACTCTTACATTTTTTTTGGCCAAAAAAACTATTTGCAAAGTTTGCAGTATTTGCAAAATGGATGTATGTATGGGATTTTAAATGTATTTGCATGCACACAGCTGAGTTTTTATAATCAGATATATGTATCATCTCTTACCCCTAGAGACTATATTTTAAGTTGAATTTGTTGTTAGCTTTGTGAGTCCCTTTTTTCTATTTTCTCCAAACAGCTATTTATTGGTGTGTGTGTGTGTGTGTGTGTGTGTGTGTGTGTGTGTGTGTGTGTATTCATTCTAACAAAATCTGCTTCGTTCTTTGTTTTCTTTAATTCTGTCTTCCCAGGACCCAAATCTGAGCTCAAAGTCTGTATTTTCTTTTGCAGACAACTATCTAATAATGAGGGGGCATTTTATACATTATTTGAGTGAATGGAGCTCTGACCACATCAGACGTAATGACAGAAGTCTCATAGCTGTGTTTTTGTCCCTCAAACTTTCCCTGGATGATCTTTGATATCTCTTTGATGTGTAACAATAATGTATTGATGGGCTCTCAGGGAAAACCCCTTTTTTCATCCTCACATCGAGACAGCGTTATTTGTGATTGCCAGCCATTCCATTACACTTCGGGGAGAAAATTGGCCCGAATGTACTGTACATTAAAAAATCAGCAAATGTGCTCAATTATGTTCACTTGGCTTTGATATTATTTTATATCTTCCTCTTCCCCATGCCATCTCAGAGTGGTGCCCAGCCAAGATCACATTGTAAGCATGAAAGACTTTTCTCTGTGAAAAATGTAGAAAATTATGTTCTATATTAAGGAAAATAGAATTTGCTTTTGCTGAAATATTTTTGTCCTCGAGACACATCCACTTGAGTTATGGTCTAGAATAGACTAATCAACACAATTTACTGAGTGTCTGCAGTGCACCAGTCCCATAAAGGAGGAAAGCACACCATCCTTGGTCCCGGAAGAAGCTTGTTTTTCCCTAAAAGACATCATAACCCTTACAGAATAATATATGGGGTGTAATGGCATGTATTAGCACATGGAATAACGCAGTTTGCAGAAAGAATTGTTTTTAGAGGCCGCGGTATCTAAGTATATTCTCATTTACATTATGGAACATTCTATTAAAGAAACATACCCCTGGAGACCCACATGTGAATTTGTATTGCAAGAGAAAGTCTGGCATTATTGCCCGGGATTTTGTGCTCATTAAATACTAAGGGTAAATATGTATTTCTGTGTACTTATCCATTTATCCAAATTAAGAATGGCTCAATACTTATGAAATGAAAATGTAATTGCCAAGGTAGCCATTGTTCCTGTTGACTTTTTGGTGCAGAATAGCAGCCAGGGATGATTTTCTGTCTCAGAGGAATTTCCTTTTGTATTTCTGATGAATAGGAACCTTCAGTGCTCTTGCTAGGGAGCATATTTCTGTGGATCTGGGTGAGTGTTATACCCTGGTCTGCTTCAGGAGACACGGGCTTCGTGGGCTTCTTCCACAATCACTGAGGTCCTGGCGTAAAGCCACGCAGTGCAAGTTCCGCCACCTTCACGGGCTGTTTTGACAAGTCCCCGAAATATCTGAAACAGATCAGTGGACTGGGAACCGTACATCTTGAGTCTGAAGTCAGGCGGCTTTTAATTAACTGCATTCATGTAGACAGTTCTCCTCACACCTGTATCCTCATTTCTTTAGCTGGGCCGTGTATGTGTGCATGCCTGAGTGTTTGTGAGTGGGTGTGTACGCGTGTCCAAGTATGTGTGTCTGTGTGCTTGGTGGCTAGGAATGATGAAATCGTGGAGGTTCCAAAAGATGTTAAGTACGTAGAGTTTCAGATTTAAAATTCCACCACAGAGGCAGAACCTAGGCTAGTGGTTGCCTAGGGCTAGGGCGAGGGGTGGGGCGATGGACGTAACAGGTTTCCCTTTGGAGGGATGAAAATGTTCTAAAATTGATTATAATGATGCCTGCACGACTTTGAATGCACTAAAAAACACTGACTTGTACATCCTAAAGGGTTGACTTATATAGGAGGTGACATGTATCTCAATAAATCCGTTACCAAAATGTTGTACTTAGGTTATAAGTATTAAACAAAACTCATCATTTTTCAGATATGGTGTATAAACTATCCTCCTCCCTGGCCTCATCTGATGTGGATTTTCTGACATAGCCTCCATTACCTGAGGTCACCTCACATGAAATGGTTAACCTTGCCTGCACCTGTATTAAGTATCAAATTCCAGATTCATCAGTGCGCAGTTTCCTTAGGTCTCAAATGCTATTCATCATGTTTTGCTGTGAGTCGGCCATAAAATTATATTCTGTAAACTGAGTGTAATTTATTTTCTCTGTTTTGTTCTCTCCCTGCCTGAAGACAAAGACAGGGATTTGTTTGCTGCAGGATGGTAATCAGGAGCCTTTCAAAGTCCGGCTGCACCTAGCTAAAGATATTTTGATGATCCAGGAGCAAGATGTGATATGTGTGTCTGGTGAACCTTTCTATTCTGGTGTAAGTAGCTCTTCCTTCTGTTGAAGTTTGTTGTTTTTTCTTTTTTTTTTTTTTAATTTGTTCTGTTAACAAAAATGTTTATTCACAGAAAATTCATAATATATTTTCTTTTACCCTCCGAGCCTAGTCAGTCGTCTTGCGTGTCAGCTTTGTTCACATTATTAAGTAAGCACTGTCCTTTTCCAAGTACCAAACCCGGGTCCACAGCCACACAAGGGCCCATCCCTACACACGAAGGCACCTTGCGGACTCCCGGCTGTGGTTATGGGGCTGCGGTGACACTTCTATCATCTGACCTTGAGCAGGTGCATTCCAGCTTTTTACACGGAGTACTGTCTGAGAACAGTGCAGGGCAGTTTTTCCTACCGTGACCTTACATCATTGCCTACCCTGACGGATGCATCACATTGAACTTTGCAGGTGGTGCCAACGTGGAGCCCAATTCTTCGCACCTGGGAAGCGTGAGGCTTTAGGTGGCAGTCACTGGACTCAATGTCAACGCTTTTCCCCAGGGGAAAGGGCATGAATGATTCCATAGACCTCCCTGATAGAATTATGCCTAAGTGTCATAGCAAGGTCTCTCTGATGCCCCGACTGGTTGGCATATTACCTCGCCGCTAATCCAGTCTCAGAAAGGGCCATAAATCATCACTCGAGACTCATTGGTCTGCTTAGTAACACTGAAGTACAGCTGTGGAAGACATCCTTAGGTGAAATTAGATTATACTTGACAAAACAACTTTGTCATTAAAGAGGACAACTTTCAGAGTTTATCACTTATTGTGTAATAACATTAAATACATTATTTTAACAGCGTTGCCATATGTGATCTCAGAAGAAAATTATAGAAAACAACAAACATTCGGCTTCCTTGGATTCCCCGGACATCTATAGCTATTTAGCACAAAGATTTAATTTGTAGCTTATTAACAGACTTACTTCAGAGTGTTTTGTTGGTGACGAATAATGCTGAACTTGAGTTTCCACCTCGCTTGTCACCAACATCCTATGGGAGTCACACCGGGTCCTAAATCAATAGGCCTTTGCTAACTAAAGATAATGGGCATTTTGCAGACTGTTAACTATTCTTTTGTCACAGACCATTTAAATCATCCTGAATCATGGGTCTGGCTGTCAAAGCTGATTAAATTGTTCCCACAGGGTGCCCTTTCTTCCTTTTAGTTAATTAAACAATAGCAGTCAATAGTCAATTCCTTCCTCCCTTCCTCCCTCCCTTCCTCCCTCCCTCCCTCCCTCCCTCCCTCCCTCCCTTCCTTCCTTCCTTCCTTCCTTCCTTCCTTCCTTCCTCCCCCACTCTATTCCCTCTCCTCCTCCCCTCTCTCTTTCTCTGTCTCTTTTCAGTGAAGCAATACAACTCCCTTTGGAATGAATATCTTACACAAGTCCTAGAACAATAAAATGCTGTCATTTGTAAAATCCGGACTATC
Organism: Herpailurus yagouaroundi; assembly: GCF_014898765.1. NCBI lineage: Eukaryota > Metazoa > Chordata > Mammalia > Carnivora > Felidae > Herpailurus > Herpailurus yagouaroundi. The sequence continues at coordinate 31,369,338 of NW_024412406.1, read as the reverse complement.
AACATGGAGATAATATTATTGATTTTAATCTATGCAATCAAAATAGCTAATATACGTAAACCTAATCTCTCTTTTGAAAAGAAAGTTAGGAAGAACTTGATAGAATCAAGGAGAAACATTCTATGATAATGTCAACACATGCAAAAACAAATTGACACAATTTGGCAGTCATTTATAAGAAACACTTTCAGCAAAGTCTGGATAGGATGGAACTCCCTTAAGCCAATAATCTCCTAATGAACACTTCTTACTAACTTTATCATCCACATTGAAGAACTCTCTGAGGTTGTAAGCAAGGCACAGATCATCACTTGCCACATTTTTACTCAATATTGTTTTGGTTGTACAGTAAGTCAGGAAATGGATATAAATGGCATAACAGTTGAAAAAGGAGATAAAACAAGTTTATTTTAGATGCCATGATGGTGTGTGTAGAAAACTCTAAGAAATCTACAAAAAATAGAATGACATACAAATTCATCAAGGTTGCTGAAAATAAGGACGATGTCCAAAGTTAGTCATATTTCTATAATTTGCAACACAAAAACAAAAATGGAATCTACAATACATCAAAGGGATAAGAAATTTAGCAAAATATGTACAAAGCTTTTACCTTGAAAACTACAATACTGTGATAAATGAAATGAAGATACACAAGCCAATGGAGAAATGTAACTTGATTGTGAGTTAACGACTAAATATTGTTAAGTTGTCACATCTTCCTAAACACTCATTATCAATCAAAATCCCCAAAATGTTTTTGTAGACCACGACAGGCTATTGCTAGGAGTTACATGGCAATACAACGACTCCAGTATAGCCCAAACAATCTTGAATAAGGAGAGCAAAGTTGGAGTGTTTATACTTCCCACTTTCAGAACTTACTATAAGATTGCAATAATGAATGCAATGTGAGATTGTCACAAGTACAGGTACATGAATCAATGGAACATTATAGAGTCCGGAAACAGACCCATGCTTATATGGCCAATTGCTTTTTTTTTTTTTTTTTTTTTACTGTAGTAAACTATGCATAACATAAAAGTTATCACTTTAACCATTTTTAAGGGTACAGTTCAGTGGCACTGAGCATATTCACATTGATGTGAACCTATCACTACTATCAGTATCGAGAATTTTCATCATCTCATACTAAAACTCTGGGTCCGTTAAGTATTTCCCAGACCCTCTCCCTTCAGCCCCTGGTAACCTCTATACTACTTCCTGTTTCTATGTATTGACTAATATAAGTGGAATCACACACCATTCAGCCATTTGTGTCTGGTTTATTTCATTCGGTATACCATCTTTAAAGTTCATCCATGCTGTAGCAAATGTCAGAATTTCCTTCCTTTATAAGACTGTGTAATATTCTGTTGCATGGATATCGCATCTTTTGTTGATCTTGTTTATCCATCCACCCAACAGTGTATATTTGGGTTGCTTTCGCCTTTTGGCCTTTGTGAATAATGCTAATATGAACATGGGAACACAAGTATCTGAGTCCCTGTTTTTAATTCTTTTGGATACATTCCCGGAAGTGGAATTGCTGCATGAAATGGTAATTCTGTAGCAATTTTTTGTTCAATCTCTTAGCAGATATGTAATTTGCAAATACTCTCTCCCCACCTGTGGCTTGCCTTTTACTCTGTTGTTTCCTTTGATGCGGAGTTTTTGATTTTGATGAAGTTCAATTTATCTCTCTGGACTTTTGGTGTTACAGCTAAGCAATCATTGCCAGATCCAATGTCATGAGTATTTTCCCCTACATTTTCTTCTAAGAGTTCCTAGTTTCAGTTCTTATGTGTACATCATGTACATCATGTACATTGATTTATTTTGAATTAATTTTTGTATATGATTTTGGTTAAGGGTCCAACTTCATTCTTTTGCAGGTGAGTATCCAGTTTTCCTACACTGTTACATCTTGGTACCCTTGTCAACAGTTATTTGACCTTGTACGTGTGGGTTTATTTCTGGACTCTCTGTTCTGTAGCATTGGTCTATCCATCTGTTTGTGTGTGAGTACAATACTGTTTTGATTACCTTAGTTTTGTGGCAAATGTTGAAATCAGGAAGTGTGTACCATACAGCTTTGTTCTTTCGCAAGAATGTTTTGGCTACATGAGAGTTCCTTGAGAGTCTATATAAATTTTAGGATGGATGTTTATATTTCCATGAAAATTGACATGGGGATTTTAATGAGCATAGCACTGAAGGAGTAGCTAGCTTTGGATAATAATGACATTTTAACAGTATTGAGCCTTCTAAACCAATGAACACAGGATGTCTTTTCATGTATTTACATCTTTATTTTCTTTCAGTAAAATGGGTTGTGGTTTTTAGTGCATATCTGTCACCTTCTTGGTGAGTTAATTCACCTATTTTATTATTTTTGATGCTATTGTAAATGGAGCTGCTTTCTTAATTTTCTTTTCATTGTTGAACTGATTTGTGTGTGTTCACTTTGTATCCTGCTACTCTGCTGATTTTTTCTTTAGTTTTAATGGGTGTGTGTGTGTGTGTGTGTGTGTGTGTCATAGAAGGAAAAGTGAAAGTTCACAAATTTGTGGAAATTAAGAAATTTTTAAGCACCCAATGAGAAAAGGAGAAATCACAAAGGAAAATACAACATACACAAAGACGAGTGAAAATGAAAAGTACGACATATCAAACTTTGAGCTGCAGTGGAAACTGCCAAGAAGGGAAACTTTAGCTGCAAAGTGTAGGTTTTCTGCATAGAAGATCATGTCATCGGGGCGCCTGGGTGGCGCAGTCGGTTAAGCGTCCGACTTCAGCCAGGTCACGATCTCGCGGTCCAGGAGTTCGAGCCCCGCGTCGGGCTCTGGGCTGATGGCTCAGAGCCTGGAGCCTGTTTCCGATTCTGTGTCTCCCTCTCTCTCTGCCCCTCCCTCGTTCATGCTCTGTTTCTCTCTGTCCCAAAAATAAATAAAAAACGTTGAAAAAAAATTAAAAAAAAAAAAAGATCATGTCATCTGTGAGCAGAGGTAATTTTAATTTTCTTTCCAATTTGTATATCCTTTATATCTTTTTCTTGTTTCATTTCTTTGGCTAAGACCTGTAGTGCTACATTTCACAGAGATGCTGAAAGTGGGCCCCTTGGCCTTGCTTTTGCTCTTGGAGACGACACTGTAAGTCCTTCACCTCTGAGGCCAGTCTTACCTGTAGGTTTTTCATATATGCCTTTATTCTATTGAGGTAGTTTTCTTCTATTCTTAGTTTTTTGAGTGTTGAAAGGGTGTTGAATTTGTCAGATTTTTTTTTCTGCATCAACTGATGTCATTGTGTCTGTGTGTGTCCTTCACTCTGTGAATATGGTATATTACAATGGCTGAATTTCACGTGTTGGATCATTCTTGCATTCCAAAAACAAATCCCACTTTGTCATGATCTATAATATTTTTAATACGTTGCTGAATTCAGTTTGCTAGTATTTTGTTGACGATTTCGCATCGATGCTCATAAGGGTCTGTAGCTTTCTTTTCTTGTAGTCTTTCTGGTTTTGGCACCAAGGTAATGCTGGCCTCAAAAGAGGAGTTAGGGTGTTTTCCCTCCTCTTTAATTTTTTTTTAACAGTTTGAGAAGAACTGGTATTGTTTCTCCTTTAAATGTTTGGTAGAACTGACTAGTGAAATTATCAGGTCCAAGCCTATGTGGGTAGGTTTTTGATTGCCGATTTAATCTCTTTATTAGTACTATGTCTTTTCAATTTTTCTATTCACGATTCAGGCTGAGTGGGTTTTGTGTTTTTAGGAATTTGTTTATTTCATCAAGCTATCTGGTTAATTCTTAGTTCTCTTTTTGATTTTTTTAAAAATTTCTATTAGTTGGTAGTAATGTCCTCACCTTTAGTTCCGATTTTAGTCATTATTTTCGTCTATAATATTCTTTTTTTCTTAGCCAATGTAGGTAAACATTTATGATTTTGTTAATCTCTTCAAAGTACAAACTTCTTATTTCATTGATTTTCTGTATTATTTTTCTATTCTTTGTTTTATGTATCTCTGTTGTAATCATTATTTTCTTCCTTCTTTTTTTTTTTTTTAAATCTTCTTAAATGGTTAAGTTGTTAAGTTGTTGGTTGGAGATTTCTCTTTTTATGTTAACTTTTACAGCTAAAGGTTCCCTTCCTGGCACTGGTTTCGTTGCAGCTCAAAGTGTTGCTATGTTGTATTTTCATTTTCATTCATCTGTAAGTATGTTCTATTTCCCCTTGTGATTTCTCCTTTTCCCATCGGGTGCTTGAAAATGTCTTAAGTTCCACAAATTTGTGAACTTTCCCATTTCCTTCGGTTACTGATTTCTAACTTCATCCTGTTATGGTCAGAGAAGATAGTGTGTATGCTCTATGCCTTCTAAAATCTACTGAGACTTAATTTGTGTGTGGCCTGACACATGCCGTGGCTGGAGAGGGTGCCGCGTTCCCTTGTGAAGAGTGCCAGCCTTTGAAAGGACTGTACCGTCCTGTTGGTACGCCTTGAGATTTTTTGTTGTTGTTGGAAACTGGACATTTGTCTCTTACAATGTGGTCACTCTGGAACTAAAATTCTTCCCTTTCCCAGGGTTTGCTGCTTTTGTGTGGTTCCTAGTCTTTAATTTCTGTAGGCCATCTCTAGGCCAGGGATTAGCCTAAAGTGTCTTCTCAGCTCTTGCCTGAGCCTGTGTCTTTCCCTGGAGGTGCTCCGCGACTTTGTAAATCTCCCCATACGTGAATGCACGGTTTCTTTTGAGTATCCTACTTCTTATGTGTCTGGCTCCCAAAAGAGCAAACAGAGAGAAAGGAAGGGGAAGGAAGGCCCTGGCTCTTTGAATCTCCAAGAAGTTGCTGGAGCCAGTGGGGATTGCAACAGAGGCAGCTTGCCTGTGTCTCTCTGCAGCTGTGCTAGCAAAGGAGAAATCAGTGGGGCACCTGGGTGGCTCAGCTGTAAACTTCAGACCCTTGATTTCGGCTCAGGTCACCGCACCCAGCTCAACTGCGTGAGATTCTCTCTCTCTCTCTCTCTCTCTCTCTCTCTCTCTCTCTCTCTCTCTGTCTCTCTCATGCTCTCTCTCAAAATAAAGAAATAAACTTAAAAAAAAAGTAGAAGTCCGTGATCAGAGCTTGGATCCACAATATTTGGAGTAGAGTCCCCACTGCCTACTCTGTTTCCCACGAGCCAGGTGTCAGCTGCTTCAGGAACAGGTACACAGCTGTCTGTCATTGGGCAGGGGCGGGTGGGGGTCGAGGAGTGGGTATTCGCTACTGTTCCGAGAGCTGAAGTGGACCTAAATTAGCCATGACTTACCATTCAGAACTTCTGCTGAAAGTTACAGTCCTTGCCATAGACTCCAGAATTCAAAAATAATTATACCAGGCAGATTCTACCAGTGCAATTGTAGATGGGAAAGAAGGATTCTTGGTGCTTTCTATTTCCCATTCTTTTTTTTTTTTTTAATGTTTATGCATTTATTTTTGAGAGAGAGAGCCTGTTCCCATGAGCTGGGGAGGAGAAGAGAGAGAGAATCTCGAACAGGCTCTGCGCTGTCAGTGTGGAGCCCGATGCGGGGCTGGAACTTATGAACCGTGAGATCATGACCAGAGCCAAAATCAAGTGGGAAGCTCAACCCACTGAGCCACCCAGGCGTCCCTCCCCCATCTTCTTTAATGCCACTGGTCACTTGTCATATCAGTTCAAAGGGGAGTGAAAATCTTTTCAATAAATATGCTGGAACAGCTCAATAAATAAATGGAAAAATAAGATTACAATGAATTATGAATATTTTCAGATTGATTTTACTGTATGTGAAATGTAAAACCAAAACAAATAAGTTTCTGGAAAAAAAAACATCGGAAAATATTTTTGATTTCAAGTGTAGACAACGATTTTTTAGGACAAAACAATTCTAATACAATAAAAAGTGGTAATGTGTACTCTACCAATATTTTAAAAATTTGATCTTTAAAATACCTTTTTTAAGAAAATGAAAAAGCAAACCCCAGATTAGGAGAAAATGTGCCCTATTTGAGATAGGACTTGCGTCCAGAATATATAAAGAACTATGACAAATTGAAAAAAAAAAGGTACAAACAATCCAATTAAAGGAAAAAAATAATAACAACTGAGCAAAAGACCTCAAAATAAGATATTCAACTTGCTTAGGAGAGCATAAAATGATGGTCCAATTTATTAGTCATCAAGGAGCTGCAGATCAGATTAAAATACTGTAATATACAAATTTACACTCATTACAATGACTTAAAAAAAGACTTGGCAAAGATTCATTTAGAAATCTCATGCATTAAGTAGCAGTTGAGCAACCTCTTTGGGGAACTATTTGGCAGTTTCTTATAAAGTTAAACATAAACCTTCCCTTAAGTGAAAAAATCCTAGTCTTTGGGATTTACCCAAGATTAATGAAAACAAATGTTCACAGGAAGGCTTGTACAAGAATATGCAAGTTATGAACTAAGACAAGTTGCGAATTGGTAAGTGAATTTTGGTACATTCGCAAAATGGGTTTCTATTCATTTATTCTTTCAGTGAAAAAAATAAATAAGGGATTTCCAGTTTGTGGCTCTACATATTAAAGAACTTGGAAGTCACCACAAAATCTGAACAGACCGGAAAAGCATCAGCTCCCCTTGGATCCATAAGGGAGAGGAGGACACAGGGCACACTGCTACTCCCAAGACTGGACAGACAGACAGGCAAATACAGAAAGTCACAGCTTACCAAATGGAGGCCTGCCTACAGGAATCACCGTGGCCACCTGTGCTGGCGCAGGAAAACCAGAACTGTGATTGGATCGCTGGAGGCTCAGTGTGGACAAGTCTGAGGGTTAAAGATGCCAGGGGACTCCTGGCCTCCAGTTCTGCTTGTAAGGAGCTTGGAAGTCACCACTCCTTCCTCCAAAATAAAAAGTTGAACAGACTGGAAACTCAACTCTTCTTGGATTCCCGACAGAGAAGACAGGGCCAACCTTGGCCCTCAGAACTGGGGAGACAAGACAGTTGAATACAGGGAGTTGCTGCTAACCAGAGTCTCAAGAGCAGACAGTGGGAACCAGGGCCAGGCAGGAAGATCTGAGCTTTAATTGACAAATTGCTGGCCACTCAGTGTGGGCAATCTGAGAATTAACTCGAAGGGGGCCCAGTCATAGGGGGCCCCCACAGTGTTTTAAAATTTATCTCCAGGAGTTTGACCAGTTTCTTACAGTAAGAACTGGAGATAAATCCCCTCTGGTGTCCATGGAGTGGGAAGGAGAAATGGAACCAGAAATGGGTCAGAGCACTGTTTTCTGAACGATGCCTGCCCTCACAGGAAGCTAGTTAGCTAATCAGCGCCTAAACTACTTGGGCGTTTTCTGACCCTAACTGACCTGAGGAAGGAAAATACCCAACTCCAGCACCAATGCCTGTGTCCTCCAGCCATCCCGTTCTACTCAAGGGGGTGGGAATAAACTGAGAAGGACTTTTGAGGTTCCATAAACACAGGCTTCTCAAAAGCCTGAGACCTAATCACAGGGTTGGGGAAAGCTTCCCCTCCCGACACTGCATCACTACACTATTAAAGGCCTGCTGATAGCAGTTCCTTTGACCGAGTACATCATGGGAAGCTACCAAGAAATTACTAGAAGAAACACCAAGAAGGTTAAATGCACATGCACATGCGTGCACACACACGCACACACGCACACACACACAAACTTTGAAGAGACAGAACAAACCTCAGAAGCAGACATGTCAGAGATGTTGGCATCATCAGAGCAGAAATTTAAAACAAGTCTGATTAAAAAGCTAAGGGCTCTACTGAATAAAATAGACAGCATGAGGAATGATGGGTAATGTAAGCAGAAAGATGGAAATCCTCAAAAAGCACCCCCAAAAATTCTAGAGATAAAAACACAGAAACAGGATGAATTCCTTCAAAACGTTCATTGGTAGACGGGACACGGCAAAGGACAGAATCTCTGAGTTAGAGGATTTATAAATGGAATCCTCAAAAACTGAAAAATTACAAGAACAAAGACTGAAAAGAACAGAAGAGAATATCCAAGGACTGTGGGACACGTACGAACAGTGTAACATATGTGAAGTGGGAATGTCAGAAGGAGAAGAAAGAGAGAACAGAACAGAAAGGATATTTGAAGCAATAATGACTGAGAATTTTCCCCAGATTAATGTCAGACACCAAACCACAGGCGCAGAAATCTTAGAGAACAGCAAGCAGGATAAATGCTAAAAACCTACACCTAGGCGTATCATTTTCAAGTTACAGAAAATCAAAGATAAAGAAAAATTACTGAGTAAAGCCAGAAGAAAAAACACACCTTGCCTGTAGAGGAACAGAGATCAGATTTATAACTAACTTTTGGGGCACCTGGGTGGCTCAGTCAGTTAAGCATCCAGCTCTTGGCGGTGATGATGATCTCGCGGTTTGTGGGTTCCAGTCCCACATCAGGCTCCACACTTACAGCACGGATAAATCAACTTAAAAAAAAAAAAAAGATTTACAACTAACTTCCCCTTAGAAACCACGCAAGCAGGGAAGAGAGTGGAGTGAAATATATAAAGTGTTGAGAGGAAAAAAAATCACCAACCTCGAATTCCTTATCCTGCAAATTTTTTCTTCAGAAGTGGAGGACAAACAAAAACTTTCTCAAACAAAAACCAAGGAATTTTTTGGCTGCAAATCTGCCTTTCAAGAAATAATGAAAAAAGATTTTTAGGGAGAAGGAAAACAATGTAGGTCAAAAACATGGATCTTCATAAAGAAAGGAAGAGCAACAAAGAATAAATAAATGAAAGAAAAATAAGACCTTTTTTTAATTCTTAATTGGCATAACAGATAAAAGTTTGCTCAAAATAATAACAGCAAAAATGTTTTTATTATGTTTATGAACACTATATATATTTTATATAGTATACTATACTATCTAATCTTTTATATTATATATAATATATATACTGTATATGAATACTGTATACATATTTATGAATGACTATTATAAGTGAAATGAGTAACAGAAACTAGACAAGGAAAGGGAGAGCAGGATTAGGATTATTTGGTTATTATAAGGTACTCAAACACCTGTGAATCAGTGTAGTGTTATTTGCTTTTTTTTTTTTAACGTTATTTATTTTTGAGACAGAGAGAGAGGGAACATGAACAGGGGAGGGTCAGAGAAAGAGGGAGACACAGAATCTGAAACAGGCTCCAGGCTCTGAGCTGTCAGCACAGAGCCTGACGTGGGGCTCGAACTCACGGATCGTGGGATCATGACCTGAGAAGAAGTCGGACGCTTGACCGACTGAGCCACCCAGGCGCCCCCAATGTAGTGTTATTTGAAAGTGGCTTTGGATTACCTGCAAGTATATATCGTGAGCATTTGGTCAACTACTAAAAAAAGTAAAAAGGGAAGTATAACTGGTATAATAAGAAAGGAGAGAAAATGGAATATGATTCTACAAAGTACAGAATACTCCATTTAAACAATCAAGGGCAGAAAAAGAGTGGTAGGATACAATTGACAGCAATAAACTGAAAAAATAATAAATATGGTAGCTGTTAGGCCAACTATATCAGGAACCACTGTAAAATAATATGCCAATTAAAAGACCGAGACTGTCAGAATGCATCAAAAATCCAGACCCACCTACATGTTGTCTACAAGAAATCCAGCTTAAATATAAAGACACATACAGATTAAAATTAATTAGGCTGAGAAAAATATACAGAAAGTATAGAGTAATATCTTTAATGAACATAGATGCAACATCATCAACAAAATAGTCACAGGTCGAATACCAACCATGTGTAAAAAGAATTGTATGCCATGACCAAATGGGATTTATACCAGGTATGCAAATATGGTTTATCATTGAAAACTCAACTAATGTTATCCATGACATTGACAGGCTAAAAAAGAAAAAAAAAAAAACACCTTTCTAGTGGAAGAACCCTGGGAGGGAAGCCCCATCCCCCCCTTGGTACACTGTTATGAACAGACCCCGTCTCCTTTCCAATACATACCTCGCCACCAGGCCAAATGAATTTGGCCAGGAAAACATCTCATAGCTACTGCCTCTTAGATCATCCATTCTACCTCTCACAGAATCACTGGAACCCATGAGGCTCCAGTCCTTTCCCTCTGAAAGCAGTGCAACAACTGAACAGGTATTCCCTCTGTGCATCTTTACAGGCACCAGCCAGGTCTAGGGTGTGCTCAGCCACTGTCTTTCAGAAATCCCACAATAAGAGGCCACTAGTCCCTATCTTCAAGGACACAGCAACATTTCAGGTCTATATGTTCATCCCACCCCCATGGGGGATCCTCCCAGAAGGTAGAGGAGATGGTGCCTGCAGGGGCCTGCCCATACACTGTGGTGCTCTGCCTCCTACACAATGGTGGTCCCTTGCCCATCCACTGGCCGCTAGGGCTCACAGCTTTGTGTGTGGGAGCCCGAGCACTGGGCAAGGGAAGGTGTTAGGAATTGCCTCACCCGGAGGCAGCCCTCCACCAGTGACCAACAGAAACTGGAGGGTGAACACCAGCTTAAGCTTGGGGCGGGTATTTTGAAAGACGTTCCGACTCCCAGTAGGATGGGGCCAGCGACACCGAACAGTAACCTGCTCGAAACCCTCCCTGCATTGGCTTCGCTTCCTTCCGCTCTCCAACTCCCTTCTCTTCACCCGGGAGCACTTCCTGGGACCCATCCCAAATGAAATTCTACCTTTTAAATCGACATCTGGAGGTAACCAGCCTACAAAAAAGAATGTAATGCCCTACACTCTCAGAATTACAGCTGTTCTCTAGGAGAACACTGCTTTTTTCAACCGCCCCCTGTTGAAGGCCCTTAGGCACCTCTGCATGGAAAATCAGACCCTCTTTGGACGTGACCTTCACAACGTATGGTCTTTGTGCTCTCTCTCTACAATGATAGCTTGACTTTTCACTTACGATGAGTTTGGGAGGGTGGAGGATTAGGGCTGAGGTCATCATCCAACTGGTGTGAGAATCAAGTCAGATCTGTGCCTAACAGCTGAAACATTGTTGACACTTATTCTCCTCAGTTTAGGGGAAAGGATAGGAGAGTGTTCTTAGGGCACAGCAGATATTAGGTGGAGACACCAGGCAAGGATGCCAGTATGAAATCTGGGGGCAATGTTATGAAGCTCTGGTTGGCAAATGTGGGAATAGAAAATCTGTAGTAAATGTGGGAGGGGGGCCTCTATGAGAGGGGACCTCAGGGAGCTAATGACAGCCTTGTCCTCAGGCAGTTTGCTTGTGAAGGAAAATGAAGCTCCATTCTTCAGGAAACCCTAGGAGAGTATAGCAATTCACAGTTTGAATCTCCTTACACCCTGACAGGAGGGCAGGAGGAGCTGGGATTCATGTTCCTAGGCCCATTCCTTTAGTTTAGGCTTGTTTCTGGGGTTGTCACCTCCTATCGTTTCTGGCCAGCTCAGCCTAGCTGAGAAAGCCCTTGGGCAAGGAGCCTCGGTGAGATGAGTCCTGAACTGGAGAATTAGCAGTGGAGCCTGACGATGCCTGAACATGGGAGGGGGGCCCTGGGACCTGGAATTGGCCTACTGACCGTGGAGCACAGACACTGAGACATGAGCCCAGGGGAAAGGCTCGCTCCGATAGGTGAGACTTGGGGCTGAGTGGTTTGAGAACTTGGGTTAAGCAAAATGTTTATATGTGGAGATCAAGGATGAGCAGACTGGCCAAAACCTAGGCATCCATGCTAAGAGAGCCTCTTAGATCCTTTCTCTGAAGGCTCTGACATGAGGTAGGGCTTAGTTCAGTCACAGAAATCTAGACCTGGAAAATTCATAGTAAGTGTGTGAGGAGGTGCCTCTATGGCAAGGCAGGAAACACACTGGATTGGGATAAGGAAGGAATACCTGGAAAGTCCATTATGGACTGAATGTATGTCCATCTCCAATTTTCATATGTTAAAACCTTAACCCCAAATGTGATAGGACCTTTGGGATGTAATTAGGTTTAGATGAGGTGATGAGGACAGAGCCCCATGAAGGGATAAGCACACTTATAAGAAGAGGACGAGACAGCAGAACTTCCTCTTTTCTCCACACAAAGATACAAAAAGGTGGCCGTCTCTAAGCCAGGAAGTAGGCGGTCACCAGAATTCACCCCTGCTGGCACTCTGATCACTGACTTCCTGCCTCCAGAAATGTCTGTCGTTCAACCCATTCAGTCCAGCGGCCTGAGCTAAGACAGAGACTTTACCTCAGGAATGGTGTGTGGAGTTTAAGTGAGAAGCATAGGGAAGGCCACACTGGCTATAGGTCAAGATGGAAACACCAGTCTGGTGAACTTTATCAGCAAACAAAGGTGGAACCGAGTTCTAGAAATGCCATGAGTATGCGCTTAGTAATGAAGAAGACACAATAATCACCCTCATCAGACAGGGCCTTAAACTTACGCCATCAGTCCCTTCTCAGGGAGTCTTCAAATTTACAATAGAACTGAGCCAGAGACTGGAGCAAAGGACAGGCCCTTTGGTATAATATTTTACATATCTGACACTTTTATTCCAGTTATATGCGTACAATGCGGCAAAATGTTGATCGTTTGGGAAAGTTGGGAACATTTGCAATTGTCAATGACAGAGAAGTAAAGCTAAGACATCCAGTGCAGTTACTTGACTCCCATCAGCAAACAGGCTAGATTGGTGCCCCAGAGCTTTGTATTAGCTACTTTTCTGGAACATTCTATGATCTATTCAGAGATGATATGATTGAAGTTTTAGCATTAGGTTCATATAAGATAAGGCCTGTTCCATCTGTGGTAATTTGGAAACAGTAGAAAAATGCCAACAGCAATTACTCAAGACCTTTAGATGCAGAGAGGACAGTGACTGCTGATCAGAATGATACATAGTGTTGTCAGATAGATGTGTGAAAGCTTCAGTTAACACAAAAGAAAGCAATCATCTTCCCTTGTGCTTAGAAATCATTCAGACCCTGTCAACTTCTGAATGATCTACATTCTTAAGTGAGAGATGGCTATGGTTGACCTAGTGATATCATCCCCTCCAATGTTGCCCTGAAAGAAAATCAAATTCAGTCTATGCTAGTTTTAAGTATTGACAAAATATTTTTAGAAGGCCATTGAGGCTAAAATCAATATGGGATGGCTACATATTTCATCATGAAGACACCGGTTTCGAAAGTGAAACCGGTAGGGGAAAATCTTGGAGATTAAATTCCAGATAGGGTAGAACTATCAGATAGATATGTAGCACCAATAATGAGCAGGCTCCCCCACCCCCCGCCATCCATGGGCAATTCATCTTAATAGACCCAGTGGTTGCCTGAAACCATAGATGGTACTGAACCTTATATAAATTGTATTTTCTCCTACACATGCATACCTATGGTAAAGTCTGCGTCTGGGTCTGGGTCTCCCTCTCTCTCTTCCCCTCTCCTTCTCACACTCTGTCTCTCTCTCTCTCTCTCTCTCTCTCTCTGTCTCTCTCTGTCTCTCTCTCAAAAATGATAAAACTTAAAAAAAATTAAACACAACAACAACTGTTAATAAAGGAGCACAACTATAACAAGATCCTGCAATAAAATTTCTGTGAATGCACTCTCTTTCTTTCTCTCTCACTCTCTCAAAATATCTCACACCGTAGTCATCTTTCTTTTTGCGATGACGTGAGATGATCAGATGCCTGTGTGATGAGATGAAGCGAGATGAAGGGCATAGGCAGGTGACGTAGCGTTAGGCTGCTGTTGACCCTCTGAGGGTACACGAGAAGAAGGATCATTTGCTCTCTGACCACAGTTGACTGTGGATAACTGCGGAAAGCAAAATCTTGGGTAAGGTGAAGTGGGGGGGGGGGGCACTGCTGCAAATGGTACCTGAGTGGCATTCTAATGGGTGCCATTGGAATTTAGAATCAACAAGACAAAATGACTTCTTTTAGTTGTGCTGGTGGAAGAAACGTGCAATTAGTAATCCCACCGGTGAAACTCTGATTTCCTGAAGGTAGCATTTAGAGAAGTTAACGGCCACCTTTAGCCTTGGAGTCAGTGCCGACTCCCACGGGGGATGTGACAGGATGCGGAACAGTCTGGGCGAGCTTCATTACCCGCGGAAAATTTGATCAGCAGAGAGACTGCAGCTAGGCTTGATAGTGTGCTCACTGGTGACAGATTCTTATTAGGTCACCTAGGACGGATGGTGTGTGTAGCCTCAGATAATTTTTTTTCTTTTTCCTGTAGCAAAGAGCCATTCAATACAGAGATCAGAATATGTGCACAAACACACACCATGCACAATGTATCTTTTAAATTTTTTTTTTCCAACATTTATTTATTTTTGGGACAGAGAGAGACAGAGCATGAACGGGGGAGGGGCAGAGAGAGAGGGAGACACAGAATCGGAAACAGGCTCCAGGCTCTGAGCCATCAGCCCAGAGCCTGACGCGGGGCTCAAACTCACGGACCGCGAGATTGTGACCTGGCTGAAGTCGGACGCTTAACCGACTGCGCCACCCAGGCGCCCCACAATGTATCTTTTAAACCTTTAAAAAGACTCAAATGCCAACAATCACCTTGTAGAACATGCTATAAAACTTGATTTAAGTCAATGCATGATTTTCCCAAGTCAGTTTTACAGGTAAAAGGGGTCACTGGTATGTAAAATTAAGACAGAAGCTATTGGTGCTATCCTGATCCTTTTATTATTATTTTTAAAATTTTTAATGTTTATTTTTGAGAGAGAGAGAGAGAGAGAGAGAGAGCGAGAGAGAGCAGGGGAGAGACAGAGAGAGGAGACACAGAATCCAAAGCAGGCTCCAGGCTCAGAGCTGACAGCCAAGATCCCGACTCAGGGCTCCAACCCACAAACCGCAAGATCAGGACCTGAACCTAAGTCGGATGCTGAACCGACTGAGCCACCCAGGCGCCCCAATCCTGATCTTTTTTAAATTTTATTTTATGTATATGAATGAAACAATAGAGGGTATTTGTTTCTGCTCCTCCTTTTTGACCTGTTCTTTTTGAGGGAGGCAGCCATTCAAGTAAGATTAGGAAAGCAGGGCATGAATATGTCTCAAAACTAAAAA
The DNA here is from genome assembly GCF_014898765.1 of Herpailurus yagouaroundi. Lineage (NCBI taxonomy): Eukaryota > Metazoa > Chordata > Mammalia > Carnivora > Felidae > Herpailurus > Herpailurus yagouaroundi. Next base: position 31,354,235 of record NW_024412406.1, on the reverse strand, counting down.
TTAGTTATAGGTAGACAATTTTGGTTTCGATAGCTGTGATTTTATTATAGAAGGATATACAAAGGCTTGACCTTCAAACTGGGGCATCTTTTTCTTTTATTGTTATAGAGATTGCTACATTTATATGACAGTGCTAGAAAACCTTCTCTTATGGGGCTTTTGTTTTATGAAACAGTCAGCAATCACCACTAGGCCACTGATGTTTGTAAATTTCCTAGGGTTTAAGCATCAGGAGATATGGCAGCCATGGAAGAGAGGATTGTGGCTCGAGTAAAAACATTGTCTCCAAACCTATAGTGGTGGCAGCATTCTGATTGGTCACCAACCACCACGATGATGTGGGTCATAGCGGCAGTGAATCCTGTGATTACTAGCAAGCCTTTGATCATGACAGAGCACATGCAGTGGAGCATTGTGGAAAAATGGAACGATAGTACTGACCACACGAAAAAAATAGCGCTGGTAAAAGTACACTTTCTGCATAGAGTTAATTTTTTTCATGAAATCATTGCTAAGGATATGATGCATACAAAGGATAGATGTTACACTTAACATGCTTTGTTAAACACAGATTTCTAAGGACATTTATCTGTTGTGTAGCATCAGTTTTTTTTTTTACCCTTGAAACATTTTTAACAAACTTTTCTTCTTACATATAACACAAATGCCTTGACAAGTTCTTAATATTTCATTTTGAGGACCAAAATATAATTTCTGTACCATATTACTTTTGCATATTAATTTCAATGAATAAATTTATTGCCACTGAGTCTGTAAGAAACATCCAAATGATGCTCGAACATATTACATTGGTGGTGTGCACAGTTACTGAAATGTAAGTACGTAAGAATAACAAACACATTTTTAAACCATATGAGTCAAATACTTGAACCATCACCATAATATGTGTTGAATTAGTATAATCCTATTATGATTTTCATGTATTGAGGATACATGAAATGAGCGTAATGCACAGATTATGCTTCAGGGAAAAACCTGGCTCATTAGTCAGACTGGTTATCAATCCAGATTACTAATTTATCCAGTTCAAAATGTAATTTATCTCCCAACTTGGATCAGCCTACAATCACCAAAAGACTCTGGGTATGTCCTTTGTTGACAGTGTATTTCATTTATCTTTTTTTTAATGTTTTTATTTTTGAGAGAGAGAGAGAAGAGCGAGCACAAGCAGGGGAGGGGCAGGGAGAGAGGGAGGGAGAGAATCCCAAGCCGGGTCTGCACTGTCAGCACAACACGGGGCTCCAACTCACGAACCGTGAGATCATGACCTGAGCCCAAACCAAGAAACCAAAACCAGTGTATTTTAAAGTCTCTATTATTGGGGCGCCTGGGTGGCGCAGTCGGTTAGGCGTCCGACTTCAGCCAGGTCACGATCTCGCGGTCCGGGAGTTCGAGCCCCGCGTCGGGCTCTGGGCTGATGGCTCAGAGCCTGGAGCCTGTTTCCAATTCTGTGTCTCCCTCTCTCTCTGCCCCTCCCCGGTTCATGCTCTGTCTCCCTCTGTCCCAAAAATAAATAAAAACGTTGAAAAAAAAATTTAAAAAAAAAATAAAAAAATAAAGTCTCTATTATTTTGTGTTTAGCATTCTCAAATAACTCATAATGAGATCATCATTTTTTCACTAATATTAATATGTTTGATTCATCTGAAGTGCATTTTGATTTATATGCACAGAGCTGGTCTTTTGGATTATTGCCCAAGGTGTATCTGTCACCAAATTATCCAAGAAAAGAAGTATTTTCCTAGAAAAGATGGTATCTAATCTCTGGTCGGATAACCTGTATCAGTTAACATAAGCATATGTATTAAGGACTGAACTGTAGATAGGACTAAACTATTCCATGTTTTCATTGAGCCCCACATGCTCAGTGAATTGTGTATCCATATAAACAGGCAAAGCATGGGGTGTTGGAATTAGATTAGCTCTAGGCAAGATTTTTCCACTTCCTAGTTTGACTATTCCATCAGTTTTCTTATATATAACCAAGGAAAGTAAGATTTACCTCATTTCCTCACATGTAAATCACTTAAAAGAGGATAAAGTAGCAACTTTGTTGCATAATTGTGAGGATTAGGTAAGTTAATGCACATAAAACAGGCAATACAGTCCCAGGCACATAATGAGGGCTGAAAAATACTATCTTCAGGAGTGTGAAACATGACAGAATGTACAGATAGATGATAGCAGAGTACAGAGGTCTAAGTTAGGGGCTGCTCCCAAAGAATGTAATTAAGGAAACACATCTTAAATATGAGGCAGGATGTTGCAAGATACGTGTGGAGAGCAGAACTTGTAATCAAAGGGGAAATTGTGGGCAAAATTACGAATCTATGAAAGACAGCACGGTAAGCAAAGAGTGTGAGTCATGGGACATGTTGCTTATGGGATGAAGTGGGGCAGGATTTAAGATGAGGTGCAAACTCATAGGCAAAGTGGCTTGGCGAGTTGTGTTGCCATTGATGAAGGGAGGAAAGTGAGAAGAAATGTCAGCTTTCAGAGAGGAGTACGATACAAGTTGAATTTGAAGCACGCTCGGCAAAAATTGCTCATACAAACCCCAGTAGGACCAGCTTCAGGGAACGATACATGGGTATGGAGTACAGAGCAAACAAGCAAGGCCAAAATGGACTTCACACACTTGGAGATGCTTGGAGTTTCCACTGGACCAATTTATGTCTCTTTGTGCCTAATTACGACATTTACTGCAGTTCTCTGTGGACATATTTGCTGGCCCCCAAAGGTTACGAGTCTCTGCAGGGCAGGGAGTTTGTTTCAAACATCTTAGCAACCCCTGAACTTACTAAGTACCGACCTTGAATAGTGTTTGATAGGAGTTTTAGTGAAGGGATGAGTTCTATCATGGAAAATTTTAGGTCGGAAAGAGAGCTAATGGATTCAAGACGGTGAACAGAAGACGAGACAGTCCATTCAGACTATGATAATCTGACCCCAGTCTGTTCCTCTAAGGACTGTTTCAGAGATGTGGTAAAGTCTGAAGCCAGATCAGAATAGTGTGAGCAGTAGATGAAAACGTACTGAACTTGCTCTTCAAGAGAAAGAGGGTGGTTCCGAGTATGTACATAGAGGGAGAAAAAAACCAAAGTCGTTCTCCTTCTTTACTTTTTTCACTCAGTGACAGTTGAACATGTCAGTTGACAAGGAGAAGCCAGCGGAGTAGAGATGTGGAGATACAGGAGAGAGGGGGATAAAGATTCGTTTCAGGATAATTAATTAATAAGACTGACTTAGGAAGAATGGCATCAAAATCACAGCGTCTCCTCATTCCAACATGGGGCATCCCTTCTCTGAGCATGGCATAGCAGTGATGATGCACAGAACTTCTGTACTGAGGCAAAATAAGAATAAGGTAAAGGAGACAAGGGTAATGGCAACCATACAATATATTGATTGGATATCAGATTGGAAAAAAATATATGTATATATAGAATATCTTTGGTCCAGGGCGCCTGGGTGGATCAGTCCGTTAAGTGTCCAACTCTTGGTTTCAGCTCAAGTCATGATCTTGTGGTTCATGAGTTTGAGCCCCACGTTGGACTCTGTGCTGACAGACGGGGCCTGCTTGGGATTCTCTCTCTCCCTCTCTCTCTGCCCCTTCCCTGCCTAGGGGCACACACTCTCTCCTCTCAATAAATAAATAATTTTTTTAAAGAAAAGAATATCTTTGGACTAATTGGAGACATTTAAATATATTAGATAATAATAGATCATATACAATAGTAATATATAATATGGTGACCATCTTAAATTGGGAGTGAAGATGATATTGCAAAGATACATGAAGAAAATGAACACGTCCTTGTTCTTAGAAAAAAAAATATATAGGAAAATTTGGGGGTGAAGTGGCAAGATGTCTATAACCCCAAAATGCTTCAGCAAAAATAATGCCTAAATCAATATCTGGAAAGCAAGAGAGTATTTGTAAATGTGGAAAATATCAACATCTTGTTAATTTTAGATTAAGAGGATAAAGGTGCACATTAGCTATTCTTGTAATATATTGTAAATTTGATTTTTTTTCCAAAATAAAAACTGGAAGGATAACTACCTACTGTCGTTTTAAAGTATAATAGTATAGATTAATATTTCCAAAGTTGAACTAAGAATGTAGTTCACATGTATAATTTTGAAAACCAGCAACAGAAATTGGCTTATGAAAACAATGATACTTAGTTAATTTGCTTATCAGTTATGTTGTTCTTATTTATAACCTTTCACATATGAACATATATATCATATTTGCATAAATTAATTTTTATAAGATACAATTTGATATTTGAAATGCAAGAAAGATATGGTCACCTATGTGCCTGCCCATCATCAGCTTAAAAAAGTAGTTCCCCTCACTGGTACCTTTCTCCCCCCTCCATAAAGATAAACTGATTTGCCTTTCGTGTTTATAATCCTGTTAATTTTGTTTATTTGCCACATATAAATAATATAAAACTATCTCTAAGTTTTATCTACATATATGGATCATATATGTGTATGTATACAGATGTAGAGAGATGGTAGGTAGATAGATAGATGATAGATAGGTATATTTATTTATTTTTTTTTTAGTGCTTTTTTTCTTCATCTTGGAAGAAGGTTAACATTTTTGCTTTATTTTGATATATTTTTTATCGCCAAACTCTGAGGTTGCATTTGAAGTTTTGGAAAGTCTGTACTCTATCTAATTACACTTTCTTTGTAGGGAATCTGTCCCTTATTCCTGAATGCATTGGGGATTTAGGAATCCCTGTCTGTAGTGACCTGTAGTTTCACTCTGATGTATCCGTGAAAATTTCTTTTTATTTACTTTGCTCAGGAGTCATAGGGACTCTTGAGTATGAGGTTTTGTGCTTTTTTTCCCAATTCTGACAAATTGTCAGCAATTATTTTTTTTTAAATATGCCTATTTCCCAATCTCTCTGTTCTTTCCCTTCAGTAATATTTTTTAGATGGATGTTAGATCATCTCCCTTGATTCTTCATTTTCTTACTTTCTTATATTTCACCGTTTGTCTCTGGAGCGTGGACAGTAAATTCTTGAGTGTTCCTGTCTCTTCATTAACTCTCTCTCTGGTTAGATTTATTCTGCTGTTTAACCTATTCACTGAAATTCTGATTCTGTAGTGATGCTATTCACTCCTTTAAACAAAAATTATACCTTTTATTTATTTATTTATTTATTTATTTTGAGAGATAGAGAGAAACAGTGCGAGCAGGGGAGGGACAGAGAGAGAGAGGGAGACACAGAATCCCAAGCAGGCTCCAGGCTCTCAGCTGTCAGCACAGAGCCCGATGTGGGCACCAACTCACGAACAGTGAGATTGTGACCTGAGCAGAAGTTGTACACTCAATCGACTGAGCCACCCAGATGCCCCCGATGTTCACTTCTAAAAGTTCTATTCCATCCCATTTTATATTTTTCATGTAATATTTTGTATCACTGTCATACTTTTGATATATCTTCTTGTTCTATTAGTCATATTAAAAATCCTACCTAGGGGTGCCTGGGTGGCTCAGTCGGTTAAGCATCGGACTTCGGCTCAGGTCATGATCTCGCAGTTCGTGGGTTGGAGCCCCACCTCAGGCTCTGTGCTGACACCTCAGAGCCTGGAGCCTGCTTCAGAGTCTGTGTATCTCTATCTCTCTGTCCCTCCCCTGCTCACGCTCTGTGTCTCTCTGTCTCTCAATAATAAATACACATTAATTTTTTTTAAAGTTGTAAAATTAAAAAAAAAATCCTATATATATGGTGTACATGGAATTCTAGTACCTGCAGTGTTTGTAGATCATACTGTGTTATTTGTCCTATGTTTGTTGATTTGTTATTCTGCTGATGCACTCATTGTGCTCTATTTCCTCCTGTGATTTTTCTCTGTGACCTCAAGTTTTTTGGCACCCTGTGGGTATTTCTTGGGGTTTGGCTCTATAATGTGTTACAAAGACGAAATTTGTATTTTGCATTTGCTTTTGCCAAGTTCCCAAGGATACAAGCAATGAGATGCCCTTCTATTTTCTTATTACAATTTTTTTTTTAATTTATTTTGGGAAGGAGGGAATGAGAACGCAAGTGGGGGAAGGGCAGACAAAAGGGGTGAGAGCGAATCCCAAGCAAGCTCCGTGCTCAGTGCAGAGCGTGTTGTGGGGCTCAGTCCCATGAGTGGGAGAACATGACCTGAGCCCATATCAAGAGGTGGACGCATGACTGAGCCACCCAGCTGCCCCGAGATACATTTAAGCTAAATCCTACAATGGAGATTTGAGGCCACACAGGTGGTGTGAACCTCATCTCAAACCCACCTGTGGGGTAAGAAACATTTACACATTTTCAGGAGAATTAGTTTTTAATTCTTTCATCCAGAGCCAAATTCCAAATGAACAAGTTTTCCACTATCACCCTGTGGGTGGTGGAAGTGTTTTTCATGCTGATACACTATTACAGTGCCATTTCTCACCTTGCCTGGGTCTTGCCAGCCAAGGGCCCAGGGTGAATGCAGTCAGGGCCACTGCTTGTGCAGAGCCTTCTTACCCCTTGATCGACACTTTGTCATCATTCTAACAACTGAGAAATGTTTTCCCTCTTCCCTTATTGCCCTGGCCATGCTTTGGCACTATTTTTCATTTGTTTCTTTTATTGTATCCATCATTTTTCGGTATGTTGTCCTGGAGAAACATTTTAGTATATCTGACTCAAAGGCGTGCCAGACCCAAGATTAGGTGTGTGTGTGTGTTTGTGTGTGTGTGTGTTTGTGTGTGTGTGTGCACATGCTTTTTTTTTTTTTTTCATGGAAATCTATTGGCTTTGAAATCAGACACACCTGGTTTGTAATCTCAGCCCCACCATTTGCTAGCTTTGTGACCTATGTGAGTTAATTACCTTCTCTGAATCTTGGTTCCCATGAGGGAAAAAGAGAGAACACCTCATTTCCATAATTCCCTGTGACAGCATTAAATGAGATTGCATCACCTTGGAGGCTGCTAGAGGTGAAAATTAAAGTTGATTCTCTTCTTCTCACTTTCTGCTTTTTAACTCTTTACTTATGTTTGTCTCTGTTCCAAAACCTTATCTGAGGTCATCATTGATTCCTGAACCAATACATGAAACACTGACCCGGATATTTGTTCTGTCCTGTAGTTCACTTTGCCTACAAGTTTGAATGATTATCCTGGGTGACCAATTTATACAGTGGCCTTTCTGTATAAAATTAGAGAACAAAACTTGTCACCACAAAAGACATGTTCTGTGAGTGTGAATGCTTTTTTAAAGACAAAGGAGTTCCATTATTACTGTTTCAAACCGAAGTGTTCTTAATATGATATTGGTAAAAAAGCGTCTAGGGCTATTCTAAAGATTAGAGATTTATGAAGGTTATATTGCTTCCACACAGCTTTATTTTAATTAAATATCTATTACTTCAATGAAAGGGAGGAGAGGAGTATGTGCTAACATGTGGTTTGTTCTGGAAACAGAGTATCACGCAAACCAGATGAAATAGGTCACATTGTGAAAAGAAGGTCTGTATAATTTACATAATTGCTATTGATATCCTACATGGCTCAGTACCATAGATTAAAGACTCAAATTTTTTATTATAATTTTCATTTTTCTTAATGGCATATTTACTATTTTTCTCCATTAGAACTGACTTCTTCTGTTGTCTTGTACCACAGACAGAAATTTAATGCTGAAAAATTGTGTTTTGTTTTCCTCCATATCCCACTGGAGAGGGACACCAGGAGGCCTTGTGGAAAGTCAGGATATTCATGTTAGCCCACGGATAATGAGACCCCCTTCACTATGGTGTCGGTTGAGACCTCTCGGGGAGCAGTAATGAGACACACTCCGGCCTCCAGCCAAGGTCCTTTCCGTGGAGGCCTGGCGAGCAGCTGGAATCCCACCAATGACCAGCACTAACAAGGAAATTCTCACCTTGAGTGAGAAGAGACCATCAACAGATGCCAGCCCTGAAATGATACAGATGTTACAATTACCCAACAAGGATTATAAAGTAAGCCGTCATAAAATTGCCCTGTGTCTGTTACAAACAGGATTGAAACAAATGAGAAAATAGGAAGTCTCAGCAAAAATGGGCGAGGTAGAACTGGAAATACAATTAAAAAAAAACTCAGTGGATGGGCTCAACAGCAGAATGGAGAAGACAGAGGGAAACATTCATTAACTTGAAGATAGGAAAGTGGAAATTCCCCTCTCTGAACAAAAGAGAGAAATTGGACTGAAAAACAAAACAAAACAAAACGATGGGACTCATGGCACTATAACAAAAGGTCTCACATTTATTTTATCAGGGTCTCAGGAAAAAAGAAGGAGTTCAGAACTCAAAGAGTGCTTGAAGAAAATCACTGAACACCCCCCAAATTTTGTAAAAGATATAAATCTACACATTCAAGACATGTGGCAGATCTTAAAAGGATAAACCCAGGAAACCCGTGTCAAGACACATGCAGTCAAATCCTAAAAACTAAAGACAAAAAAAACCCTTAAAAGCAGCAAGAAAAAGTTAACAGCTTAGAAATAGGGGGGAAACAACCTACTGCAAATGACAGTTTATTTTTCCCCAGAAAGAGGTGACAAAATATTTTTCAATGGCTGAAAAGAAGCAACTGTCAACCCAGATTTTTTTTTTTAATTTTTTTTTCAACGTTTATTTATTTTTGGGACAGAGAGAGACAGAGCATGAACGGGGGAGGGGCAGAGAGAGAGGGAGACACAGAATCGGAAACAGGCTCCAGGCTCCGAGCCATCAGCCCAGAGCCCGACGCGGGGCTCGAACTCCCGGACCGCGAGATCGTGACCTGGCTGAAGTCGGACGCTGAACCGACTGCGCCACCCAGGCGCCCCTAAATAAACATTTTTTTAAAAAAAAGCACTGTAGATAAGTCAAAATGTAATTCTAAAAAATATCCAAGTATCTACTGGAAATCAGCAAAAGGGAGGGGAGAAACAAAGAACAGAGAGAACAGGGACAATACAAAATGCCAGACATAACATATCAATTATTGGATTGAATTAAATGTAATTGTATTTTATTGATCCAAACGTATAAATTAAAAGGCAGAGATTAGAAGTGTGAATTTAAAAAAAAAGTAAATTGGGGCGCCTGGGTGGCTCAGTCAGTTAAGCGTCCAACCTCAGCTCCGTTCATGATCTTATGGTTTGTGAGTTTGAGTCTTACGTCGGGCTCTGTGCTGACAGCTCGGAGCCTGGAGTCTGCTTTGGATTCTGTGTCTCCCTGTCTCTCTGTCTCTCCCCCACTCATGCTCTGTCTCTGTCTCTGTCTTCTTTCTCTCTCAAAAATAAACATTAAAAAACATAAAAAAAAAGTAAATGCACACTATGCTCTTTAGAAGACTTATACTGAGTAAAATGACATAAATAAGTTGAAAATAAAATTATGAAAAAAGGTATAAAGATATACCACTAATGGAACCATTAATTGAAAAAAAAGCAATTTTAAGGTAAAATAGATAGTAGTATCAAAGCCAGTGGGCCTTGGAGCAAAGAAAATTATCAGGAGCAGAGGAATACATTACATAATGATAAAAGGATTGATCTATCAAAAATACATAGCAGTCTTTAATGTGCATGGGCCAACCAACAGAACTGCCTAATACATGAATCAAAGAGTGATAGAAATGAAAAAAGAAGTAGAGAAATCCCCAATTATATTTGGAGACTTTGGCATCCCGTCTCAAAAACTGATAGGCCAATTTAACAATAAATTTGAATCCAATGATACCATCAACCAACCAAATCTAATGAACACTTACAGAACATTTAACAGATTATGTACATGTTTAGAGCATGAACAGAGAGCATTTATCAAGATAGAAAACACCGTGAGCCATAAAACACACATCCAAAAATTTAAAACAATTGAAACACAGTGTGTTCTTTGACTATCGTTGAATCAAACTAGAAATCAACACAGAAAGAAGGTAATCTCTAAATACTCGGAAACTAATCAATGAAATTCTAGACAATAATAAGTTAAGTATGATGTCTCAAGAGAAATTTAAAAATACTATTAAATTGGATGAAAATGAAAATATAGCACATCAATTTGTGTGGGATTCAGAAAAAGTAGTATTGATTGAGAGGAAAATAGCATTAAATGCATACATTAGAAGAGAAGAAAGTCTCACTCAGCAATCTAAGCTTTCACACAGAGGACCTAGAAAAACAAGAGGAAAATAAATAAAAAGCAAGTGGAATGAAGAAAATCATAAAGATAAGAGCAGAAATCAATGAAATAAAAACAGATAAAAATCAGTAGAGGAAAAATCAAGAGGGGAAGTAAATATAACAACAACCCGGTTCTTGGAAAGATCAGTAAAATTGACAAACCCCACAGTGACACTGACAAAGAAAATAGATTGAAGATATAGATTCAGTTGCAGACCAACACAATAAAGTAATATCACAGTGAAGCTCATCAGATGAATTTGTTTTTGGTCTCCCAGTGCATATGAGAGTTACGTAGACGCTAGAGTGTAGTATCGTAAGTGTGTTATGGTATTCTCTCCTAAAAAAACAATGAACATATGATTTAAAAAATACTTTATTGCTTCAAAATGCTAAACATCATTTGAACTTTCAGCGAGTCATCATCTTTTTCCTGGTGGAGGTTCTTGCCTTAATATTGATGCCAGCTGATCAGAATGGTAGTTACTCAAGGCTGGGTGGCTGTGGCAATTTCTTTAAGGAAGACGACAAGGAAGTGTGCCCCATCGGTGGACTCTTCCTTTCATGCATGAGTTCTCAGGAGCATGTGCTGCTATTTAATAGCATTTTACCCCCAGTAGAACCTCTCGGAAGACAGGAGTCACTTTTCTCAGCCCTGCCACTGCTTTATCACCTAAGTTTATGTCATATTCTAAATCTTGTGTCATTTCAACAATCTTCATGGCCTCTTCACTAGGAGTAGATTCCATTTCGAGAAACAATTTTCGTTGCTCATCCATAAGAAGCTACTCTTCATCTGTTCAGGTTTTATCACAAGCTTGCGGCTATTCAGCCACATCTTTGGGCTCCGCCTGTAATTCTAGTTCTCTTGCTATTTCTACCACATCTGCTGTTACATCCTCCACTGAAGTCTCCAACCCCTCCACGTCATCCATGAGGGTTGGAATCAACTCCAAACTCTTGTTAGTGTTGATATTTTGACCTCTTCCTATGAATAACAAATGTTCTTAGTGGCATCTGGGATGGTGAATCCTTTCAGGAAGGCTTTCAATTTACTTTGCCCAGATCCATCAGAGGAATCACCATCTGTGGCCACGATAGCCTTACAAAATGTATTTCTTAAATAACAAGCCTTGAACGTCTAATGACCCCTTGATCCATGGGCTGCAGAATGGGTGTTATGTTAGCAGGCATGAAAACAATATTAATCCCATTGTTTTCCGTCAGAGCTCATGGGTGACCAAGTACATTGTCAATGAACAGTAATATTTTAAAAGGAATCTTTTATTTATTTTCCCTAAACAATAGGTCTCAACAGTGGGTTTAAAACATTCGACAAACCGTGTTGCAAACAGGTGTGCTGTCATCTAGGCCTTGTTGCTCCATTTCTAGAACACCGATAAAGTAGGTTTAGCATAATTATGAAGGTCCCTAGGATTTTTGGAATAATATGTAAGCATTTGCTTCAACTTAAAGTCACTGGTTGCATTAGAACTTATAAAAAAGAGTCAGCCTGTCCCCTGGATCTCTGAGCCAGGCATTGATAACTACTCTCTACCTATGAAAATCCTAGATGGCATCTTCTTCCAATATATGGCTGTTTCATCTACATTGAAAATCTGTTGTTTAGTGTAGCCAACTTCAAGCATGAGCTTCGCTAATCTTCTAGATATCTGCAGCTTTTACCTCAGCACGGGCTGCTTCATCTTGCATTTGTATGTTATAGAGACGGTTTCCTTCTTTATTCCTCATAAACCAACCTCTGCTTCAAATTTTTCTTCTGCACCTTCGTCACGTCTCTCACTTCACAGAATTGAAGAGAGTTAAGGTCTTACTCTGAGAATATTGCAGCTGGTTTGATCTTCTAGCTGGATCTCTAAAACTTTTTCCACGTCAGCAGTAATGTTTCACTTCATTATCGTCTGTGTGTTCATGGGAATGGCAGCTCCAATTTCCTTCAGAAACATTTCCTTTGCATTCAGGGCGTGGCTAACTGATGCAGGAGGCCTAGCTTTTGGCCTATGTTGGCTTTCAAAGTGACTTCCTCACTAAGGCTAATCATTTCCGGCTTTTGATTTAAGTTGAGAGACATGTAGCTCTTACTTTCACTTGACCACAGAGAGGCCATGGTAAAGTTAGGAATTGGTTTAATTTCATTATCGTTGTATCTCGGGGAATAGAGAAGCCCCAAGAGAGGGAGAGAGATGGGGGAACAACTAGTTGGTGAGCAGTCAGAACACACACAATATTCATTGGTTAAATTTACTGTTTTATAGGAGCATGGTGTGGTGCCACAAATAATGACAATAGTTAACATCAAAGACTGTGATCACAGGATGCCTGGGTGGCTCAGCCGGTTGAGCATCCGACTTCAGCTCAGTTCATGATCTCACAGTTCGTGAGTTCAAGCCCCTCGTTGGGCTTTGTGCTGAAAGCCCAGAGCCTGGAGCCTGATTTGGATTCTGTGTCTCTCCCTCTCTCTGCCCCTCCCCTGCTCATGCTCTGTCTCTCTCTGTCTCCCAAAACTGAAGAAACATTAACAAAAATTGGAAAAATGATTGTGATCACAGATCACCACAAACGTAATAATAATGAAAGAGTGTGAAATACTGTGAGAATTCCCCAAATGGGACACAGAGACATGAATGAGCAAATGGTGCCTATGACTCGCTTGAGGCAGGGCTGCCACAACCCTTCAAATCGTGACAAAACACAGTGTCCGTGGAGTGCAATAAGGTGAAGCACAAACAAGGTCTGCCTGTACTAGAAACAAGTCTACACACATAAGTTTAACAAAGTCGATAGAGTTGGCTAATCCTTCAAAAAACACAGGCTGTATGAAACTGATTATTTGACAATCAAGGAAATAGAATTTGAAACTGTAATGAAAGAACTTCATTAAAAGAATCTCAGATCTCGGGGCGCCTGGGTGGCTTAGTCGGTTAAGCATCTGACTTTGGCTCAGGTCATGGTCTCGTGGTTCGTGAGTTCAAGCCCCGCGTCGGGCTCTGTGCTGCCAGCTCGGAGCCTGGAGCCTGCTTCGGATTCTGTGTCTCCCTCCCTCTCTACCCCTCCCCTGCTCATGCTCTGTGTCTTTCCATCTCTCAATAATAAATAAATGTTAAAAAAATTAAAAAAAAAGAATCTCAGGTCTCAGGTGGTTTTATCAGAGAACTCTACCAATGAATAATTAATAAAAATTCTGTAAGGTCTCCTTCAGAAAAGAGAAGCAGAGGTGATACATGGCATTTCGTTTTCCCAACTTAGTCTTCTGATGCCACAATCAGAGAGACACAGCACACAAATGAAAACTATGGATCAATATCCTTCATAAATATAGACACAAAAATTCTTGAAATATTAGCAAGTACAATTCAACAATATATATAAAATGAATTATATACCATGATCAAGTTGGGTTTGTTCTGGGGATACAAGGTTGATTCAAGCGCAAAGGTCAATCAATGAACTCAATTCATGAGAAATTCCTGGTTTCTCAGAAAACCAGGAATAGAGAGGACCTGACACAGTTTTCTGCACACATTTATAGTTAATACCATACTTAATTGTGAAAGATTGAATGCTTTCCCCCTACGTTTGTGAAGAAGACAAAGATGTCTGCTCACAGCACCGCTATTCTATGCAATACTGGAGGTTTGAGCCAGATCAGCAAGGCATTAAAAAAGGAATTAAAGGCATACAGATCAAAAGAAAGAAAACTGCCTTTTTTTTTCTGATGACATGACCATCTGAGTATACATGATATTTTCTGGGTATACCAGGTAAATTTCATCATAGGACTTTTGCACTTGTTGGCCCTTCATGCCTGGAATACCCTTCATCTGGGTATCTTGTCACTTATCTTCTCACCAAAACCAGTTGTGCTCAAATGTCATCATCTCAAAGAGACATCTTTTATTCACGCCTTTTTTTGTACCAAGTTCTATCTCTGTGGCATTATTTTTCTGCAAAGCATGTATTGCCCTTAACCTGCCTCCCAATTAGAACGTGAACGCTGAACGGGCAGAGATTTTTGATGTTTTGTTCTCTTCTGTAGTTATAACAGATTAAACAGTGCCTAGTATGGGGGAGTCATTGATCAACTATTTGAAATATTTAGCATTGCAAAAATAAAAAAAAAATAAGAAGCTCTCATCTCTCTTTGTTTTGAATTCTGTATTTGAACTATACTGAATAATTACCCTTTCATTATCTCTTTCCAAAAGTTTGACTTTCTTAATATTTTTGCCCTTAACATTCCCATAAAACTTTTAATGTTTAATTCAGGTTTATTTCTTTTTCCCTTCCTCTTATGTTCTTGCAAAACTCTTCATCCAAAAGCCACAGCAGAAAAATGCCATCTCACAGAGAGATAAGGTGACTTCATGTACAGAGGCAGTATTTATAGTTCAAATATGAAAAAAAGGGTGTCTTATGTGGAGATCAGTTAAGTAAGGCTTAGTCCATGAAGACTTTACTTTGAGCAAATCTAATTAAGTAGTCTCCATGCCCATCATGGGGCTTCAACTCATGACCTTGAGATCAAGAGTCACATGCTCTATCAGTGAGCCAGCATAGCACTCCCTTTTGAGCAAATCTGTAAATTACTTCTAAATAAAGCCGATGAGAATGAAAAGAAATCCAGCTGGAAGCTGGCAACAATTTGGTGGGGTGAGAGACAACTGACAATAGATAGAGAAAGCTAAGACCTCAGTGCCTGGAATGGGGCTGGAAGGGCTGACACAGGCAGTGTAAAGTAATCAAATCCTAACTTCGAGTGGCAAAAAATCTCAAGCATCCAAAGCCTGAGATTCCTATGTAGTCCTGGTTGCAGGGAAAGGCTAAAGACAGACACTGATTGAAGTTCTGTGTGAGGTTTTGAATAACTGACTCCCCTTTCTTAGCTCACAGATCCTCATTCTGCATTTTGCTCCCCACAGTAGGTAAAGATGACATTCGCTTTTGGACAGGGTGAACCAGAGGCTCAGGGAATATGGCCCAGGTGAGACTGTAGTGGGACATTGCACTGAAAATGAAGGAGGTAGAAAGGGTAAGATGACTAGCAAAATACCTCAGTGACTTTCCTTCACATCACTCTCTCCCCACAATACAACAGGGCGATCAGGGTAAGTCACTGGGGAGTGATGGACCTCTTTTCCTTCTCCCCAAGAGGTTGAAGCATTGACCACTTGAAATTTGGCCTATCGTGTTGACCCCTGGTTCCTGTCTTTTATCAGGGACGTCTTGATTAAGGGAGAGAAACCAGCAACATTCCACTGAGCTTTATGATTAATGAAGATGGCAATGTCATTACTATAGTCTATGAACTCTTATTGATGTTCAGTTAATTTTAAGAGGCTCCCTGGGTAGCCAAGGGATCTAGGAGAAAGATGACCTCCTTGAGCATCATGGCATCTGGCAAAGGACTGAAGACAGGGAATGCTACTCCTTTCTGCCGGCAGAATATGGTAGAGATCCAAATATGGTAGAGATTTGGTTTCATCATGCTTAAGGAGGCCTCAGTAGCCACGCTGAGCTTGTGGGGGGCTGTTTCCATGCCACAAAGCATAATGAGCAGCTGAGTGCAAAGGGCCACAGGCTTAGAGTCTGTGAGATCCTTTGCTTCCAGGAGAGCCCAGTTAATCGCCAGTCATTTGTTGCTTTAATGATGTACAGTGTGAGGCTGAGAGGGGCAGTTTCTTATATCAGGAGCCCTTGAGAAGCTTGTGGCCATCACAGATCTTCCAGAGACTCAGAAGGCATGAGAAGAAGCTATCAAAGCCTTTATCGAAGGGCACTATTAGGAGGGCTTGTTGATTTCATTTTGGACAGATCTTAGATCCTTTTGCTGGAGGAGACCCCTTGTTAGCAATAACAGCAACGTTAAGTAAAATTTATAAATGAGGAAGATATTGCTACCAGCACTCAAAGAGGACTAAAATATGTTGGACTTACGTGTCTTTAATGAGTGAGTCAGACTTATCTCTTTGGGGGAAGATGCCATCAATGGAAGGTCATGCCTGCGTTCCTGGAGAAAGTCGGATGCAGTTAAGATCTTGTCTGCAAAGACTGTGTGTCATGATAAAGCTGTTGAGGTGTCTTGTGGTATGACCCACCCAGAAAGGCATATGGTGTCGGCTGAGAGGCTGCTGACGCAGGCACTGAACAGAACATATTAGCTAAATCTATGCTAGCAAAATATAAGAGCAAACCTGGATGGAGTCAGTAGCTTTCATAATATTGGGTATTGGGTACGGGAGACCTAATGGATGGCAGAGTTTTAGATGCAGTGCCCCCTCCCCCCTTGAGATGCCATTTAGTGTTTCTAAGTTTAAGAACAGGTAAAATTGAGCTGTCAAATGGAGAAGCAGTAGGGATAATGACTCCTTTATTAATTAACTCATATAAAAGATATAACCCTTGAAGGCCCTGTTGTAACATATACGGGGCCATATTATCTATGTTAATTTGGGGACTGTGGGATCCCATTTTACCAAGCCATTTGTAAGTGCCAAAGATTTCACTTAATTTATTAATTATTATGTCATAGAGTTTGCAACAATGGGATACTTTAGGGCAATGGGTGCTATGACTAGGGGAAATTTAGGCAAAGGTTACATGCAGTTAAAGTGAGGCACACCTACTTTCATTCTACTTTATACTTGGTTTCTTTCCCGAGATTATAGGGGATAGCGTGTTTCCATTATAATTTGAGCTCAAGCGTTGATTAAGTTAACAAAGCTTTATCAATTAGTGAACTTCAGCAAGTGCTAATGTTAATTTAGAGCATATGTTGTAGAGACACAAAAACCAATCTATGCCATTTTTATTTTATTTACATATTTTTTGCTAAATTATTTAGCAATTTTGGATTTCCAATTGGGTCAAATTATTTGTTTTAATTAAATATATATATATGTCATATATATTACATACAATGTAAAGTTCTATAATATACAGTAAAACATTGGATTGCAAGTAACTTGTTCTGAGAGTGTTCCACAAGACGAGCAAACATTTCTAATAAATTTTAACCTGATCAATGAGTGATGCCTTGCAATACGAGTAGTACATGATGCTGAACATCACATGGTCACAACTGAGCCAACGGTTCTTGGAATTCGCTTTGATATACAAGTACTTTGGATTACACACGTGTTTCCAGAAGGCATTATGCTTGCAAACCAAGCTTTTACTGTATGTAGTTTATTTACTTTTTCTCCCCCTGTGTCAAGGTGTTTTATTATTATTTTTTCTCTTTTTTTTTTTTTTTTTTTTGTCCTGGGGTTCAAGCCACTTAATGCTGTGGTTGTTAGTTTCTGTCTCTGAGAACTCATAGTGTGGACCTTCCAGGTGATTACAGGAAAAGAAGACAGGGGAAGAGGCATTTCTTGTTCTAAGGCTTCCCACTCTACCTTCCAGGGGCTGCATTTACACACAGAGAGCCATAACAACCTGTCCTTGGAACAGCACAGTTAGCCACCTGGTGTGAACTATCAGTCCCTTCCATTGTCTTTCTGAACATAATCTTTGAGACTGGCACATATCTCCAGGTAGCTAAATATTTTAGTTTCTTTTTTCTCCTATTTGTCCCCAACTGTTTTTTTACTCTTTGGATGTTTATGGAATAAGCTCCAGTGGTCCGGAATGGCCATGTTTGTTAGTGTCTCATTCCGGGGTTTCTCAGTTGACCTTGAAGGTCGGGATTGGCATCCAGGAGAGCAATAGTGGCTCTGGTTCTAGGGAGGAATGCTAGGGTTTTGATCTTTTTTTTAAATTTTTTTTAACGTTTATTTTTGAGACAGAGAGAGACAGAGCATGAACGGGGGAGGGTCAGAGAGAAGGAGACACAGAATCGGGAACAAGCTCCAGGCTCCTAGCTGTCAGCACAGAGCCTGACGCGGGGCTCGAACCCACTGACCGCGAGATCCTGACCTGAGCCGAAGTCGGCGGGTCAACCGACTGAGCCACCAAGGCGCCCCTAGGGTTTTGATCTTAAAATAAGCTCTTAGCTTGTTGATAAACCACTTGCTACTAAGTAGTGCCTGGGTGCATTGACTTGGAGTTTTACATTTCTCCAGACACTTGGAGACCTCTTCTATAGTCTTAGGGGGCAGAGAGATAAAAGTCATAAGATTCTGACCACAGGTCTACATGATATGTGTCCTGATGACACGCCTGGGGACCGAGAGTGACAGATTCGGGTAAGCAGTAATCCAGAAGCTCCTTCCTGTCCCTAAGTGCAGATACGAGTGTGAGGTCGCTTAACTTGTCTTGGGCAGTGCAACCTCAGGGAAGGCTTACATTATGAGTTGCACAGTTTAGGGCGGCAAGTGATGACAAATCCCAAAATAAACGGCACACTGTGCAGTGTCCAGAGTGCAGGTGCAGCAGACAGCAGGGCCTCCCAGGCTGAGTCTGCTTTTGCACAGATGTGGTTAGCAAGCCAAAGACAGTCTGCATGCATCTCTGTCAAGTCTAGTGCCAAACCACCCTGTTCACTGAACCAATTGTTTTCATCACATTACCTTGGGTGAGGTGCGCTAAGGTGGGGAGCAGATCAAGAGAGAAACTGGAAAGAGATTCATAGTTTGCTATACATGTTTACAATCCCCTGGGGAGAACGCAGTATGCCTTGGGCATTGCTTACCAGGCAAAGGAAAAAATGAGAACACGGGAAATCACCTTTATTGTGGTTTTAAGGAACAGGTAAGGAAAGGTAAGCAGGTTTAGAATTGGCTATTTGAATAATTGCAGCAGACTGAGCAATGGGCAGTTCATAGTCATTGGGTCCTGAGTTGTCTGGTGCCTGCTATTGGGTGATGAAGGCAGGTGGATAGTGACCCAGAGTGTGACAGTGAGGTAAGGGGGTGGTTGGGTGAAGACTTGGTCTGCAATTCCAGAGGGGAACTGTCTGGCTTCTAGCCAGTGCCTCAAGCTGGGCCAAGGCCAGCATTAAAATAAAACACAATATTACAGGGTATCGTTTCTTCTAGGCCCTCTCAACTGAACGAACAAGGAGACTGTGTGTGTGTGTGTGTGTGTGTGTGTGTGTGTGTGTGTAAACCTACCCAGAATAGGGATCTCACTAAAGGCAAAAATAAAAATTAGTAATTAATTTTACTATAATTTCCCTCTATGTCTTTGGTTAGGTTTATTCCTAGGTATTTTTTCGTTTCTGGTGCAATTGTAAACCGAATCAATTCCTTGATTTCTCTATATGTTGCTTCATTATTGTGTATAGGAATGCAACTGATTTCTGTACATTGGTTTTATATCCTGCGACTTTGCTGAATTCATAGATCAGTTCTAGCAGTTTTTTGGGGGAATCTTTTGGGTTTCCCACATAGAAGAATGTCATGTCATCTGTGAAGAGTGAAAATTTGACTTTATCCTTGCCTATTTGGATGGATGCTTTTTATTCCTTTGTATTGTTTGACTGCTGAGGCTAAGACTTACAATGCTATGTTGGATAACAGTGGAGAGAGTGGACATCCTTGTCGTGTTCCTGACCTCAGTGGGAAAGCTCTCAGTTTTTCCCCATTGAGGATGATATTAGCGGTGGGTCTTTCATATATGGCTCTCATGATCTTGAGGTATGATCCTTCTATCCCTACTTCTTGAGGGTTTTTATCAAGAGAGGATGCTGTATTTTGTAAATTCTTTCTCTGCATCTATTGAGAGGATCATGTGGTTCTTGTCCTTTTCCTTATTGATGTGATGTATCTTATTGATTGTTTCGTGGATATCGAACCAGCCCTATATCCTAGGTATAAATCCCACTTGGTCGTGGTGAGTGATTCTTTTAATGTATTGTTGGATCCAGTTGGCTAGTACCTTATTGAGGATTTTCACATCCATGTTCATCAACTAAATTGGTCTGTAGTTCTCCTTTTTAGTGAGGTCTTTGTCTGGTTTTGTAATCAAGGTAATGCTGGCTTCATAGAATGAGTTTGGAAGTTTTCCTTCCATTTCTATGTTTTGGAACAGCTTCAAGAGAATAAGTGTTAAATCTTCTTTAAATGTTTGCTAAAATTCCCCTGGAAAGCCATCCAGCTCTGGACCCTTTTGGGGGTGGGGGTTATTACTAATTTGATTTCTTTTTTTTTTTAATTTTTTTTTTAAAGTTTATTTATTTTTGAGACAGAGAGAGACAGAACATGAATGGGGGAGGGGCAGAGAGAGAGGGAGACACAAAATCTGAAACAGGCTCCAGGCTCTGAGCCATCAGCACAGAGCCCGACGCGGGACTGGAACTCACGGACCATGAGATCATGACCTGAGCCAAAGTCGGACGTTCAACCGACTGAGCCACCCAGGCGCCCCCTTTTTTTTTTTTTTAATTTTTTTTTTATTTCTTTATTGTTTGTGGGTCTGTTCAAGTTTTCTCTCTTCCTGTTTCAGTTTTGGTAGTTTACATGTTTCTAGAAATTTGTCCATTTCTTCCAGATTACCCATTTCATTGGCATATAATTGCTCATAATATTCTCTTCTTATCGTTTTTATTTCTGCTGTGTTGGTTGTGATCTCTCCTCTTTCATTCTTAATTTTATTTATTTGGGTCCTTTCCTTTTTGTTTTTGATCAAACTGGGTAGGGGCTTATCAATTTTGTTAATTCTTTCAGAGAACCAACTCCTGGTTTCATTAATCTATTCTACTATTTTTCGTTTTGTTTTTTTGTTTTTTGTTTTGGTTTTGGTTTTGATAGCATTGATTTATGCTCTAATCTTTATTATTTCCTGTCTTCTGGTTTGGGTTTTATTTTCTGTTCTTTTTCCAGGTCTTTAAGGTATAAGCTTAGGTTGTGTATCTGAGACCTTTCTTCCTTCTTTAGGAAGGCCTGGATTGCTATATACTTCCCTCTTATGACTGCCTTTGCTGTGTTCCAGAGGTTTTGGGCTGTGGTGTTATCATTTTCACTGGCTTCAATGTACTTTTTAATTTCCTCTTTAACCTCTAGGTTACCCCATTTATTCTTTAGTAGGATGTTCTTTAGTCTCCAATTATTTGTTATCTTTCCAATTTTTTTTCTTGTGGTTGATTTCAAGTTTCATAGCATTGTGGCCTGAAAATATGCATGGTATGATCTCGATCTTTTTGTACTTGTTGAGGGCTGATTTGTGTCCCAGTTTGTGATCTCTTCTGGAGAAAGTTTCAGGTGCACTGGAGAAGAATGTGTATTCTGCTTCTTTAGGATGAAATGTCCTGAATATATGTGTTAGGTCCATCCAGTCCAGGGTGTCATTCAAATACATTGTTTCCTTGATTTTCTGTTTAGATGATCTATCCATTGATGTAACTGGATTGTTGATGTCCCTTACTATTATGGTATTATTATGAATGAGTTCTTTATGTTTGTGATTAATTGGTATATATTTGTGTGCTTCCACATTTGGAGTATGAATGTTTACAATTGTTACATCTTCTTGGTGGATAGATCCTTTAATTATGATATAATGCCCTTCTTTATCTCTTGTTGCAGTCTTTATTTTAAAGTCTAGATTGTCTGATATAAGTATGGCTACTCGGGCTTTCTTTTGGCAACCATTAGCATGATAGACTGTTCTCCATCCCTTACTTACAATCTGAAAGTGTCTTCAGTTCTAAAATGGGTCTCCTATAAACAGCATATACATGGATTTTGTTTTCCTATTCACTCTGTTACCCTATGTCTTTTGATTGGAGCAGTTAGTCTATTGACGTTTAGAGTGAGTATTGAAAGATATGAATTTATTGCCATTATGATGCTTGTAGAGTTGGAGTTTCTGGTGGTGTTCTCTAATCCTTTCTAGTCTTTATTGCTTTTGGTCTTTTTTCCCATCTTTTATCCCCTCAGATAATCCCCCTTAAAATTTCTTGCAGGCTCGTTTAGTGGTCATGAACTCCTATAGATTTTCTTTGTCAGGGAAACTTTTTTTAATCTCTCCATCTATTTTGAATGACAACCTTGCTGGATAAAGAATTTTTGGCTGTATTTTTCTGATTAGCACACTGAATATATCCTGCCACTCCTTTCTGGCCTGCCAAATTTCTGTGGACAGCTCTGCTGTGAACATTATCTATCTTCCTTAGTAGCTAAGGACTTTTTTTTTTCCCTTGCTGCTTTCATGACTCTTTCCTTGCCTTAATATTTTGTGAATTTGACTATGATATGCCTTATTAATGGTCATTTTTTTTAATCTAATGGGAGTTCTCTGTGCTTCCTGATTTTGATGTCTGTGTCTTTCCCCATGTTAGGAAAGTTTTCCACTATGATTTGCTCACATAAACCTTCTACCCCTTTTTCTCGCTCTTCATCTTCTGGGGCCCCTATGATTCTGATGTTATTCCTTTTTAAGAAGTCACTGAGTTCTCCGTTTCTTGTATTATACTCTTTTGCCTTAGTGTCTGTTTTTTTTTTTTGTCAGCTTCATTATTCTCCATAAGTTTGTCCTCTATATTGCTGGTTTGCTGCTCTGTTTCATTCTTCCTTGCTGCCGTGGCATCCATTCAAGATTGCAGCTCAGTTGTGGCATTTTTTATTTCATCCTGACTAGCTTTTACTTCTCTAATCTACACAGAAGGAGATTCTAATCTGTTTTCAACCCCAGCTAGTATTATTATTATCATGATTCTAAATTCTGGTTCAGACATCTTGCTTCTATCTTTGTTGATTAAGTCCCTGGCTGTCATTTCTTGCTGTCTTTCATTTAGTGTGAATTCCTCCATTTAGTCATTTTGAAGGAAGAAAAGGAATGAATAAAGTAAAAAAATATTAAAAAATTAAAAACAATACAAAAAATGAAAACAGGATGCTAGATCCTAGGTATGTTTTGGTCTGGATGTTGAAAGAAGCTTGCTAGATTAGAGAAAACAGGGAAAGATAAGAAAAGAAAAAAAAGGAAAAAGAAAAAAAAAGGAAAGCATTTGAAAATGTGAAAAAAAATGAACACAGTAAAATAGAATAAAATGAAATGATGGAAGTAAAATGGAATTTTAAAGAAATTTAAAGAAACATCTTTTTAACAAAAATGGAAAATAAAATATTTTTTTCTCTTTCTGTGTTCAAGAATAAGAAAAGAAAAATTAAAAAAAAAATTGAATAGATGGGCCAGCAAACAGAATGAAGTTTCCCCTGGAAGTCAAACTATGAAGCAGTTTATAATCCTAAACTAAGCATGCAGAGAGACTAGTGGTGTTTCTGAAGAGCACAGTTGGACCAACTGGGCAGGGCTTAGTGTAACGGCTCTGTACTCCACTAGATGGTGGGACTTGGCTTACTGGAGTGGATTTTTGTGATGCATATAGACTTGCTTACGCCTGCACGGGAGGGGTGAAAATGGCATCACCCAGCTACCCAGTCTCTAGTATCAGACCTTTGTGCTCTCCTTGACTAGCAATTAAATACCCCTTCTTTATCTCTGGCTTCTGTCCACTCTCTGCTTCTACACTGTCTGTAACCAAACTGTCAGGCCACCAGGCAGCACCTCCCTCCTGAGTTTTATCTCAGATGGGGCTGTGTTTCCCAACCCCTCATGTCTGAGGGCCCTGCAGCTTTGACCCGTTCTGATTCTCCGGGGGAGGGTCTTGCTGAGCAATGGCCAGGTCCTGGCCCACTCCTAGGAACGTTTGCAAGACCGTGCCACTGCTGATGCCCAGAGACCATGGGCCAGCCCACCCCAGAAAAAATTTGAGTGATTCTGTAGCAAGAGCGTTTCAGGGATTGTGAGAAATCACAACACATAGCTGGCACCAGGCTACCTCTTTAACATCCTCGCTCCAACACCAGAAAATGTGCCCATTCTCTGGTGTCCTCTGGGACCTTCGTCTGTGGGGAGGCCATAACGCCTCTACCAAATGTCATCCCATCAGGGGAACCACCTCTCCCTGTGTGGCCTGAGGACCCTGAGGACCTCGCTCTCTGCTCCCACGGATTCACCCTTGCAACCAGAGCACTGCCAGGTATTGATCTGCAGAGTTTCAGACTCTGTGCTCTCCCTGTTTGTAGCATCGTAATGGAATTTAAACCCTCTCCTTTCTCCTTTCTCCCTGTTTTTGTTCAGTTACTTGCATACTCTTTTTTTTTCTCTCCAGCTGCTTTTGGGGGTGGGGGATGCTTTCCTGTACTCTCCCCCCATCTCTGTCCTCTCTCTGCAAGCAAAAACAACTCCCTGCCCTCTGTGGCTTCTCTTTCCCCCAGTTCACCTCTCTGTGCCACATACCTGCCAAGTTCTGTGGTTCAGATTGTGCAGATGGTTATGTTAATCCTGAAATTAGTTTTCTAGGCGTGGAGGATGGTTCAGTGTTGGTCTGGCTGGATTTCAGGGACCAGAGATACAAAAAAAAATCCATGTGGTTCTGCCATCTTGGTCCTTCCCCTCTATAATGTCCGTCTAAATCAGCATGATGACAAAGGCAACTATCACAAGTTATTTAATAATAATATAAAATTACAAGCTAATTCCTCTAAGATACTAAATATCACAAAATTGTAATCACAACGATTGTTATTAATGCCAATATTTACAAATGTATAAATCCCCTTCTTTGAAAACTAGACTGTTGAAAACATAAAAGAAACAATGGTTACAAAAATATTCAAATATATTTTCACATACCATTTAAAATATATTCTAGGACAAATCACTTACTCAAATATTTTTTTCCTGCCAAGTGGTTTTGTGCAGACGACATATTCAAACACAATTTATTAGGTGATTAAGGGTGAATGAATCTCTGTTTCTTAAGACCGTTTAAATATATATGTGCCTGAATCAATTAGAAGTCACATCACAAAATTTTTAGTTAAGGAAACAAAGATTAAACAAAAAGAAGTAGCATGGTTAGTACAGGACTTCTCAGAGCTGTCATAAGTTAATAAGTGTTGTGAATTAAGAGACAGAATGGAGCAGGTGATGAACACATAGTTGGAAGCTCACAGCACCTGGATTTCAATATAAAGGATTCACTGTTGACTGACCTTGGTCAAGTCAGTTGACATCTGTGTATCTCTTTTTACATTATAAAGGCTCATTTGTAAGAACAGAGCTATAAAGATTAAAAGATTTGGGTGGATTTTATTTTATTTTATTTTATTTTATTTTATTTTATTTTATTTATTTTATGAGATATGCAGAGACAAGCAGAGAGAGAGAATCCCCTGCAGGCTCCGCACCATCAGCATTGAGCCCGATGTGGGGCTCAAAGTTATGAAATGTGAGATCACGACGTGAGCCAAATCAAAAGTTGGACACTCAACCAACTGGACATGAGCCACCTAGGTGCCCCAGAAGATTTCAGTTTTGTAGATGGTGAAGAAAAATGAAGGTGGACAGGTACAATTCACAACTGTCTGCATTGGGAACTTTAAAAATAAACAGGAAATATTTAACTTTCAAAACAACCCCCATGTCTAGCTATTTAAATCAGATAAGAAGGACCTGCTGCAAATTATATTTGCCAACAGGCTTAGGGGAATGTCAGTCTCCTTTTTCTCTACCGTCAATGTAGCAGGAGAAGGATCCTGTGAAGCTTGCCAAGGAGTAAAACTAAAGGGAAGGAAGCAAGATACCCCAGATGTCCTTTAAATATGATCCCTAAAAATGAATATTTTTAAACGCATTCTCCTTAACTGCTTAGATTTTGTGAAATGATCTAAGAGGAGACTTTAATGCCTAAGCCTTCTCAGTAAGAAAGCCACTGCTTCCTTACAACAAAGGATTTCGAAACTCTAAATAACATTATTCACTAAAAATAGAATAAAAAAGAATGAAACACTTAGCAATAAATTTGCAGAAGTACAAAATATATATTCTGAAAACTAAAAAAAAAATGACTGAAAGAAATTAAAGAAGATCTGAATAAATGGAAAGACATTCTATTTGCATGGACCCGAAGACTTAATGATGTGTTAAGATAGCAATGCCTCCACAATGGTTTTTAGATCAATCTGTGTCAAAATCCAACCTTACTTCTTCGCAGAAATTGACAAGTTAATGCTAAGATTCATATGAAAATGCAAGGGAATTAGAATAGCCAAAATAGTTTTGCAAAAGTTGAGACACTCACATTTCCTGATTTTAAAACTTGACAGTTTTAAAGAGATGGTAATCTAGACAGTGTGAGATATGTCCACATATGGCATATGGGTAGTCATATAGTCATTGAAATAGAATTGAAAGTCCAGAAATAAACCTCCACATTTACAGTCAATTGATTTTCAAAGGTGACAAGACCAATGGGGGGAAATTGTTTGTTCAGCAAATGGTGCTAGGAAAACTGGATATCCACACGCAAAATAATGTATTTGGAAACATATCATTTGCAAAAATTAACTCAAAATGGATCAACAACATAATATAAGAGCTAAAATATAAAACTCCTAGAAGACAACAGAGGTGTAAAGCATGGTGACACATTGAAATAATTCTAATAGATGTTTTTCCAAAGGAGATTTATGTAAATGTCCAATGAGCAAATGAGGAGATGCTCAACATTGTTAGCTATCAAGTACATATGTATCTTATATCAGAGTCATATGTGATACAACTTTATAGCCATTGGGATAGTTATAATCACAAAGGTAGATAAAGATAGGTGTCCGTGAAGATGTGAAATTGGGATTCTCAGACACTGCTCGTAAGAATGTGAAACGGTACAGCTGCATATTGGAAAACAGTCTGACAGTTCCCACTTTCACTCCTTGGTATAGGCTCAAGAGGAAAAAAAACACACATGTACACACAAAATTTGCACATAAAAGTTTATAGCAGCATTATTTATAATAATCAAAGAGTAAACCCAACCTAAACGTCCATCAGTGGAGGAATGGATAAATAAAATGCGGTATACCCATGCAGTGGAATGTTAAAAAATGAAATATTGAAACCCGTTGCAACATGGATGACTCTTGAAAACATCGTGGTTAGAAGCCAAACACAAAAGACTATCTACGGTGTGATACATTTATGGGGAATGCCAACAGGAAGCAAATCTACAGAGATAGAAAGAGATGAGTGGATGCGTAAGGATAAGATGGGCTTTAAGGACTGAGGGATATGGGGTCATTTTGAAAAATGCCAATGTTTTAAAATTGATTGTGGTGATGGATGCAGAACTCTGTGAAGATACTGAAAGCCACCAAATTATATGCTTTAAATGGTTGGTTTTATGGTACATAAATTGTATCTCTGTGAAACCGTTTTTAAAAGGACAAAATAACCCGTATATATTCACATATCTATAAATGTTTCTGTATGTAGCCATCTGTATCTGCATTACACCAGATGAGAGCTAATACTGATGTCTTTAACTACCTTCCATTACCCCATGGACTGTTTTTTTTGTTTTGTTTTTGTTTTTTTTTTGTTTTTTGTTTTTTTATTTTATTTTTATTTTTTTTTATTTATATATGAAATTTATTGCCAAATTGGTTTCCATACAACACCCAGTGCTCATTCCAAAAGGTGCCCTCCTCAATACCCATCACCCACCCTCTCCTCCCTCCCACCCCCCATCAACCCTCAGTTTGCTCTCAGTTCTCAACAGTCTCTTATGCTTTGGCTCTCTCCCACTCTAACCTCTTTTTTTTTTTCCTTCCCCTCCCCCCCCCCCCCCATGGACTGTTTTCACCTTCTTCCCTTGCTCCACTCCAACAGTGACAAACCGGTTCCTTCCCTCCACCATCCACTTACTTGTTTAATTTCAACATATATGTATAGCAATATCAGAATTATTAGCCATACCTTCATGTGAAACAATTTTATCAACTAGAGTACAGTACCATGTGCAGTTCCCTTTGTCTTTATTCTAGCATTTGTCTTACAGACTCCATTCGTTTCCAAAGTTACTTAGGTCAGTGCGTTCTCCGCCCCCTCCCCATTCGTTTCAAGGAAATGGTTACATACATTTGTAATGAAGTTTGGGATTGTTTTGTCATAGCTGCTATTCCCTCTTTGGATCCCCTACCTTCCTAAATGACTCTTTTAAACATATATATGTTAAGATGCACCCTTTGTTCTCTAAAGTTCTATGTGTTTTGACTAAAGCATAACACCATGTACCCATTATTGTAATATCTAAAAGAATAGTTTCATTATCCTGTAAGTCCCCTATGCTTCACTGATTCAACCTTTCCTCCCTCTCTGTGAATGCCTGGCAGCCACTGATTATTTCTTTTTTCTTTTTTTTTTTACTTAATTTTTTAATGCTTATTTTATTTTTGAGAAAGAGAGAGAGACAGCGTGAGTGTGGGAGGGGCAGAGAGACAGAGGAAGACAGAGACTCTGCTCACTCCAGGCCCTGAGCCGGCAGCTCAGAGACTGACACGGAGTTCAGACTCACAAACTCTGAGATCATGACCTGAGCTGAAGTCGGACGCGTAACTGACTGAGCCACCCAGGGGCCCCACTGATCACTGCATTGTCTGCATAGTTTTGCCTTTTTGGAATGTCATATAAATGGAATCATAGTATGTATCCTTTTGAGACTGACTTCTTTTACTTAGTAGCATACATTTGTGGTTTCTCCGTGTCTTTTTGAAGCTAGCCAGTGTATTTCTTTCTGTTAGTGAATAATATTTCATTGTAGAGATGTACCATCGTTTTTTGTTTGTTTTTTTTTTTTTTTCTATGGATGAAGAACATTTTGGTCACTTTTAGTTTTTGGCAATTATGAATAAAGCCACTATACATATTTTCATGCAGGCTTTTGGGTAAACACAAATGTTAAAATTAGTTGAGTAAATATGTAGGAGTGCAATTCCTATGTCATCTGTTCAGACTATGTTTAGCTTTGTCAGAAACTACCAAACTGTCTTTTGAATTCCCACCAGCAAGGGGTGACAATTCTTATGATAATATATCTCACTTCATATTGGCAATGTTTTGGAATTTTAGCCATTCTAATAGATGTGTAATGTTATTTTTAAAAGTTTACTTATTGGGGCGCCTGGGTGGCGCAGTCGGTTGAACGTCCGACTTCAGCCAGGTCACGATCTCGCGGTCCGTGAGTTCGAGCCCCGCGTCAGGCTCTGGGCTGATGGCTCAGAGCCTGGAGCCTGTTTCCGATTCTGTGTCTCCCTCTCTCTCTGCCCCTCCCCCATTCATGCTCTGTCTCTCTCTGTCCGAAAAATAAATAAATGTTGAAAAAAAAATTTAAAAAAAAAGTTTACTTATTTATTTTGAAAGACAGATCATGAATGGGGGAGTGGGAGAGAGAGAATCCATGCTGAGCAGGGAGCCTGACACGGGGCTTGAGCTCATGACCACGAGATCATGACCTGAGCCAAAGTCAAGAGTCAGACACTCAATGGACTGAGCCATCCCAGGTGCCCCATCAAATTTCATAACCTGAAATTTCCTGATAACAAATGCTGTTGGGCATCTTTTCATATGCGTGCTTGCCATCTATATATTCTTTGATGAGGTGTTTGCTCAAATATTTTGGCAACTTTCTAATTGTTTATTTTCTAAGTGTTGAGTTCTTCATATCTTTTGGAAACAAGTTCTTTATCAGAATGCATTATGCAAATATTTTCTTCCAATCTGTCACTTTTTATCTTCTTAACAGTATCTTTTACAAAGTAGATGTTTTTAATCTTAAAGTATTTTAACGTCAAGTGTTTTTTATGGATCATGCGTTTAGTATTGTATCGCTCACTGCCAACCCCAAGGTCATAGGTTTTCTCCTGTTTTCTTCTAGAAGTTTTATAATAATTGTGTTTATGTTTGGATCTGTGATCGATTTTATGTTAATTTTTATTAAAGGAATGGCATTCATGTCTAGATCTTTCTTCTTTCTTTCTTTCTTTCTTTCTTTCTTTTTTCTCTTTTTCTTTCTTCTTTTTCTGTTGAAAAGACTATCCTTTCTTTTCTCCATTGAACTGCTTTGTTCTTTTGTCAAAGACCAATTGACTATTTGTTTGGTTGGTTTTGTTTTATCTTGTTTTGGGACATTCTATTCTATTCCAATGGTCTATGTGTTTAGTCTTCAAAAATTTGATGCTGTCTGGATTACTGTAGCTTTATAGTAAGTCCTGCATCAGGCATCTTGAATTATCCAATGTTTTCTTCTTCTTCAATATTGTGGTAGCCATTATACGTCTTTCGGCCTTCCATGTGAACGTTAGAAACAATTTATTAATATCTACAAATAGCTTGCTGGAATTTTATTGGGACTGCATTGATTCTATAGATCTAGCTGGGAAGAGTCTTCTAGTCCATGAATATGAAATATCTCTTTGTTTTGATCTGCTTTGATTTCTTTCTTCCGAGTTTTGTCGTTTCCCGTATGGAAGTTTCTACTTATTTTGTTAAATTTATACCAAATAAAAACTTTTTAGTGAGCTATTATAAATGGTACAAATTCTAATTTCTCATGGCCGATGTATAGGAGAGAAATTGGATTTTGTATATTAACCTTATCTCCTGTGACCTTGCTACAATAACTTATTATTTCCAGGAGCTTTTGGTTGATTCTTTGGGATTTTCTACATGGACAAAAAACAAAACCATTCATTTCTTCCTCTCTAATCTGTATGCCTGTTACCTCATATGCACTAGCTGCCTCCAAGCACAATGTAATAGGAGTGGTGAGAGGGGGAATCCTGCCTTCTTCCTGATTTTAGAGAGAAAACATTCGGTTTCTCACAGTCCCTCTGTTTTTATTACATCCCACCCCAATTTTCCAGTTTCTTTGTTTCTTTCATCTCAATTATTCATGTTATCACAGGCCTGTTGTTATGGAAAAGACAGTGGGAATCAGAGATACTTTCATTTAAATCATGATTTGGATCTTGGCTAAGTTAATTTAACTCCTTTGCGTTTTAGTTTCCTTATTCCAAATTAGGAAAATACTGCCTATGCCATCCATGTACTGTTATGATGATTACTTGGAAGATCTTGCAAAAGTTTTTTCTTTCCCCCACTTAATGCATGAATACCTAACTTTGGTTTAGGCCCTATGCTAAATTCTTAGGCTTAGACTGTGAACGAAACACAGGTTCAGCTATTGAAAAAGTTAGTGGAAAAAAAGTCAAGGTCACAGTGTATTTTAATAATCATAAGTGCCGTGAGCCCTGTCAGTGCACATGGTTGATTTTCAATACCTAGTCTTTGTTATTATTCCTTTCCCAAGTCTGTTCACTCTTTCTGAATTGTCAAAAAAAGCTAATGACATTCCTTATCTCTTTCTTTGTATACCTTGTTTCCACCCCACATAATCAATGCAAACAATTGCCATTTGATACTCTCTCTAGTGTCTGCATTGTTGTCACTTCTTCCTCCTCCTTTCACCTAATGTCCCAAACATTTCTATACTGGAGATATATAATAGTAACATTTTGTGATTGCTAACATTTATATTTTGGTTACCATATGGTTCATACAGTATACATAGAGTATTTCAAACATAGTATTCTAGAGGGCAGGGGGGTGATAATGTAGATTTTTACATAAAGCGAATTAGGCATTTAAAACAAGTTTTTTTGTCATGAGGTTAATGCTGATTATTTAGCTGTACAGAATGTCTTTTATAAATCCAACATTATTCCTGGGCTCCATCCTTTGTAATCTATAAGGAATAGAGAGTTTAAAGAAAAGATTTTTAACCAGGAGGAGGGGAAGGTGGGAAAAAAAGTTACAGAGAGGGAAGGAGGCAAACCATAAGAAACCCTTAAATACTGAGAACAAACTGAGGGTTGATGGGGGGGTGGGAGGGAGGGGGAGGGGGGTGATGGGCATTGAGGAAGGCACCTGTTGGGATGGGGTCTGGGTGTTGTTTGTATGTCAATATGACTTTAAAATATATATATATATATATATATATATATATATATATATATATATATGAGTGTATGGGGGCACCTTTCTTGATTTTGTGTTTTAAAGACTAAAACAAACAATAATACGTTGGTTTCCTGAAAGACAGTGCCCTGTTACCTAGGCAATGGCTTTATGACACCCAAGATGTAACTAATACAACTTCAGATCAGCTTCCAGAAATTCTCTGGTTTATGAGATGAGTAGCCGAAACAATTCATTACATTGCCTTTCAAGAAAGTTATTTTGGGGGGAGGGGGGAGGAACCAAGTGTGGGAAGGTGGAAAGGGGAGAGAAGGTATAGCTAACACAAACACAAGATTGGGGAGAAATCAGCAAGGTGCCCTACTGGGAACAGTTATTTGCCATTCCAGACTTCCTGCTACCTGCAGTGACAAATTTAAAAATTTGGCTTTAAAACACGAAGTAACTTGCCTTGCTTGTTTGTCCTTATTTTCTTAAAAGTAACCCAATGAAGCAATAGTATATAAAAGTGCTGGCTGGGGTTTTCATGAGCATGAGTGTGTGCCCGTGTGTTTAAAATACATTAAAATAAGTGCTGCCTCTGAGATTTTCAACAGTTACTGCTGACTCTTTAGTCTCTCCAAACTCCTCTCTGCATCAGCAATTTTGTATTTGATTTGGAACATGTTCTACATATTCTCCACCAAAGACTGGAGGTCAGTCTTGTAAAGAAGTAAAGGCATTGCGTAGACCTTTGATAACCCCGCCATGCCTGCTGTCCCTTCAAAGGAAAGCAGTGTTTCAGCCTACACTTGGCTGGTTAATAGAATTGACTCACCAAGTTGCCCTTGTGACTAATGATTGCCATGCGAGATGTTGTAGAATGATGTCATTTACTAATAAAATGCATTTGCTTTTACAGACTCAATTCTTTATGTTGAGAAAATAAAGATGAATCTTATTTTAAGGAATCAAGCATTTTTTTCCTTACAGAAATGGAATTAAGAAAATAACTGCCATCTAAGAACCTGCTAATTTGATAGGCAGTATTGTAAAAAATAGTATGCCTGTCTGTTTTATGAGAGTAAAGATAACCATTTAATTGATCTATCCCTGAGTCAGTCTTCCAGTATTTGAGTTACTCTGTGATTTAATATTGGAATAAAAAGTGGATAAATATCGATCAGATATTTAAGTGACTTTAAGAATTTCTGTCTAGAATAACAGATTGTGTGTGTGTGTGTGTGTGTGTGTGTGTGTATTCATTAAGCTTCTACTATATGCCTGGGTCCTTCACAAATATCAATCCTCGAAACAAAGTTGGATTTTGTAAATTTGTAAAACAAATTTTACAGATTTGGAAAAACAGATTTGGAGGGCTTAAGTAATTTTCCAAACATATTAAGTTGTGGATATTTGAGTCATTGATAGATTCTTTGATTTCAAATCCATTATTTGCAATGTACAGCTTTCCTTTAATCCTTTAATGAGAAATAATTGAAAATTATGTGATATGACATATTTCTCTTGTCCTGTCCAACAAAAGGACATTTCCAATAAATATTTATTTTAAATGAGATTTTGTGTGTGTATAATGCATGTGTCTACCTTTTGCTTGTATTCATGCAGGTATCCCTATTTACATGCATTTTGCAATAAAAGTTCTTAAACACTGCATCTTCTCCTACTTATGACTTCACTAATGTGGACTGATATAGTAGTTGGTTTAAGAATAGAAACGTAGGGGCACCTGAGTGGCTCAGTAGGTTAAGCGTCTGACTTCGGCTCAGGTCACGATCTCGCGGTCCCTGAGTTCGAGCCCCGCGTCGGGCTCTGTGCTGACTGCTCAGAGCCTGGAGCCTGTTTCAGATTCTGTGTCTCCCTCTCTTCTCTGACCCTCCCCCATTCATGATCTGTCTCTCTCTGTCTCAAAAATAAATAAACGTTAAAAAAAAATTAAAAAAAAAGAATAGAAACGTAGTGGTGCACCTGGGTGGCTCAGTCGGTTAAGCATCCAACTCCTGATCTCAGCTCAGATCTTAATCTCAGAGTCGTGAGTTGAAGCCTCACATTGGGCTCCATGCTGGGCATGAAGCCTACTTAAGAAAAATAATAAAAAAGTAGAGTTTATGATGTCATCCAACATGAATAGTGTGTTTTATATTTCATGTTGCTTTGCATAAATTGCACTACACCTATACACTTAATTTGTGTAAGTAATTTTAACATGGGCTTGAAAACATAATTTGATGACAGGTTATAAGAGTAAAATCTGTAGTTTTAAGGCAGTTCAAATTACTTAGGACATGATCAAAAAGAAAATTTATATAATTAAATGCTACTCATTTGCACTAATAGTTTTTTTTTTCTTAGTATGCACCAATTTCCAACCATAAAGGCTTATTTGTTGATTCAAAATAAATAACAGTTAATATACCTCAATTTCTGGTATAGTGATGTTATTCTTTAAGCATTATTTTGTTTTTATTTATGAAATCTAAACATTTGGCTAAATGAAGGTATCTTGTAACTGCCAAAATGACTGTTTTTTATGTTACCTTAAAATACTTAGGAAGAGACATCAGAAGCACACATTTTCCAGATTTTCTCCTTGTTCTTTTTAAATAATATCATCTGTTCCACATAGCCCCTCTAAAACCATGGAGTAAGAAAGAAAGCAGTATTTAGACTTGGAGATCGGTAGTGTAGCCAAAGAGGTTGGGCATGTGTGGGGATCAGATAACCAACATCTATCCCAGGTAGAGCAAGAGAAGGGGGGGGCAGTATCTCAAACCACTATAAATAGGGGGAGGTTAAAAAAGATGAGAAAGTTACAGATAAATGAAGAACGTTATAAATAAAAGCTTTCAACCTTTCAATATGCCTCCAGAATATGCATTATGTAGAGATGATTGCCCCAAAACAGAGTAATATTGAATTTATTGGAAATTCGAGGATTTGTCCAAGTGGAGATCTTTGTGATTTTTGTTTCATACACCAGCAATTGAATTATTGTTTCCACTGTGGAAGGAAAAAGAGAATTGATTTTGAAAATTGACAATACCATTGTCATTATTAGTTAGGTGTAATGTCTATTCTTTTTCCAAACAAGCCATCATTTTGAATCTGGTTTAGTCAGTTTCAGTCCCAGACATCCACATGAATAGTTGATGTGCGGAGACATGGCAGCCTCCCAGCTCAGCTCTCAAATTTCCACAAGCAAGATGACTCGGTTGTGATGGAGATAAGACCTTGGTTGACAAAGATAATATTTGCCATTGACATTGAGTTATTTTTATGTAACCAAAACCTGTCATTCCTTAGACAACAAGAATATAGAATGTGAAAATAAGAAGAGGTTTAAAAGTTAAGATTCCAAAATATGTCCAAAAAAGTCATTGAAAGGAACTTAATTTTTGAGAGTTTAGAACTTTACTAACAGTACAGTCTCGTTTATCTTGACAAATAAATTAACCTTTGATTTGAAAATTATAAATTGCCCCATTTGTTGCAAGAATTAGAGCCTGTACACTGTCAGAAAATATTTCTTTTTTAAGGAGCAGAAACAGAACCCTGAGGAAGAAAATGTTGTGTAAGTATAGTATTAGGAAATGCTAACCACTTTTAAAATCCTGTCTTTCAGGAAAGAACGGTGACCATTAGAAGACAAACTGTAGGAGGCTTTGGATTAAGCATCAAGGTAACCTGTATTTCCATTCTATCCTTAAAGGCTGTGCTGTAATGCATGCATTTTTGTGTATTTTGGGTTTTGGTGATTAATAATTAGACAAATATGGCTATAGCAAAATCTTCAGTATTTGCACTGAGACATAAAGTAGGTAGGTTCTCAGAAAACCTTGGCCAACTTTTGATTTAGAAAGTTTCTTAGAAAAAGTATTTGGGAATTTAACCTGGCATTGAACATAGGTAGGTGATTAACTTTATCTGGGACCACCTAAAATGTCAGATCTGGTGTCGCTGTGGGCGTATCTTCCTGTACCCAGCCAGGGGAGGAGCTACTGCCCCACCCCCCAACCCAGTGAATGGAGCAAGAACAAGTTTCACACTAATAACAGTTAAATGTTAGTTGGGTTTTATTCATCTTTTTCTTTTGTGTCGTTTTCATTTTTATTTTTATTTTGTAGAAATCGGCAAATTTTCATGTCACAATGCCAAGTAAATAGGGTAAACACAGTTTTAGCATCTGATTTATTTTTAAAATGACCATCCTGTTAACTTCCATTTATTAATGAATTTTAAATGCCTTTGTTTTTTGTGGATGTGGTTGACCAGTAAAAGCGTACCACACCTTCAATTTATCGTCATTGAAACAAAACAGAAATTTTAAAAGGATGGGAAATTATATAAATATTGGAAAAGTTAATTGCTGTCTTTAAATGCCCTTTAGAAACCTACATCTTTGCATAGATAAATGAAATTTAACTTTATCTTAAGCCAGTGGGTTAGGTATTTTGCCCACGTAGGGTGAAAATCATACATCTCAGGTATATATTTCATGAAATTTTAACACAGCTCAGTTTATATATGCTTGGAAAGTGGAGCTCTAAATTTGGTGACTATCAGTTCTAGCTGACATTATGAAAATGACTTAGAAAAATGGACCAGTGTGGAATAGCATTGTGTTGTCAAGTGATAAGACTATTACTATATAAAATGTTAGTTTTAAAATATGTATTTAACTTTCACTTTATCGTCCATCAGCTAAATCCAGGGAGGTTTGCAGTACAAGTTATAAGAAGTGGAAATGATGCCATGGGAATTATATGATACAACAGACAAGCTTTTTTTGTTTGTTTTTGTTTTTTTCTGTGATATTGATTGGGATTGCTTGAAGGGTTTAAAGATACCACTAAAGATAGTAAAAAGTCCATGAGAGAGAACAAAAGCTAAATATGAATAAAATCCAATCTCGAGAGGTGGTTTCATTTGAGATAAGCATTTTTACCTAACAGGTCGGACTCTTTTTCTGACAGACATTAGTTTTATGCAGGGAAATTTTCCTTTCTTTTTTTTTTCTATTTCCATTTATAATTTAAACTCAATAATATGATGTTATTTATTTTTTTTTAATTTTTTTTTCAACGTTTATTTATTTTTGGGACAGAGAGAGACAGAGCATGAACGGGGGAGGGGCAGAGAGAGAGGGAGACACAGAATCGGAAACAGGCTCCAGGCTCCGAGCCATCAGCCCAGAGCCTGACGCGGGGCTCGAACTCACGGACCGCGAGATCGTGACCTGGCTGAGGTCGGACGCTTAACCGACTGCGCCACCCAGGCGCCCCAATGTTATTTATTTTTATTAAAATGCTACAATTTTAACTAAACAGATTCTAAAATATCAGGAATTTTGCCAAATGAATTATGTCTATTTACTATTTTCATGATTTCATTCCAAACAAAACTCTTATACATCAATAAATAGATTAATTTTCGAAATCAAACGAGTGTGCATTTTCCATTCATGATATTGGCCACAAAAGCAGTGCTTGAATTGCGATCTGTGCCATATATTAGGAATTCTGACAAAAAAGGAAGTTATCTTACAATTCTTATGATACACTAATCAGAAATACAAAAATTAAGTTTATTATTTCGATTATTACCCAGTCATTCTGAAAAGTTTCTCTTCAGGATTTTCCATTTTGGTTTTCTCAATAGTTACCTCTGACACTTGCTTTTTTATTTTTAAGCTGTATTTTGTTCTGTTAGTGTGCATGTGTGTGTGTATACACACACACACACACACACACACACACACACACACACACACTGCATATATATATATATATATATATATATATATATATATATATAAAATGAACCATTTAAGAAAATATTTTAGCCGAATGCAGAATTAATGTTTTAACTTTGACCATTTATTTTTTTCTATTTATTTATTTTTGTATACTTATTGCTAGAACAATTTGAACCAATAATATAAATATTCCCATAAATATATGAGTGTATATCTTATCCTTATTTGCTTCAGTTAACTAATCACTGCTGGCACACATGGGAGATTTTGTAGTGAGAGTTATTGACTAAAAACCTTGACTATCTCCACTGGAAATAACAAAAGGAAGGGTGCATCTTTGACAATTAAAAAGACATTAACTAATATAGTGAAGACTTCTACAGGTGCTCCTGAATTTCATCGTACTGAGAACATATGGTGATATTATTTCAGTTTTACCTTTCAAAAAATTATTTGTGAAAGCCTGACTAACAGGTAACAAAATGGCCACCATTTGTTTTTGGTCAGAAAACACTAAAACACTCCAATATGTGCTGTTACGAGTCAAAGCCAATGGACCATGTTCTGTGCTCCTGCCAAATCTTGGCTGATGGGTTTTTCTTGCAACTGTCAGCCTTGTACATGGCGGCAACCCCTCAGTTTTCCCACATGGCGGCCGGTGCTACCACAGATGGTGGACAACGTCACAGAGAGGCATCTATTCTAATGCTTTGAACGTGCCCCAGGGGCTATAGACTGTGGGCAGTGTAATATGATGGAGGCAACCAATGTCCATTAAGCTTTGATGTCACCCGTCCATGTACAATAATGTCTTGCTCCCAACACTCTCTCCGGGCAGAGACTTCCCTATTAGGATGAGGGAAAAAAAGTCAGCCTTTACCTCCTTTTATTTTCTCTGCCATATTCTTGAGACAACGTTGAAACTTCTGGGACAAAAATGTGTGGCTTAGTCCCAGGTGGTTTGGAGAATGAGGTAGCCACATGTCTGTACAGTTGATTCCAGGTCTTCGATTCTATATCCTCCCTTGAAGCCACTAAGATGTAGTGCACATTAAGGAGAGCTTCCATCTCAAAACTTCCTATAATCCTAAGGAATAAGAGAAAATTGTAAATAATAATGAAAGATTGTAGAAGATCTAAATTTTTAAAACTACAATGTAAGTAAATTTTAATCCATTTTCTTTTCAAATGTTGTCTTATCCCCTATTGTTTTATTTTATTATTTTATTTTATTTTATTTTATTTTATTTTATTTTTACCTTAAGATTTTAGTTTGCATTATTAGGACTTTCTTACAAGATCCGGGACTCTCCTTTGAAAAGTCATAGTTACCATCTTAAATCGTATCTGAAGATGCTAGACCCTCAGTGTGGAACACAGTCATCCAAAAAGAGCTTTGGCACCAGTCACATTACGTTTTAATATAGAAATCAGATTTATCTCCAGAGACAAATTTATTTTTTAAATTCTTAAAATCCCATCTTTTCAAAACAAGAGTGTTTTACCACGGAAAGGTAGAGACCAAAATTACCTATATATCCATGTTAATTCTAAACAAGGGGAAAAAAAACTCACAACACTGAACCAAGGACCTTTGGGCAGGTGACAGTCTTGTGCTAATGCAGCACGTGGTGAAGCAGGTGTCCTGACAGGTGGAACGTCTACACAAAAGGCTGACTGTCTTGCTCCACGTTCCCATCCTCTGGTTTAGCTAATCGATTTGTTTCCAGCTCCTAAAAATAAAAGGGGTTCTTTTTAACCCCCCTCCTCCCCCGAACATGCTTATCCCCGGATCTCCGCTTGTTTCTGCGTTTGCTGTCCCGTGTTACAGTTTTTCTTGCACTACAGTTAGATCTAGTAGGAGCGCATGTGTAACTGAGCCAGGCTACAATAAGATGAAAGTTGGAGGCACAACACACACACCTTTGTACGTGGCCCAGCTCTCTGTTGTCTTTAAATGGCATTTCACCCACAAGCTCCGACTCCAGGATCTCAAGATAGAAAGAAATGATGGCCATGCGTTCTGATCAGAAACTTAAATCATGAACCAATGCTGGGGTTTTATGCACTGTGCTCACTCCCCGGGCTGTCTTCCGGAAAGCGTTGCTCGTTCGAGCTATTTTGACCCTTGTGTTGCTTTTGAGAACACTTCTGGCAACTGCTGTAACTCTGGATCTTTCCTGACAATTCTTTATGATTCTTCCTGTCTCTTACCGTTGTTGACAGTCTTCCTTGATTAAAACGTCCCTCAGAAGTCATTGCGTGTTTTTTCCCTTGTATTCGTTTTTGTTTTGGTTTGTCACTCAATAAAATGTCAAGCTCTTCTTATTTACGTTTTTAAATTTCCAAAAGATCATTCTCCGAAAACTGAATTAAAGGATCACTAAACTTTCCGCTTATAATCATTTATCCTTCTCCGGTGTCAGACTGAAACTGCTTCCTTTTGTAAAAAGTTCAGAAATCACAGAAGTAAAAGCAATGACTCCTTCAAGTCGTAATTAATAAAAGTTCATCATGCACCCACCAAGAAGACAGTTCACAGAGCAGGAGCCCTCAAACCAAAACACAGAATGTGGCTCAGGGGTATATTATTATACAGCAGCTTGTATAGTGGAAGGCAGTGACTGTTTTTCACGGCGATTGGTCTTAAGACTGCATTACAATTTTCTTAAATGATAGGGAGTTGCTTAGTGGTTCGTCCGTGTCAAACTTGGGAAACAAGTCAAGTTTTGCTTATGATTTCAGGAGGCATGAACAAAACATGACTCGGGTCAAGTTAGCCTTGCAAAATAAGCTAAATTAAGCTTTATTTATATGACTTAAACTGGTTTTGTCTGCTTGGAATGTTCAAGGCTGGTGTCCATTTGTTTTTGATTTTCACACCTTAAAGCTCTCACATTTATTAGGCTGGCCGGTATATCCTCTCCCTGGTCCTGCAGGACATTCTGATCTGGGCCCTTGTCTAGTTTTCCTGAGTTCCTGAATTGCTATGGACTTTTCTGTCCCTCGTTCCCCACTCTTCAGCTTCTGCCCCCTTTCCCTCCCACCTTGCCTGCCTTTTGGCCTTCGGGTAGAATCTTTCTTTCACATGCTCATCCCTTTGTCTGGACTCTCCAGATACTAAGCCATTTCCAAAAATGACTTCATGGTCTCCACACCTACATTCCCAATAATCACCAAAGTTTCGCATCACAGGACCCAATATTCTTGTATTTTTGCCTCGTTCCTTTGAGAATCACTCTATGGATACTCCCCTTAAAGTAAGTCCCTTTTATTTGTCTTCCATATCTTTGCAAATACAACATCATACATTTGCATATTATTAAATCATGCCTCTGGTCATTGTCATTTAACAAATCACCTTTTAGAGATGGGTGTTTTGCATATTATTACTAGAAAAGGTTTTCTGGAGTATTTTTCAACAGACACGACTCTGCCATCTATGTCCGTTAAGGAAATGTTTGCAATAAAAGGTGATTTTTTATGTGGAAGCCTTAACTTTGCACAATCAAGAATGAAATTATAGTAATTATTAAAATTTTATCACTTATAAATTTATAAATTTAAAAATTGCAAATATTTACCGACTGCTCTATAAATCCCAGATACTGAGCTAAATACTTTATATTTGGTTTCATTTGGCCTTAATATCTAGCAAAGTAGGTAACTATCGCTATCCCTCTATAGACAACGGGGTTACGTACTAAGAGGTTAAGTAATTTATCCATTGTCGTACAGGGCAGATCTAGGCCTAAACTTCACCTAAAGCAGATAACATTTTATTATTATTAATAATAATAAGAGAAGGCTCTTAATAACTATGCTCTATAGGTATAGAAACTGGAATATATAGAAAAAAATATATATATATAATATATAACATGTAATTATAGAATATATATCACATATATTATATAAAATATATGATAAATACATATATAATATATAGTTATATATATTATATAGATACAGATAGATATGGAAAATTATTTAGAAATAATTTTATTTCTAAACTCTCTACCTGGGAACACAAATAATGTTTCCTTTCTAAATTATTTATGCTATGGTTTATTCAAAACTAAAATAAACGGATCAATGAGTCCAGGATCAAGCAAAGAATTTAATATCCAGGGCTTGGTATTACTTTTACCAAGTTTACCAAAAACTATGTTTTCAAACTAGGTATAATAAATTTCTTTCTTTCAATTTATTAGTGATTTCAGGGCAAAGTCTTTAAATATCAACTGTTGATGTTAGTTTGCATATGGTTGCATTTCTCCTCATTGTGTTCCTTTTTCTTTTCACTTGAGTCTGATTCTTCTCTTTCCACCGGGGACAACATGGATATATACCTTTCCACCATAGAAATAGGAGGATACCAGACATGTAATAAGGCTTAAGTTGAAGATAATGGATTAGTCCCAAGAATCAGTTAAAAGCACTGACCGACTATCATTTTAAAGAGCATTTTTTAATTAAATAGCGTATTGAGGTGTAATTTACATACCATGCAATGTAACCACATTTATAAGTTAGTGACTTTCATTATATTCACAGATGTGTGCAACCATCACTATAGTCAATTTTGGAGCACTTCATCCCCCTCATATCCTTGAGTTATCATCCCCTTCTCCACCTATCGCCCTAACTCAGCTTTATGCAACCACTAATGTACTTTCAGTCTCTATTTTGGACTTTCATATGAAGGCAGTCATATAGTATGTGGGAAGGATCATTAATCCGTGCTGAGATCAAACTAGGTGATACTAGCAGATAAGCATGGCAATCGAACAGATAAGGATATTTTCCAATATTCTTTCAGATTATATTCCTTTAGGTGCTTTTCCCATACTTCTTCATTGGGCTCTTAACCTTAATTACTGTGTTGTTATTATCTGTTTACAAATATTTTTATTGCTGTAAGTAAATATATAATGGTGGGGTCTATGTTTCTTTTTTCCCCCCAGATCCCAGAATATGATTGATTGATTGATTGATTGATTGATTGGAATAATGAAAATGCTGAACTGAAAATATTTGTTTGGCAAGATTCCCCAAGCTCTGAAAACATTCTGGGTTTTATTTGGTGGAATTTCACAGTTATATTGGCAAATGCTTTATATAGAATACTACTAAAAATGTTTTAGATGGGACTTTATATCCTGGTTCCTATAAAGTTAGCCATAAGCTTAATTATACATTGAATGGTATATGTTTTAATATTTTCTGGGATGCATTGTAGAATGTTGCCTCACTTTCCCTCGTCTTGATTTTACACTGGAACAACAGAGTTCAATGAATTCATTTATTCTCTAAACTTGACCACAAGCCATGTACCCAAGCCATCCGAAGGGTAGGTTGGGGAGAAGCCAGTAAAGGAAGCTCTGCCTGGAGCTCAGGACCTTTACAGTCTAGTAGGAAAGTAGACATTGATCAAATTTTGATGCAAATAAATGTAAATCACAGCCTAGATCCAGTGTTACAGAAGTGAATTACTTCATGTAAGCAGACGTTGATAAATGGGGTCCTTAACCTGAAATTTTGAATCTGAGTAGGAGTTTACCAGGTTAAGAGTAAAAGAAAAAAGTGTCCAGGCAGAGGGGATAGTATATATTGATGTCCTTTGGTGCTCAGAGTGATGAAGGTCCAGGATGAAGAGGCAGAGGCAGGCTGAGACCACAAGACAGGGGACCGCTGAGGATTGGGGGTTTTATTCTAAGTGTAATGGGAAGTCTATCACCTATTTAAAATTTTTTTTTAACGTTTATTTATTTTTTTTGGGACAGAGAGAGACAGAGCATGAACAGGGGAGGGGCAGAGAGAGAGGGAGACACAGAATCAGAAACAGGCTCCAGGCTCTGAGCCATCCGCCCAGAGCCTGACGCGGGGCTCGAACTCACGGACCGCGAGATCGTGACCTGGTTGAAGTCGGCCGCTTAACCGACTGCGCCACCCAGGCGCCCCACTATCACCTATTTTAAATAGGATGAGTTGCGTTATTTGATTCTTGACTGGACAACCTTACATTTCCCCATTTAGGTCCAGAACTAAATCTAATTAACTTTAATAGAGCTGGACTGCTCTCACATTTCATCCAATAAATTAAGGTACTGTAATTTTAAGTTCCAATTTTATCTCCCGAGTGTTGTCTAAAAATTTGCTCTTTAATTAGTTAATAAAGTAATTTTCTGCAATTAGATCAAGAATCCTTTCTGAGCTCTTAATGTCTGATTTAAAAAGACCCCAAAACGAAAAACCCACCTTTGGACTCAAATCATTCAAATTTCAGGACAGATTTTACATATAAGAGAAAAAAAATGTTGACAAAATAGGTGTTAGTTATATCCTGTCATTGAAAAATAGCTATAAGTCTCCTGGCGTTGAGAGATGAGTGGGGTTACTGAGTTCGCCCTCAGAACTTGCTATTCCAACTGTCTTTTCTCAAGGCAGACCCCAGCGAGAGGTTTCCCACTGGCCTACCATGGTAACTGGTATGAAAAATCTTTGGCACGAAGAAAATCTTTGGATTCAATAGTGCAAGGAGAAAAAAACTATGAAAAGCAAAACAGCTGAAGGAAAAACACTCTGATGATAGCCACACAGAGAAGAGTGACATAAACAATGTCACTCTCTGCCCCCAAATATCTGAACCATACAGTATCTGGATGAGTTTGTTTCTTCTTTTTCTACCACCTGAAACTTCATTGGTGGATGGTTCATCTCCGTTAACCAGTTTTTTCTTCTTAGAAATGGAGATGTGTTCTTAAAATTCCTTCCAATTTCCAAGTGTCTCTGGACACCAACTATGACTATGGTCATTCGATTCATTGTACCTTCTTGGCTTCTACTTAAAATCATTCTGCAATGTGCTTTGAAGAATGGAGCTATCTTAGTCCTGGAAAAGCTTTTGACTTCATTTATTCATTCACTCATTCATCAACAAACATTTCAAAGATAAAAAAGAAAGACGTTACTCCATGCATTGAGTT
Organism: Herpailurus yagouaroundi; assembly: GCF_014898765.1. Taxonomy (NCBI): domain Eukaryota; kingdom Metazoa; phylum Chordata; class Mammalia; order Carnivora; family Felidae; genus Herpailurus; species Herpailurus yagouaroundi. Next base: position 31,309,475 of record NW_024412406.1, on the reverse strand, counting down.
TACATCAATGTGTGAAACAAATTACCAAAAAAATTCAATGCCCTCTTGGAACTTACATTCTAGTTACGGATGGGGGAAGGAGAAAGAAAGCAAATAAATATAAGAAATGAATAAAGATAATAGTAGGTTGGAAGCTGATAATTATAATGGGTAAGAAAGAATAGAATTAAAAATAGGGGATTGGGAACTGGGAACCCTAAATAGTAAATGCTGAGGGTTTTAGAATGGATTAGTGCTAAGCTTATTTACCACTCTAATGCCATGTAATTTTATTCATAAATCTTAATTGATAGACTAATTAGGATAATAGCTACCTTGTATTCAGTGTTTATTGTGTGTTAAATAAGCGTTCATTCAACTACACTATCAGTCACAAATCACTATCCTTCGATCAGATGAGAGGTCACGTTAGACACAATTAGTGCTTCTTATGGGCATACTGACCAAAAGGCAAAGGAAAATTAGGAGCTATGCAACTTAGGTCAGAGACTTTACAGAGCTAGTGAAGGTGGGAGCTGAATATTTGGTTGGTGAGAAATAGTGAGACAAGAGAGTTAGCACTGGGTTTGAATTTCAGTCGGAGTAAGACGGTTTCAGTATTTTATTTATCACATGTCTTTGATATTCTAGAAGGAAAAGGGACTACTTTCCAAGAAAAAAGCTGAATGTCATTACTTTTCTCAACAATAATTGCCCATCTTATATTTAAGTATATTGACAATTCAGAGTTAAAAATTGACATTCATGGAAAAACATCTGTTCTGAAATAACTTTTGTCCTTAAATAAAAAAATATTTAAGAAGTTTACTTGTTCTGAAGGTAGAGAAACCCAGTGGGATTTTAGATTGTCTTTGCAACTATCCTGTATTAAAAGTGCTATATTTCTTTTATGCATGACATTTTATTCTTTAATGCCTTTATTTGATTTTTCAACTATTGATTTCAACCTTCTCAACTCTGTCATACCGAAACAGAAGTTTTATGTGCTCATTTCAGGGATTTATTTTATTTCCTTCCATATAAGTTTAACTTACATATTTTTTTTTCTTTTTTCATGTATCATTTGGTCAACTAGATGAAGAATTACTACAATGTTCTTGCCAGTTTATTGTATTTTGTTAATTGTTTCATATATACTTTCACACTAAGAGGAATATACTATTAATTAAAGGAATGTAGGTGACCCCTTTCCCATCATGCATATGCAGTCTGACTTTCTGTATCACTTTGTGCAGGTAAAGGTCTCTTTAGTTACTTAGCATCCAAGGGGACCTGTGCTTGGTCAGCAGCCTAGAACAACTTAGCCAGTTAATGTAAATACATAATTATTTGGTATTCGAATGCTAAATAAGAATTTCTACAATGGACAGCATGATACACATTGAAGAGAATGCCCATGTAAGCACTTCCAATCTTTATATGGAAAACAAAAGCTTTCAAAGTCAACTGTTATTAGTTACTGGATATCACCGTGAAATTCTAAACAGGTAGATTACGTTTTTTGGGGAGCACTATGTGCTGAGTAGAGAAACTCCACAAGTTTGTTTAAATTCTATCTGGTGTCCATTCACAGACTATTCATTGCATGTATAGTTTTCTAACTGAAACCTGCATTTTTATTTTTTGCAATTAAAAAGCACAATATATGATTTTCTCTTTTCAGGGGGGAGCAGAACATAATATTCCAGTTGTCATTTCAAAAATCTCCAAGGAGCAAAGAGGTAAAGTGTTAAGAGAATTATATAGTAACCATTCCTTTGTAAGCCATCCTTACTGTAGAATAAGTCGGATTAAATACTATCGATTAGGATATGATTGACCAGCTCCACGTTCCCCATGACCAGGCAGTAAGTGGCTGAGTCTGATTCCTGAGGCTCTCCCTTTATTACTTTTGGGGCATATTTCTTTCACGAAAAGCAAAGGGGAAAGAGAAGAGAGAGTGTGACTCTATAAATCAGGGACCACATAGCTTTTCAATTGTTTCATTTAGCAAACAAACATATCCACAAACTTAATGATAGCAAGTCCTGTCAAATATAGGCAGTTCCTGACATACATATTTTTTTCTGTTCTCATATGAAGTTTTACTCAGTCTATCATGAAGTTTCACTCAAAAACACACCAAAGATGTAAAGCAACTGAAATCAGTAAGACAATCTAATGTTTAAAAGGAAACCCAGAGCTGATCCCATAGCGGAAGGACTGAATGTCTAGATTCAAGCTTTTTCATAGATACCTTAATACGATAAGTACATGAGAAAATCTCGTCATCCATCCAGAAGAGCGACCAGTTTTCGGCAACTGTAAGATCTGAAATGATAGGATTAAACAGAAATAGGTGTTTCAATATCTGGGCGGAATCATAAGATTGTTTTTGCATTTCTATTACTTGTGGATCATTTACGATGCTGTCTATATAAAATATTTATTTTTCCCCCTTGTATCAATATTGATTTGATTTAATTATAAAACTCTTTCATAGGTATGAAGAAAATAGTCGATGCATAATCATTGCTTTTCTCTCTTCACAGCGGAACTTTCAGGTCTGCTCTTTATTGGGGATGCGATTCTGCAGGTATAAATTTTACCCTAATTTTCTATGTGCAACCAAAATATAAATTCAATTCACAATAGGCCACGTGAAACCAGTTTTCTTTTCTTTGCAGATAAATGGAATTAATGTGAGAAAATGCAGACATGAAGAAGTGGTAAGTTTTCTTCACTTTTTCTTAATACCATGATTTTCCCATGTGCCAATGAGGATTCATTGCATTGCTAAATACTGTTCAACTTATTCATTAGGTAGATATGACATTGGTCCAGCGTGCTATCAGATTTTTCAAATGATCTCTTAATTGGTGTGTGTGTGTGGGTGTGTGTGTGTGTTTCATAGTAGAAACAGAATTGTGAGTACTACCCAGGATGAAATGTACTTCAAAGAAATACTTTAAGGGTTGCTTGTTATGTTTTTCTGGGTTTTCTATTAATCCTTACCAGTCAGTGTCCACTGAATATATCTCTTGGTGAAATGCATCTCTAATTCTTTACAAATATTTAAAAGTTTAAAAACAGGGGAGCCTGAGTGGCTCAGTTCGTTAAGTGTCCAAATCTTGATTTCAGCTCAAGTCATAATCTCACGATTTGTGAGATCAAGCCCCGCATTGGACTCTGTGTTCACAGCATGGAGCCTGCTTGAGATTCTCTCTGTCCCTCCCCTTCTCACACTCTCCCTCTGTCTCTCTTTCTCAAAATAAATAAATAAACATTTTTAAGAAAGCTTATAAACAATAGAATTTATGTCTGTAAAATCTTACACAGTAGCAGAATCCATCGGAAGAGCTCATACAGACGTGTGTGTGTGTGTGTGTGTGTGTGTGTGTGTGTGTGTGGTTTGAGACAGAGAGAGAAAGAGGGAGACAGAGAGAAAGAAAAGGAAAGAGACAAAATTTAGAGGAGCTTAATCTTAAGGTATACTGAATTAGCACAAGGCAGAAAGTTCACCAATTTTGTGTGTGTGTATGTGTTGTTGTGTTTTGTGGTTAGTTACTTATGTATCTATTTTTTTGGATGTTGGTAAATGTGCAGATCTGAAGCCCAGGCCTCAGATACTCTCATTCAGTTTAGGTGGGCCTAGGAATTTTAGGTGGGCAGATTTTAACACTTGGCCCAAATGGTTCCACCCTAGGTGGCTTGTACCCACCCTTTGGGAGAAGCTGGAAAGTTGAAGGGCTTCTGTTGGGATGGTGAGGAGACATAAAGGAAGAGGACAGTGGTAGGCACTTGGGAAATATTTGTCGCACCTGACTAAATAGCATTCCTAGAGCCTTCAATGAATGTCTTTAGCATCTCACAAGGGAAGGGAAGGAGGAGAAATTATGTTTAAACGTTTATGCGCAAGGATTGTGTTTGAATGCATTACTCCTCTTTTAAAAGTATTTGGAGAAAACTATTCTGATACGTTTGTGTGTTTCAAACCTCAAGGAGGCAACCTTTGCTGTTCTTGGCGAGAAGCCACGGTTCCAAGAGCAGCGAAGGCAGGGGTGGGGGGGGGGGGGTTCTCCATTGTGCGTACTTGGGATAGCTAAGCAGGGTTTGTCATCATCATCCCTTTTTGTCTTCTCCAAAATCTTACCCAGGCCACTCTATTGCCCCTCTGTGGTGAATGTCCTTTAAGATATTTCCAGTCTCGACTTTAGTACAAATACGTACAGCAAAAGCAGGGTTTCAGGACAGGTTTTAGGCAAATGAGAGCACACCCGAGAGCACTCCGTTCTGCAGGTTCACATGCGAATGTTACATACGGCCACATAAGCAAATAATATGTTAACTTCAGTCTTTGCGCGAAAATACAAATTGATTTTAAACTCACGACACAGGGAGCCGGAAACAAGCGCCTTCTCTTTTCAAACCACATGCTGTTAGGCGGGGCCGTGTTGGCAATTTGCCCTTCCAAGGCAGGCGGCATGCTTAGACAAGCTGTCCTGCAGCTTCGATTAAGCCGATGGGTGCTGCGTGAAAGATTAGAATGTGCTAATAATGCCACTTCCTAACGCTGTTCATTGTGTTTCAAAGAAAAGGAAGGTAGGATTGTATTGCAAATTATATGTGGCTCTTCGCAATACACTTCCGTTCTTCTTTGAGAGGCTTAACCTTATCAGCTTTGAAAAACAGGCACTAATATTCTTAAGTTCCAATCTTTCACTTTCCAACAGTGATTAGATGCTTTTGTCTTCATTGTTAATTACCTAAGCAAATACACCGACTTATACCTCCGCGGAGCTGAGATACTAATTAAATGTTTAAGAATGCACTCAAATGGGCAGAAAAAGGCGCACCGAGCTCAGAGGACGTAGATGGTTTTAAAATAGCACGCTGATGCCACTTTCCTGATTCCGAGTCGGTGATTCACACAGAGTTCCAAACTCAGAAACAGACTGAGTAGGTGTGGCAATATGGTGTAGGTGCACAGAACTTTCCTTCCATTCGTCTGCATCACTCATTGACATGGCTAGAAATTTTGTGTCTGGTCCCTCATTAGCTTTGCTCTTGGGATGCCTTCGACAATACAGATGTGATTTCCGTGTTGGAGTCGTGTTGACTCCGTGTGTGTTGATCTGTGCGGAAGGAGAATCCCACGGTGTCCACTGCGGACACCCAGAAGGACTTACAAGGAGTTCATTAGCCAAATGCCTAGAATCGGATCACCAAAGCATTTGTCTATCTGTGTCTCATGTCGCTAGTCTGGGCATACAATAATTCACTTCTCGGCTGCCCCCACACCATGCAAGGCATTCGTCTTGCGAGAAGTTTGTGGAAGAAGAGACCCTTCCGAAGTTTCCACGTGAAGAAAGATTTAGCACAAGTGCCAAATGTTCCTTGGCCTGTGACATGGTGGCAAGGTGGCAGGGTCCAGAATAGATGGCTTTCCTACTCACAAACAATCGTATGCAAATCCTTCCACTGTAATTTCAGGCAAATGGACTTACCTGTTCTGTTACTCATCTTAAAAGAAAGCTAACAACCCCTTTTATAAAGATCGAATGGGAATAATGTGTATGAAACTCTTAGCACAGATCTGGCAAGTAAGAAAAATTATGTATTATGTGATGCCATCAAATAATATTGCTGGCCTTTTTTCCCTACTCGCCCCCCAGTGGTTACTGCTGTGTCCGTGTTGGGCAGTGTCTTGTTGAGATTCATCCTGGGCCCTGAGAAGCTCCCATATGAAGAGGGTACTAATGCATGCTGGGGTCTGCATCCCAAGATCCTTCCGCCACACGCAGTCAGGAAGTGAAGTGGGCACCCATGCCTGCAGGGGAAGAGCGGTTTGAAAATTAGGGCTCCTTGTTCAGCAGAACAGGCGCCTATTTATATATCTTTGATGTGAATGTGTTTTGTAGTCCATGAGTTATGCTCCCAAGGCATCGAAAGTTCCTAATGTACCAATTCTTTTTTTTCTTTTCTTTTTTTAATGTTTATTTATTTTGAGAGAGAGAGAGAGTGCGAGCAGGGGAGGGGAGAGAGAGAGGGAGACACAGAATGTGAAGCAGGCTCCAGGCTCTGAGCTGTCTGCACAGAGCCCGATATGGGGCTCGAACTCACGAACCAGAGATCATGACCTGAGCTGAAGTTGGACGCTCAACCGACTGAGCCACCCAGGCGCCCCACCCCCAATTCTTTTTTCAAGGAAACCCATATGTATTGCCACTGTTGATATTAAGATTAACTCTATTTCTTTTTACCTTATCACTGAACCCTAGACACCTTAAGTTGATTGTCATCCATCTATCTATCTATCTATCTATCTATCTGACATTGATTAACAGGTAAACTGATCATATATCAAACTCTGAGTATCATCTACATGAAATACACTGAGATGGAGTCCTTTGTGTGACAAGAAATAATATATAAATAACTTTGTCTCTAGCTTTATTGTTATGTGAACATCATTTCTGTAGAGTTTAAAAACTGCGAGAGTGTACAAAAAATTAGCAGGAAAGGACATGTTGATTTATCTGTGGTCTTCAAAATGTAACAGTGGGATCTGTTTATGCTCACGAGAAATAAAAGGAAATAAGATCTATCTATAGCAGAAAAAAATGCATCTTGAGTTTATAATCAAGATAGTTGGAAATGAGAATCTATTAGTGTAATTGAAATTTCATCTAATAAGACTTTCAAAACAGCAAAGCTCATCACTAGGCAAAGCAGAATTGATGGATAGATAATTCCAGACGTTTCTTTCTAAAATATTTCTGGTTTCATGTTTGAGATTTATGGGTTCTAAAAAAGAGGTTTATTTGCCTTTTGGTTTTGTGGTTTTGCTGATACCAAATATTAGATAATTAGAAATGCAAATAACTAATTTGTTCGGAATTTTTAATTTTAAAACAAAGTCCAAAAAACCATATGTGTCTTATAAGAGCAGAATGAGTATCTTGATCAGTTGAAATCTGATATTCATGCCATAAAAACAAATTTTGATAAAACTAATGTAAACTGTTGTTTAATAGCATTTTAATTATTATGATATGCTTAAATTAGTTCAAAATTTCCATTAGAATAAAAAGAATATGTTCTTTTTTTAGCTTAGAATAATCAGAAAATAACTTTACAAAGGCTATATCTTATCTGAAAATAAGGCATTAATTTATACATTGGAACCGTTTAGTAGGTTTTATGAGTTACCAAGGAACATATTTAGGATGTGATTTGGGAACACACATCATTTTGCATCTTGGCAAAAGATTAAAATGTCACAGAGTTGCAAATCATGTTTTACCTAACCGCTAATAATTCTTAATTTGTTCTCAGTTTGGAAATAGGTATTGAGATCTAACAGATTAATACTTTCCTTAAGAATTCTAACTATAGCAGTGTTTTTTTTTTTTTTTTTTTCAGTTAACTACTACCCAGGAAAGCCATACATGAAATAATTACACTTTTAGTATTTCCCACTAGTTTTGGAAACTTTAAATGCAAAGACAAAAATATGCAAAATATTGTTTACGCTATCGCTGATTTCGGAAATAAAGTATCTAGAACTTGCCTTATCTGCATACTCAGCTTTTTATTAATACTTTTAGGCCTTCCTTCTCTGCTAAGCCCACAGGCCTGTCCCTCATTAGGTATGAATATAGATAGCACAGGCCACACTTTAATTAAATGTATGCTTTTCACTCCTGGCTACTGATTCTCATCAAATCCTTATTTGCTGTCTGACATAGCTTAAAGACCCGATTGCAACTCCCGTAATAATGAAACAAAGGCAAGCCTGGTAAACCAATCACGTAGTGGAGCCCCAGCCAATTTTTTTCTAGAGCAATGGACACAGAGAATACACAGTAGCAAGGACAGGCGACCATGTTGTACTAGGGGACAAAGTAATTGGGACGTGTCAATGCATGTGTCCATATCCACTCCTCACCTCCAACAAAGACTTCTCAGTCACTCCTGCTCCCCAGGTTAGAATGATGAGGGGACATATGTGTCACATATAGATTATACACTTTTCGCATAACTGACTTATTTTGTTTTCAAGGTGATTAAAGTGAAAGGCAAGGAGAAAAAAAGCATAGGAGAATAAAAGCTTCAAGATCTAAGCTAAAAATTGCGTCTCAGGCACTTTTCAGCTACGTGATGTTCCTAAAGTTCAAAGTCTCTTGCCCTCGTTTTTGTGGTCGGCAAGGTGGAGAGTTTGAAACAGAGCAGTCTTAATATCTTTTTCAGCCAAAGCGTTCAATTATTTTATTGGACACACGCTTCGGTAAACCTGGAGAACTGTGCCACACAAATAGTAAACCGTGGTGAATCTAACTATGGGCCCTAGTTGATAATAATGTATCAGTCTGTGCTCATCGCTTGTAGCAAATTGATCCGCTGGTGCAAGATCTCAATAATAGAGGAGATTCTCTCTGTGTGAGAGAAGATGGGCAAGGAACTTTCTGCACAGTTTTACCGCAAGCCTGAAAGCATTTTAAAAAGCAAAGTCCATTAAAGTTGAATAAAAAGGACAAAAAGCACCTTTGCAGGCACTCTTTCATGAGCGAGTGGAGATATGCCGAAAGCAACGCCTATGTATACATCAGGCGTATACAAAAATGTTGGAAATCGAGAAGTGATACCGAGAGCTATCATAATTACTCAGATTCGTTGTTGTTGTTGTTTCCTTTTGGACACCCGTAGGTCCTGTTAATACTGTCTGTGCCCCTGGGAGGTAACTCCTTAGGGGAAAACAAACCTGAAGAAAAATGTTTTGGAGAAAATGCCTTTAAAATAACAGGGTACAAGGAACGATGCCTTGCTGCCTGTAAGAAATGTCTCCCAGAACACTGGCTACCATTACATGAGGAAGGAAGTGGGATCTGATAGAAACAGCCTCTGTGTCCCGGAGAAACAGTAATGCTTGTTAGAGTCTAGAGTAACTAAGAGAATCTGATAGAGGTGGCCAGAGAAGAAGAAAGAAAGAGAAATGGCTCCCTGGACACACGGACAGACTCATTTCTTGGAAACACTCAGAATCATCAGGGGATAAACGATTTTTTTTATGGAGGTTGAGGTTCTGCAGTTGTATGGGGGGTAAAAAAAACAATGGGTTGTGGTTTCATCAATCACTCTCAAAGCGGGCAGTTCTCATCATGAAGGGACAGTAGCTGGAATCCTCCATATTGTGAAAACTTGTGGTCCTGTGGTAGCGCAAGGCCTTCTAGAAGTCACGTCTACACCGGGCGCTACTGGAAGTCTCCCCGAGAGGCTTCTGGAGGGCTATGGCCCGAAGTAGTTCTGGGACATGTCCAGATGCTACAAACTACCACCGAAGGTAATCTGGGCAGTACGCAGATCCGGGAATCAGAAAGGGAAAACCCAAGATCCAGTTAAAGATCAAAGACCTGTGGTCGCCCAGATATCTGCGGAATTCTAAAGCAGAAAGATATCCTATTATACGTGTCTTTATTCTTAAGAATGTCAAGGAGCCCGAAAACAGCTGCTATAGAATTGTGCCATAGGAACTATCCTTATTCAGTTGTCCTGATGTTGTGTATATAAGCAAATTCCTAGAAAACTTCCTCTGGTTCTTAGTTTTAGATATCGAAATAGCATAGAAAAAAAGCATATTTGACCCCTTCAGGATTATCTATCAAAAGACAAATCGAGGGCCTTCTGCTCTGGTCTGAACGCCTGTGTCTCCCCAGAATTCATATGTTGAAACTCTAATGCCAGTGTGCTAGCATTGGGAGGTGTCTGGGTCGTGAGTGTGGAAGCCTCATGAATGGGATGAGTGGCCTCATAAAAGAGGCCCTACAGAGCCAGCTACCCGCTTCCCTCACGTGAGAATAAAAGGAGTCTACACCCCAAAGAGGGCCTTCGCCCAGCAATGTCGGCATACCGATCTCAGACTTCTCCAGATTGTAAGAAATAAACTCCTTCTGTTGGAAACTACCCAGTCTGTGGTGTTCGGTTACAGCAGCTGGAACAAAGACACCTCCCCCATATGTGCAATCTGAACAAGTCTTAAGCAAGTGCAGAGATCTGGGGTTAAAAGGGATGTTTTAATTTTCTTTTCCCCTCCTGCAACTCTGATGACAATAAACAGAGTTGTTGATAATTTTTTTTTGAAAATAGAAAGCAGATTTTCATTTCCGTGGGAACTGTCCTGGGAGGTCTGAGAAAGCCGAAGTGAAAGTCAATGTCGAGCAGAAATTCACTTCCCAGAGTCAGATAGGAGTCACAGCAAGCAGGGGTATTATGGCCAAGGACAGGAGATTGAATTAGAATTCGGCAAAAGTGAGTATTTGGCCCCAGGCACGACAGACGGCACGGGGGGAGGTTCTGCACCACAATAAAGTGAGATAGATACTAGGAACAGCAATCTTGTCTGCCTTTCTCCTAAACTCTCAGAACACTGGCAGCTAGGTGTTGTTCGTTTCTTTGTTTGTTTTTGTTTGTTTTTGTTTTTGTTTTTGTTTTTTTACCACCAAGGGGGCAGGTAAAATTTATGGTGAAATTGATCTAAGAGAAATAACCCACAAATTATACATTTGGACTGTGCCACTGAAGGCCACGTTCCCACTAATAACTCCACAATGCAGGCCGGTAGTGGATGTAACCATGCATCGTCTACCCAAAGCTATCAATTCGCTTTTCAGTGCCTGACTCCTAAATGTTGACTGATACCAAAGGATCACTGATATTTGAAGAAAATTGCCCACATCAAAGACAACAACTAAAGCGGAGGGAAAAAGAAATGAAGGAAACAGACAACACAGGAGTCAAGAAAAAAAGCCAGAGAGAGGGATCAATACTATAATATTTTCAGAGAACTGCCAGAGACTATTCTATAATTTTTTAAAGCCATCATTATATATAAAAGGAACATGTTCAGAAAAAAAACAAGATGTTAAAACTTTGATGAAATATTGAAAAAGAACTATAGAGTGTAGGAGGATTACAAAATAAAGTTGGGAAATGGTCAAAATGGAATAAAATAACAAGTAGGCAATAAGACAGAAAAAATATTAGAGGTATTCTATTCAGGAATTCAAACATCAGAACACTAGAACTTTCAGAAAGAAAATACATAGAATAAAGGAATTGGCTGTTCTCGAAGGAATGACACAAGAAAAGCATCTGGATTTGGTGTATATACTTTCAAATATAAATGAAATGCCAAGCAAAAAAGAAAAAGAAAAAAGAAAGCGAGTCTCCATATCTATGCTTCCTATGAAGTGGCATAATATTATGATTTTAGTTTGCATTTCCCTAATGACTGAGAAGATTGAACATCTTTTTGTGTGTTTATGATACTCCCAGATATTTTTGATTAATTGGGTTACTTGACTTACTGATTTTGAAGAGTTTGTTTATTTTAGGCATTCTGGCTGCAAGTCAAACATATAATTTGCAAATATTTTTCCCAGTCTTGGTGCATTTCGTGAATTTCTTAATTGCATCTTTTGAATCTCAAAGGTTTTGATTGTCATGAAGTTCGGCTCCTGGATATTTTAATTTCATCACTTGAACGCAGCTTTTGCCATCTTATCTAACAATTCTAAGGCTATGAAGATTTGTTGCTTTGTTTTGTTCTGAGGGTCTTATACTCTTACGTATTGCATTTAAGTCTATGACCAATTTGGAGCTGATGTTTATATATGGTGTGAGATAAGGTCGTGTGGGTATCCAGATGTGCCAGTTTCAGGTTCTTTGGCAATTTTGTTAAAAATGAATTGCGCTCAACATAAAAGTTTATTTCTAGGTACTTAATTATGTTCCATTAGTCTGTTTGTGTATGCTGATGTAAATATCACACTGCTGATCATTGTAACTTTGCAGTAAATTTTGCAAATGAAAATTTAAGTCCTTAAATTTTATTCTTTTTGTATTTGTTTTTTTATTTTGAATTTTTCAATATTTGATTTTTTAAAATATTTTTTTAACGTTTATTTATTTTTGAGAGACAGAGCACAAGAGGGGGAGGGGCAGAGAGAGAGGGAGACACAGAATCTGAAGCAGCTCCAGGCTCTGAGCTGTCTGCCCAGATCCCGACAGGGGGCTTGAACACTCAAACTGTGAGATCATGACCTGAGCTGCAGTCGGAGGCTTAACTGACTGAGCCACCCAGGCACCCCTTCAATATTCGATTTTTAAATAAACTGTTTATGCTAGAACAGTTTTAGATTGACAGAAAATAGTAAAAATAGTATTGAGTGTTTTAATATCCTCTATACCCAGCGTTTCCAATTTCATCATCTTACATTATTATAATGCATTTCTGACAGTTATTACTACCGATGTTTATACAGTCATTAATGAAAGTCTGATTGACACTCCATTCAGATTTCCTCAGTGTTTACCTAATACCTTCTCTGTTCCCAGATCCCGTCCGGAACACACGTTGCGTTTAGTCACGTGTCTTCTTAGGTTCCTCTTGGCTCCATTTTCTGGGGCTTCTTATTTTGATAATCTTAACGGTTTTGAAGAGTACTGGTGAGAAATTTCGTGAAATGTCCCTCAGGAGTCTTTTTTTCTAGCATATTCCCTGTGATTAGACAGGTTTATGTGTGTTGGGGAGGAAGACCTTAAAAGCAGAGTGCATTTTTGTCCTGTCATGTCAAGGGTACATACTATCAACACGACTTTATTAGCATTAATATTAACCTTGGTCACCTGGCTGCGAGAGACTTTGTCAAGTTTCTCCACTCTAAAGTTACTTTTTGTTTCCTTCCCACCCCGTGCTCTTTGGAAAGAGGACACTACGCAGAGCCCACGCTTAAACATGGCAGAATATGCCTCACCTCTGCAAGGGTGGCTGTCTACTCGCATTCTTTGGAGTTCTGCTACCTAGGAGATTTGTCTACACATATTAATTTATTTGTTCATTAGATCATATTGATTGTTCAGTATAGACTCGTGGGTGTTTATTTATTTATTTATTTATTTATTTATTTATTTATTGCACAAGTGGTTCTAGCATTGGCCCTTGGGAACTCTTACAGTTGGTTTCAGGGTGGCTTTGAAATGCTCCCTCAGATATTTTTTGGCACTAAAATATGTTTCAGTCTCATCTTGTATAGATTCTGCCAATCCAAGAATTAGCCGTGACCCCTAGAGGTCTTGCTTCCCTTCATTAGAGAAGTATGAGAAACCGAAATCTGAGTCCCAGGTGGGCTCATTGCCTGCTGGAACGAGGAAACGTGTGTGTACAGACTCGTTCATATGCACAAATGCGTTCACGCTCATTTCTATATATAACCATTTGTGTCTGTGTTAAACTGAACGTGAGTTTATGCGGCTGCCTTCAACGTAATCCAGCGTCAGGTGGATCATTCTAGTCTCCTCTTGCTTATCTATAGCCTCTGTCAACAGGTGGCTGCATCATCTGCCCTCCATTTGGTTAACTTTTCAAGCCCAGTGCACATATACTGTCTCAGAATTGTTAACTCATTCCCCGGTGGGAAAAGCTTTATTAAGCGGAGTAGAGAGTTTACGTACAGTTTTTTGGGTTTTTGTTTTTTTTTTTTGTTTTTTTTTTTTTTGCATTTAGCTATACAGATTTTATTTCCAAAGTTACAGAAGTCAGTCCCACTACCCCAATTCTTTCAGTGAGGTTGTTTCAAACATTCATAATACAATTAGACTCTCTTGTCGCATTCTGTATTACATCCTGATATTCCCCCAATCTCCTAAATGATTTTGTTAAAAAAGATCTGTAGGCAGTAAGGCTTTCTCAATTTCTGGCTATAAATTCTATGGGTTTTGACAAGTGCAGAGTACAATGATTCACCATTAAGAAACCATACAAGATAATTTCACTTTCCAGAAAAAAATCTTCCTCGTCTCTTCCTTTCCTACTCCTGCATCCTGCGCATCCCAGGATTCTCTGGAAACGATTGTTACACTGTCCGTATAGTTTTGTCTCTACCAGAAAATTATGATTGGAGTCCGAGGGAATATAGCCTTGTTGGATTGGTTTGTTTCATTCAGCAATGTGCATTTAAAAATAATCCATGTCTTTTCACGGCTTGATCATTCCTTTCTTTTTGAACTCCGAATAATATTCCATTGTTCATCTACTGGAACAGTAAACAACTGCACTGCAGCTTGTTTATCCGTTCACCTATTGAAGGACATCACACTTGCTTCCAGTTCTTAGTGATTAGGAATAAAGCTGCTACAAAGATTTGCATGCAGGTCTTTGTGTGGACATAAATATTCAAATTAATTGACTGTAGCCTAGGACTACAATTGCTGATTACATGGGAAGGCCATACTTAGTTTGTCAGAAAGTGCCAAACTGTCTTCCAAAAAGCCTACGCCATTTTGTACCTCCACGGGTAATGAAGGGGGGTTGCCCTTGCTCAGTTTTATCAGCGAGAGGAATTGTCACTTTGTGTTTATAAACTATGTTGACAGGCGTGTAGTAGTATCTCATGGCTAATTTACGGTTCTTTTATGACAAATGTTGAGCAATTTTTCACATACTTAATTTGCCTTCATTATATCTCCTCTGGCGATGTCTGTTTGTGTAGCTTTTTCACTTTTTAATTGAGTTGTGAGTTTTCTTGTTGTTGAGACTTAAGTTTTTTTGTAGGTGTTGGAGATAGCTGGATATATCAGATACGACATCAAACATATGTGTGTTTTTTCCAAATAAATGCCTTTAAAATATTTTCTCCCTGTTTCATTTTCTTAAATGTATGTTTTTCATGTTCTTAAATGTATATTTTTCATTTTCATAAATGTACACTTTTCAGAAATCTATCATTTTATTTTATTTTATTTTATTTTTTAATTTTAATGTTTATTTATTTTTGAGACAGACAGAGAGTGTAGGCAGGGGAGGGGCAGAGAGAGACACACACACACAAATTCTGCAGCAGGCTCCAAGGCTCTGAGCTGTCGGCACAGAGCCCAAGGTGGGGCTCGAACCCACGAACTGTGAGATCATGACCTGAGCTGAAGTCGGACGCTTAACCGACTGAGCCACCCAGGTGCCCCAGAAGTCTATCATTTTAATAAAGTTCAATGCACAAATTTTTTCGTTCATGAATTGTGCTTGTGGTGTTGCATTTAAAAACTCATCACCAAACCCAAGGTCATTGGGTAATGTCCTTTGCTTTCTTCTAAACATTTTATAGTATTAGATTTTACACTTAGTTCTATGTTTAATTTAGAGGTAATTTATGTGAAAGGGATAAGGTCTACTTCTAAGCTATTATTACCATTATTTTTTGCATATGGATTTTTATTGTTCCAGCACATTTGTCAAAAAGACTATGAATTTCCACTGTATTGCCTTTACTCCTTTGTTGATCAGTTGACTATATTTGCGTGAGGCTGTTTCTGGGCTTCCTATTGTCTTATGTTAATTAATATGTGCTCTTTTACCAATAGCATGCTGCCTTGATTATTGCAGCTTTATGGTAAGTCTTGAAATCGGGAAGAGCATGCCCACTAACTTTGTTCTGCCTCAGTATTCTTTTGGCTCTTATAAATCTTGCTTTTCTTTCCTTTTCTTTGTTTTCTTTTCTTTTTTCTTTTTCTTTTTTTTAGGATTTTAGTTACCAGTACTGTAGTTTAGTTTTTAAATATAATTTATTGCCAAGTTAACTAACGTACAGTGTATACAGTGTGCTCTTGGCTTTGGGAATAGATTCTATGATTCATCGCTTACATACAACACCCAGTGCTCATCCCAACAGGTGCCCTTGCTTTTCCATATAAAATTTGGAATTACTTTTATTTTTTTTAAGTTTTTATTTAAATGCCAGTGAATTAGGGGCGCCTGGGTGGCGCAGTCGGTTAAGCGTCCGACTTCAGCCAGGTCACGATCTCGCGGTCCGTGAGTTCGAGCCCCGCGTCAGGCTCTGGGCTGATGGCTCGGAGCCTGGAGCCTGCTTCCGATTCTGTGTCTCCCTCTCTCTCTGCCCCTCCCCCGTTCATGCTCTGTCTCTCTCTGTCCCAAAAATAAATAAACGTTGAAAAAAAAATTAAAAAAAAAATGCCAGTGAATTAACATACAGTGTAATATTAGTTTCAGGTGTACAATATGGTGATTGAACACTTCTGTACAATACCCACTGCTCATCACAGGTGCATACCTTAATCCCCATCACCTATTTAACTTGTCCCCCCACCCTCCTCCCTTCTGGTAACCACCAGTTTGTTCTCCACAGTGAAGTGTCTGTCTCTTGGTTTGTCTCTCTCTCTTTTTTCCCTTTGCTTATTTGTTTTGTTTCTTAAATTACACATATGAATGAAACCATATGGTATTTGTCTTTCTCTGATTGGCTTGTTTCACTTACCGTAATACATGTCATTGGAAATGGCAAGATTTCATTCATTTTTATAGCTGAGTAATATTCCAATATATATACACATGTACATACACACACACTATATATATATATATATATATATATATATAATGGCTGAGTAATATATATTATATATTACTCATTATATATATACACATTATATATATATACGCATTATATATACACACACATTATATATATATACACACTATATATATATATATATATATGGCTGAGTAATATTCCATTATATATATATATATATATACACATACACACACACCACATCTTCCTTATCCATTCATCAGTCAATGGACACTTGGGCTGCTTCCATAATCTGACTGTTGTAGATAATGCTGTTATCAACATTGAGGTACCTGTGTCCCTTTGAATTAGTATTTTTGTATTCTTTGGGTAAATACTTAGTAGTGCAATTGCTGGATCGTCAAGTAGTTCTATTTTTAACTTTTTGAGGAACCTACTATTGTGGTCAGAAAAGGTGAATGGTATGGTTTGAATTTTTTTATATTTGTTGAGACATGTTTTGAGATCTAATATGTAAACTACTCTGGAGAACATTCCATGCACACATGAAAAAAATGTGTATTCTGCTCTTTTAGGATGGAACGTTCTCAATGTATCTGTTAAGTTCAGATACCTACAAAATAGGTTTTAGGATTTTGATGGTGGTTACAGTAAATTGATCAGTTTAGGAAAATCAACATCTAAAAAATATTCAGTTTGGGGCTGGGTGGCTCAGTCGGTTGGGCATCCGACTTCCACTCAGGTCATGATCTTGCGGTCTGTGAGTTTGGGCCCCGTGTCAGGCTCTGTGCCGACAGCTCAGAGCCTGGAGCCTGTTTCAGATTCTGTATCTCCCTCTCTGACCCTCCCCTGCTCATGCTCTGTCTCTCTCTGTCAAAAATAAGTAAACATTAAAAAAAAATTTAAATACTCAGTTTTATAATCCATGAGCATTGATTATCTTGTCTTTGTTCTATCCTCACGGTTTTGTAGTTTTGCTCATATAAATTCTCTCTCTATATATATATATATTGTTAGATTTAAACCTAAGTATTTCAGTTCTTTGGTGTGACAAAGATATTGCTTCTATAACTTCAAATTCCAAATGGTTATCACTGCCACATGGCAAAACAATAAACTTTTGTATGTTAAATACCCATTTTGTCCCATTGTTTTATTCCTTTATCAGTTTCAGGAATTGGTTGTCGTTGTTTTTGTTGATTTTGGTAGAGTCTTTCGGATTTTCTACACAGAAAATTTCTGTGACTAAAGGTGGCTTTTTCCTTCCAATATATGTAACTTTTATTTCATTTTTGCACCACCCTGGACTTCCAGTATGATTTGAATAGACATTTTGGAGAAAATAAGTCCTTGTTTTGTTTCTGGTCTCAGGGGGAAGGAGTCCAGTTTCCAACCATTAAATATGATGTTAGTTGTGTGTTTTTTATAGATGTTCTTTATCAAGTTGTGGAAGTCTTCCTATATTCCTCCTTTGCTGAGACTTTTAATCATTGGATATATGTTGGGTTCTTTCAAATGATTTTTCTGCATCAATTGATATGACCGTTCTGTTTTTGTTCTTTAGCCTTTTGATGTGGTGGATGGCACTGATTGAATTAAAATGTTGAATCATCCTTGCTTACCTGGAATAAAACCAATCTGGTGTGTTACATAATCCATCTTATAGATTGTTGGGTTTGATGTGCAAATGATTTTTGGAGATCATGGTGCTAATGAGATATATTGGTCTTAATTTTCTTCGTCTATAATGCTTTTCAAAATTATTTTTGGTATTAAGTTAATGCCTGGCATTGAAGAATGACTTAGGAGATGGTTCCCCTGCCTCTATATTCCAAACAAGATTATGGAGGATTGGTATCATTTCTTCATTAGATATGTGATAGAGCTCAACAAGGAAACTTTTTACCTTTTGTGCTATGTTGTTAGTATTGGTTCTATTTCTTTAATATATCTAGTCATTTCAGAATACCTATTTTTCCTTGTAGGAGTTTTAGTGGTTGTGTGTGTGTCCTTTAAAGAATCGATCCAGGGGGCCTGGGTGGCTCAGTCAGTTAAGCGTCCGACTTCAGCTCAGGTCATGATCTCGCAGTTTGTGGGTTCAAGCCTCGTCTTGGGCTCTGTGCTGACAGCTCAGAGCCTGGAGCCTGATTCGGATTCTGTGTCTCCCTCTCTCTCTGCTCCTCTCCTGCTTGAGCTCTGTCTCTCTCTCTTTCTCAAAAATAAACATTAAAAAATTTTTTTAAAGAATTGATCCATATCTTCCAAATAATCAAAATTGTGGGCAAAGAGTTGTTCATAGCATTCCATTATTAACCTTTTGTTTTAATGTCCGTGGGATCAATAGAGATGACCCCTTTTTTATTTGTGACACGGTAATTTGTATCTTCTCTATTCGTTGGTTAGTCTGGTTAGAGGTTTATCAATTTTATTAACCGTCGTTCAAATTTATTTAATCATTGTTCATATTTCAAAGAACAAGTGTTTTGTTTCATTTATTTTTCTCTGTTGCTTTTGTTTGTTTCTTTTCCATATCATTGATTTCCTATGTAATTTTTATTGTTTGTTTTCTTCTTTGTGCATTGGGTTTTTGTTGCTCTATTTTTTGTAGTTCCTTTAGTGGAAGCTGATATCTTTGCTTTTAATCTCTTCTATTAATATATGCACTTGATGGTATAAATTTCTCTCTAAGCATTCCTTTCATCGCATTTCACAAATTTTGAAAAGTTGCATTTCATTTTTATTGAGTTCAAAATATTTTTAAATTTCTCTTCAGGGTTTTTCTTTGACTCTGTGTTATATAGGAAGGTATTGCTTTATCTTCATGTATTTGGGGAATTTTTCAACTCTTTTTCTGCTAGTGACTCCCACTTTAAAGTCCTTGGTGCCTGGGGACATGGTTTGTAGGATTTCTGTTCTTTTAAGTGTGTTAGGTTTTGTTTTCTGAACTAGAATCTGATCTGTCTTTATGCATTTTCCATGTGAGCTTGGGGAAAATATGCATTTTGCAGTTTGGGGATGAAGTATTCTGTAAAAGCCTATGGTCTCAATTAGAATGATAGTGTTGTTTAGGTTCAGCTATATCACTACTGAGTTGCTACCTGCTTGAACTCTTCACTCTTGAAAGAGTGCCGTTGAAGTCTATAACCGTCACAATGGATATATCTGCTTATCCTTTCAGTTCTCTCAGTACTTACCTCGATATTTTGATATTCCATTGTGAGGTGTTAGCGACATGCATTTTTCTCTAAATCTTTACATTGAACTTATAGATATATTTATATTAACAATATTTTTGTAGAATTTATAGTTAGATCTTTTAGATCCCATTGACAATCTGTTTTAATAGATATATTTAGACCATTTACATATAAAATGATTTTTGATAAAACTGAATTAATATCCATCATATTTACATGTCTATTTGTCAAACATTTGTTCTCTGTTTCTGCCCCTTTCCACTCCAATTATATTTATTTCCTTGGTTAAATTAAGCTTTATATATGAGTCCATTACACCTCTTCTCACATTTTATTATACGTTAAAAGCAATTTATGTTTGCCTTAGAGTTTCCAATAAACATTTGAAAATTTTTTTATTTACATTTATTTATTTTTGAGAGAACGGGAGAGGCAAAGCACGAGCCGGGGAGGGACAGAGAGAGAGAAGGAAACACAGAATCCGAAGCAGGCTTCAGGCTCTGAGCTGTCAGCACAGAGCCCAATGTGGGGCTCAAACCCACGAACCATAAGATCATGACCTGAGCTGAAGTCAGATGCTCCACCAACTGAGCCACCCAGGCGCCCCCCAATAAACATTTAAAAAAAAAAATTTTTTTTTCAACGTTTATTTATTTTTGGGACAGAGAGAGACAGAGCATGAACGGGGGAGGGGCAGAGAGAGAGGGAGACACAGAATCGGAAACAGGCTCCAGGCTCCGAGCCGTCAGCCCAGAGCCTGACGCGGGGCTCGAACTCACGGACCGCGAGATCGTGACCCGGCTGAAGTCGGACGCTTAACCGACTGCGCCACCCAGGCGCCCCACCAATAAACATTTTTAATTAATCTCCATGCACTTTCAAATAACCCCATTCTATTTCTTGCATAATTCAAATGCCTTTTAACAGAATATTCCTAATTCATACCTCTCATCTATTACATTGCTGTCATTCATATTACTTCTCTGTGTCCGTTAATAAACCCATACATTGTTACTATTACTTTTTCTTATGTTGATATGAGTTCTTGACATATTAGTTTTCTAATCCCTAAAGAAATTCATGTAACTTGTTTGTTTGTTTGTTTGTTTGTTTGTTTGTTGCATTTCAGGGCTTCTTGTAAGGCATTCTCTATTGTGTATAGGATAAAGATTTTATTTCTAGGTAAAATACTTCCCTCACTCTCTGGCTTACTTCAGGATTTCTTCTTTGTCTTTGATTTTTTGCAGTTTGAGTTCCTGCAGTAAGTACCCGAGAAAAATAACATATCCACACAAATATATACATGAATGCTCTTAGCAGCATAATTCATAATAGCCGGAAGACAGAAACAACACATCAACTTATGAATGGATGAACAAAATGTGGTATATCCACATGATCCAGTGTTATTTGACAATAAAAAGGATAAGGGGACTGATACAGGGTACAATATGGATGATCTTGAAAACATACTAAGTAAAAGAAGCTAGTCACAAAAGATCACATATTGTGTGATCTCATTTACATGAAACATCAAGAATGGGAAATCCATAGAGGCAGAAAATAGATTACTGATTGCCTAGGCTAGGGACAGGGGGTGACAAAAAGTGAATGTTAATGGGTAACAGGGTTTCTTTTTAGGTTGACAAAAAATGTTCTAAAGTTAAATAGTGGTCATCACTATACAATTCTATGTATATACTAAAAACCACTGCATTGGATATTTTAACTATGTGATTTTCATGGTCTATAAATAATGTATCAACAATGATATCAGATAAAAATGCACATACATTTGTAGAAGTCATTGAGTATGGATTAAATGTTATTTTAATTTTTACTTGATGTAACAATTTCACTTAAGTTTTGTGGTAAAATAAAAGGCAAATACAGAAAACCACATAAAACAAATATAGAGCTTAGTAAATTATCAGAAAACAAATAACCTTTAAGTTATTAAGAAATAAGATTTGGCCACCACTCAGATGCCCCGCTGCGTATCCCATCTTATGCATAGGCTTCCAATGCAACTGCTAGTTTAAATTTTATATTCACATCACTTACTTGGGTGATTTTTATTCAATCCCTATGCAGCGTTATTTAGTTTTGACTAATTTTTAAGAACTTGCTATGTAGTTTCGTTTTGATCTCCAGACTTCCGCTGGCGTCATCATCTGAAATTTCGTTTTCGTTTTATTGTTCATTGTTAATGGGATAGATGTTTTACACAAAGATTTTATACTATCTCTTTACCTTACGTCCTGGAAATATATCACACCTGTAGGTATAGTTCTATTTTAATTAAACCTTTTATTTTGAGATAAGTGCAGATTCACATGAGTTATAATACACAATGCAGAGAGGCCAGGGGTGTACTTTACTCAGTTGCTTCTAAGGATAACATCTTGCAAAACTATAGTACAATATCACTACCAGTATGTTCACATTGAAGACAGAGTACAACCCCATCACCAAGGGGACCCTTATTCTACCCATTTATAGCCATGCCTACCTCCCTCCTGCCCTCACTACTGAACACCTGGTAACAACTCATCTGCTTTCCATTTTTATAATTTTGCCATTTCGGGAATGTTGCCTAAGTGGGAGCATAAAGTCTAACCTTTTGGAAGTTGCTTTTTTCTCCCAGTGGATTTCTCTGGAGACTCATCCAGGGCCTGAAGAGTTATGTTCATACAAAAACCATGCATGAATGTTTATAGCAGATATATTACTAACTGCCCCAAAGGGGAAACATCCAGATATTTTTTGATGGCGATGGTTAAACTGTAGTGCATCCCTGCTAGAGCCTAATACTCAGAAAATGCTTGTGTGGCGATATGACTTCAACATCTACTCAGGGACTCTAGAAATATTCATATCACTGTAGTATAACAGGTAGATGTTTGTCATTTCCACCTAATGAACATCCATGTACAACCATTTTTCAGTTTTCTTGAATTTTTAAAAGTAATCAAATATTTAGCACAACCAGGTTTTCTGAATTAAAGAAACATAAAGTGAGAAAAACGCTGCAAATAAATCTTCTGTTAACGTACTGAGCACTAGTTGGCAATAATTTAAAAAATTAGTTTATTTATTTATTTATTTTGAGCGAAAGAGAGGGAGAGAGCACGGAGAGGGGCAGAGAGAGAGGGAAAGAGAATCTCAAGCAGGCTCCACAGTGCGGAGCCTGAGGCCGGATGTGAACTCATGAACGTGAGATCATGACCTGCCCCCAAACCAAGAGTCAGATGCTTAACTGACTGAGCCCCACAGGCGCCCCTAGTTGGCAATACTTCTTATTGGAATTTGGCCAAGACGACTTATGATGGCTCAGAGATTTAAAAGGTAAATCCTGGGGAAATGCTTCAGATTAAACAAATGTTTCTATTATTTATCTTATGATTACTCAACAGTCTGAAAATTGTAATAAAACAATGTAAGAAATTACAATAAAAACAGAGAAGTTTTTCATTTTATATATATTTATAGATATATGTTATATATACATTTTATATATGTTATATGTGTATTATATATATTCATATAGGTGTATATGTGTGTGTGTGTGTGTGTGTGTGTATTCTAATTATGCTACAAGCTTATCCTACAATAGATGACGTTATTTTGTCTTTAGTACAAGCCTTCTTGCTGAGTCTGAGCCTGCGTGAGCCTGGAAAAAATAAACAGATTTATTAAATTCTTCCATTTTACTCTTTTGAAATGTTTACTGGGAAGGATGGAAAACAAAATATCAGACAATCATTGTTTTGTTCACTAGGATTTTTTTCAGAGAGATATTATAGAGATGGGGTAAATGATATATGTGTTTGAAGTTTATATTTATGGGTTTTTATTTTTCTTGTATATATATTACTATTTTTCCCTTTCTCAAGGTTAATTATGGTCTGTTTATAAACAGATTCTTAACATGAGAAAAAAATTTAAATATATTATTGTACAGCTGTAACTAATTATTACAATGAATGCTAACTAACTGAAATTTAAATAAAAACTTAAAAAAATAAAAAATAAAAAAATATTATACATATACTTGAGGTGTTAAAAGCACCTTGCATAAGAATATACATATCTGGTCTAAATTAGCTTTCACAAATAAAAATATAAAGGTTTAAAAGAAATTAACCCAAGTGTTTCTATTGGATATAGTATCACAGATGGTGTTTATTTTCTACTCTGTGAATTTTTATAATTTCTAACTTTTCAACAAAGAATATGAAGAAATAAATAATTCTTTGTTTCACAATGACAAGTTACTTGGGCATTTGATCATAGTGTAAACCAAGCCATGTGTCAGGCAATGTCATTATCTCAGGTACACAGAAGTTATTACTATTTCATTTCTACAAATGAGGAAAGCAAGCCTAAAAAAGCATGGGAATAATTGGCCCAAATTTGAGTCAAAGTGGCAGAATTAAGTCTAATCCAGTCTTACTTCCAAAGTTGATGGTCAACGGGCTACAAAAAGTTGTGCATAAGATTCACTCAGTAAATACATGTTTTGAAAACAAAAATGATTACTGTAACTTAGAGGACAAAAGAAAAATAAGCACCCTCCTCTTTTGTTTGAAACAAAAGATTCTCTTCAGAATTTCAAGAGAAAAGTGTCACAGTTTGGATAGTTATTAGAACATACTTCGTCTTAATTATAAATATTCCCTTCATTGATAGGACTTTCAGTTCGTGGATATTCCTTTTTCTATTGGCAAGTATCTCCCACGCACTCATCATAGTCCATGTGAAACCACAGCATCATGACAGTTTTGAGGTCTGAGGTGGTCCATTGTGAATGACAAAGACCTACTCAGTTATCTTCTCACTAAAGGAGGTTTATAAGTGTAAGAGATAAAGAGTTTATATTAGATAAAGATTAAGATATTTTTCTTTTAATTATGGTGAGATCTTCCTTTGTCATTAAAGATAAATTAAGTATAGATTTTCATTAGTCTTAATTATTTTAGCCACATATCATTGCTTATTAGAATGTACATATGTGTAGAGAAATTTATACCAGTAAATATTATTCTGTCAGTGCCAACTTGGTACCTCCACATAGATCAAATGCACATTTCATACTTAACACAGCCAACTAGAGGTCTTAATTAATAACGTTTCTTGCTTTCCTCATTGCTATAAATAACAGAATTTAGTTATGAAGTCTAAAAGGCAAGACACGCAGCCAAGATTCTTCTTTTCTATTGCAAATTCCAGCCTGTGGACTGTTCTGAACTAAACACAAATATGCCCACTTCTCTCAGTGAATAATATCATCTCCTAGTCTATGATACTATTATTTTTGCCTGGACTACCTCAGTGGCCTCTGACTTCATCGTGTACCTGCCTTTGTCATAGACTCTAGACTCTAGACTATACAAAAGTCTAGTCTAGACTTTTGTATAGTCTATACACTAGTCTAGACGAAAGACTATAGACTTTTTCTTGTCCTGCAAGAAAGCAGGACGCAGGATTAAAGTGAGAGATGGCTAATGTCCAGAAAAGACAAGAGCGCCGAATAAGGGTCCTTGCTCCGTTTTTATTAAGATCAGAAGGCTTACAAACATGGTGAGGGACGTGCACAAAGAGACAATAATTCTGTGAACATTAACTCATGGGCGTCAGGGAAAGGGAGTCTTAAAGATATTCGGGGTTAGGGGTTTGGGTTAATACAAGACAAAATCCGGGCGTGGGAGGAAGGGTGTTTACAGCAGACATGAGGCAGCATCTCTGTTCATCTTAGCTAGCCTAGGGGATGAGACAGAGCAAATGACCTCAGGGTTAACAAGGTCCCTTTTCTTTTGTGAATCAGCTCTGCTCTGGGCACCTTCACCCACAGCACAGTGGTCTGTAGCTCTATTCACCTGTTTACCTAATTTGGTCCTTCCTTCCTGTGAAAGCAGCTTTCTGCTATAGTACTAAATGCGGGGGGCACTTTTGTCCTGAATACCTAATCTTGTTTACCTCATATGCCTTTGTATTGGGGGCATTTGCCACCCCCCTATTCTGAGGGCCTTAGCCCCTCTTTATTCTGGGGGCCTTAGTCCCCCTTCTCTATCCTTATTCACCTAATCTGGTTTACCCAAACTTGGGTGTGAGCATCCTATGGCTTTATTATTCTTTATGCCCTATTAACCAATTGGTGCAAGCCCAGGAAATTTCCAAGCTTATTCCCCACATGCCCCCACCATGAGCAACTTACCACACAGCAGCCATCGCATCACTTATGCCGGAAAATGTTCTGTGGTTTCCCAGCACATGTAAAATGAATGAAAACTCTATCTGGGCTTAAATGACCTACATGCCCACCATTCCCAAAATTACCTGGTACCAGTCTCCCACTAGCCCACCATGGGCAGCCCCCACATACCCTCATACTGTTGTTGGTTTCTCCCACCTAGGCTCACGTTCACCTTGGTGCCTTTGCCCTTGTCATCTCTGCCTACAGTTTTCTCCCCTGATCTCCATGGTAGGTCATTCATGCCGTCCAGAGCTCAGACTAAAACTCTGATCAGAGACTTTCCCTGATAAGTCACTCTCGACTTTGAGTCTTTCCCATTGCATTTATAGACGTCATTTGCCAGTTTGGGTTGCCTGGCATCAGAGGGGGAGCATTCCAAGAATAACTGGGAAATAGAGCTGTGGCTAGAATAAGAAAAAAGATAAGAGACGGAATACATATTCCCTCGCTCTATTCCCTGGAAAGTAGATTATAAACCAATGGACTATTTTTGGCCAAATTTGATGTCCCCAACAAGAAATTTTAGCTCTAAAAGCATGTAATAAGTGTAAAATATTAGTATGAGATGATGTTTTGTGATTGAAATACGTTCAAGACTCCAGTACAGAGGTATAAATTTCTTCATGTCAGCCCTGGTGAAACATCTTAATCCAGCCATCATTTAAAAATCACTGTGTGCGTGTGTGTGTGTGTGTGTGTAGAAACCCTTGTTCCTTCCTACCAGAACATGTTTCTACACCCATTGCTTCAATTCTGTGGGCTGATACCCTTACAACATGCTTATTTTCTATGTGTTTAAAAATTGTCATCTATTATGTGCCACAAATGAAACAGAATAGTCAAGTTGCCACTACAAATCTAGCAGAATAGCACAGCTCAAAGCCAACAATATGAGGCACTAGTGAATATGAGGTGAGCAAGAGGAATTCTCATTGATGGCAGGTGAAAATGCAAAATGAAACCATGGTTTGACCGTTACAAAGCTAAACAGTAATGTAAAATTCAGCGTCCACATTCAAAGATATTTACCCTCCCCCAAAATGGAAACATATGTCCACACAAAAATATATACAGGAATTTTCAGTAAAGCTTTATTCACAACTACTGAAAACTAGAGCAATCACCATGCCCTTCAACGTATGAATGGATAAACAAACTGTAGTACAATCATGAAATGGAATACTTACCAGTGAGAAAACGTAATGATTGTCTCAATTGATGTAGAAACGCATTTGACAGAATTCAGCACCGTATTCTGACTAAAAAAAAAAAAAAGCAAACACTAAACACAGGGCGCCTGGGTAGCTCAGTTGACGGGGTGTCCGACTTTGGCTTAGGTCATGATCTCACGGCTCAGCTTGTGAGTTTGAGCCCCGCATGGGTCTCTCAGAGCCTTGAGCCTGCTTCAGATTCTGTCTCCATTTCTCTCTGCCCCTTCCCCGCTCATGCTCTCTCTCTCTCTCCCTCTCTCTGTCTCTATCTCTCAAAATATAAATAAACATTACAAATTTTTAAAAAAAACCTGGGAATAGAAATAAATTACCTCAACATAACAAAGGCTTTATATATGAAAAGCCCAGCATAATCATACTCGGTAGCAAAAGACCAAAAGACTTAAAAGCTTTTTCTCTAAGTTCAGGAATAAAATAAAGATGCCTACTCTCACCACTTGCACTCAACATAGTACTGAAAGTCTTAGCCAGTGCAATTAATCAAGAAAGACAAAAGACATCCATATCGGACAAGAAGAAATGAAATTATTTCTCTTCACAGAGGACATAATTTTACATGTAGAAAATCCTAAAGATTACATTAAAAATGTTAGAACTAGTAAACACAGCAATGTAACTGGATAAAAAAGCAGTTGCATTTTTAAACACTATCATGAACAATCCAAACAAAAATGAAGGATTTAATTCCATCAACACCAAGAAAAAAAGATACTGGGGCACCTGGGTGGCTTATCTGGTTAAGCGTCTGACTTGATTTAGGCTCAGGTTCTCATGGTTCTTTCTCAGGGGTCTCTCGGTTCATGCAATGGACCCTCATGTTGGAGCCCCTCTCCCCCCACTCTCTCTCTCAAAATAAATAAATAAATAAACATTAAAAAAGATATAATTTTGTTAAGATGTCAATAGCAATCTGCAAATCGAATGCAGTCTCTATCAAAATCCCAATGAGGGGTGCCTAGGAGGCTCAGTCAGTTAGGTGTCTGATTCTTGGCTTTGGTTCGGGTCATACACTCATAGTTCATGGGTTCGAACCCCACATAGGGCTCTGCACTGACAGTGCAGAGTCTGCTTGGGATTATCTCTCTCTCTCTCTCCCTCTCTCTCTGCCCCTCCGTAGCTCTCTGTCTCCCTCTGTCAAAATAAATATATAAGCTTAAAAAAATCCCAATAACATTATTTTTTGCAGAAATAGAAAAATCCATGAAATGACCCTGAATATCCAAAACGAAATTGTAGGTCTCACACTTCCAAAACTTATTACAAACCTGCATTAATGAAAATGATGTAGAAGCAGTGTAAAAACAGGTATAAACTCATGGAATAGAGAGTCCAGAAATAAACCCTCATATATATGGTCAAATAATTTTTGACATAGATACTGAGACCATTTAATAAGGTAAGGACAGTTTTTTCAACAAATGCTTTTGGAATCTTCCCTTCCACCATACACAAAATTTAACTAAAAATGGATTAAATATCTTTAATTCGTTTAACGTTTATTTATTTTTGAGAGAGAGAGACAGAGAGACAGAGTGTGAGTGGGGGAGGGGCAGAAAGAGAGGGAGACAGAATCTGAAGCAGGCTCCAGGCCCTGAGCTGTCAGCACAGAGCCCGACGCGGGGACTGAACTCGTGAACCTCGGGATCATGACTTGGGTCGAATTTGGATGCTCAACTGACTGAGCTGCCCAGGTGCCCCAAATTGATTAAATTTTAATGTAAGACCTAAAACTATAAGATTCCAAGTTGAAAACAAAGGTAAAGCTTTACATTGGATTTGGCAATGATTTCTTGCCTATCACACCAAAAACCCAGGCAAGGAAAGTAAAACTAGAATGCTACAATGGACTATGACTCAGTCTTAAAAGGAAAGTAATCCTGTCAAATGTTACAACATGAATGAACCTTGAGGACCCCTTGCTAAGAGACATAAACCAGTCACGCACCTACAAATAAATAAATCCTGTATGACTCCTCTTATATGATGTATCTAGACTACTCAAACTTACAGAAACAGGAAGTAGAATGATAGTTGCCAGGGACGGTCGGGGAGAGGAAATGGGGTATTTTTTTAATGGTTGTAGAGTTCCACTTTTACAAGATGAAAAACATCTGGACATTTGTTGCACAACAATGTAAGTATGTATAAACTCCTAAACTGTACACTTATGAATGGTTAACACATTAAACTTGATGTGTATTTTGCTACAGTTAAAAATTTTAAAGAAAATCAAGAGATCGCATAAAAATTCAGAATTGCTTTCTTTTCCTGAAGAGATTAGAAGCTTTGGCATCTAGGCGGACATACTTCGTCTGTTTGCATAGTTTGCTGCCTTCCCCCATTATCTATTTGCCTGTCCGGCTTATGCCCTCACTTGAATGGCAACCCTAGAATGGCAAAATGCCAACTTAGTTAAGAATGTATCAATATTGGTTCATGACCTCTGAGAGATGAACTATATTGAATGCAAAATGTTCACGGTAGGGGAAACTGGGGGTGGGCTCTATAGGAATGCTCTTTTCAACTTTCTATAGATCTAGAACTAGTCTCATATAAAAAGCTTACTTAGGAAAACAACAACAACAACAACAAAAAACCTAAATCCAAAGGTACTTACAATGACCTTATATTTTTTTTTCTTTGACTGTTTTTTTGTTTTTTGTTTTTTTATTTTTTCACTCTCCTATCCAGAATGTCAACTCCTTGGGAGTGAGAATTGTTTCTCTTTTATTCAGTGCTTTGTGTACTGACACAGTCCCAGTGATCAATAAATATATAGTGAATGAAATAATGCAATGCCCTCTCCACCGCAAAGTAGGCTGTCCCACTAAGAAGTGGTTTTCCTCCTCTCTTATGGACCTTGTTTCTTCTTTTCTCACTCTTTCAAGAGAATTCCCACGGATTTTTATTCAATTGTCTGTCACAACATTCTTTTGCCATCTTAAGAAAGGAAGCTTTGGGGCGCCTGGGTGGCGCAGTCGTTAAGCGTCCGACTTCAGCCAGGTCACGATCTCGCGGTCCGTGAGTTCGAGCCCCGCGTCGGGCTCTGGGCTGATGGCTCAGAGCCTGGACCCTGTTTCTGATTCTGTGTCTCCCTCTCTCTCTGCCCCTCGCCCGTTCATGCTCTGTCTCTCTCTGTCCCAAAAATAAATAAACGTTGAAAAAAAAAATTAAAAAAAAGAAAAAAGAAAGGAAGCTTTGTATATCAGCCCTTGGACTACAGGCTTTAAAATATGTCTTTACTTTTCCCACAAAGAACCATGGGATTACAGATGAATCAACAGAATCTGAATCTCCACCTACCATTTTGAAAACGTCGCTTTGAAAAACTCTTCAGACTCTTAAGTCATTCCCAAATACACTTGATTGCTTTAGGATTTAATTACAGGCTTTTGGATTCCTTCCCTTGTTTCTGTGTCCCAATTATAAATTTCTAAATGACATGTAAAATGTGTTAAGACTTAGTTTAAAGTTCTTCTTTGTCTCGGAAATGGGATGGTTATTATCAGCCATTTCACTTTTCTAAATACTGAAGCAATTTCCTAATCACCAGTTTGGTGGGTGTTTTGTTTTGTTTTGTTTGTTTGTGTTTATTTTTCCAATTTCAGGATGTCTGTAAAATGTAAACTATGCCCATTGAAAGTACATTTTCAGATTTTGCCTTCCTTGTCTATCTCAGAGTGTAGTAGTGTGTTTGTATGGCCAAAGCTATCTTTGGTTTTCTTGGGGATTCCTCCGATTTCAATCAGCTATACTATTTGATGTCGAAGACTTCCGGGAGTTTGTCTTGTGGCTTTTAAGGCAAGAAAGTGAATGGGTGTGTATAGTCAGATGTGCTTCTGAGTCTCTACCGGAGTCCTCCCTATACTTACTGAAAACAATTTTTAATTTTTCCCATTATAGAAATAAATACAGTTCTATAGTAAAACATTTTATATGAAATTCTTACTTCATTTAACCTAAATAGTTTTCTGGTAATGTGAGCTAACATTTATTAAGGAAATATGGTGCCAAGCTCTTGTCTAAGCATTTTGTTGGTAGCAAAACACTTAATCTTCAAAAACTTGTTAGATAGAGATGACTATTGCCATTACTTCCCAGATAAGAAATGTGTATCACAGAGAAGTTAAATCAGTTGCCTAGGGTTATACAGTTGGCAAATTGTGGAAATAGAATTCAAACTAATAGGCTCAAGCTCCAGAGCTCAGCTTTTGATGAGGACATGCCATTTAGATTAAATAGTTTGGAGATGATTTTGTTATAATAATTTCTTCTCAAAATGTAATGGGAATTGAAATTTTTAGCTGTTTTTATTTTTATTTTTTTTTTCAGGAATGTAATAGAGCTTGAGTTTTAAAGAACTCTTGATTCAGCTTTCTGTCCTGAATGTGAATCTCATCTAATACTAACTGCTGACAGTGTTTTTGAGTGCTCCAAATCTGAAGTGTGTTGTGTTAATAGAAAAAATGCTTTTTCTCCTGCAGCATTTATGATGGATTTCTTAATGCTGGTCTTCTACCTATTTCCTCACTGCGGGGTAGAATTCTTTGTTTGTTTGTTTGTTTGTTGCCATCCAACTTTCCTCCACCTTCTGAATGTCCCTGATGATTCATGTAGCAAACATCTGCAGACAACATGGTTTCATACGGCATAAGATTTGTACATCCTGGCTTGACTGTAACTCACGGAGACACCCTTCCTCTGTTTTCACAGAGACCCCAACGTCCAGGCTAGTACCAGTGTGGCTCCTGGGCCCAACCAACATCACCCCTATGGCTTGTTCCCAGTATCAGGCTGGCTGAGGGTTTCTGCAAAAGCTAATCTACACATTGCCTCATTCCTCCGTTGAGATTTCCCCCCAAACCCTTGATTAAATTCCTTTCTTCGAAATGCTTCAATTAGTTTCTGTTGACGAGACCCCAACAATTACAGATATTCATCTCTATTTCAAGATATCCTGGGGTCTTAATGAATGTTGTTGTACTTTTCATTGTAGAAGTTTCAGCAAAGGTCTTTGATTAGGATAATGAACTGGATGAGGAAAGGTTATAAAAATAGATAACTAATTATGGAGATGAAAAAAATAATAGGACCTCAATCTAACTGAGGAAAGAACACTTCTGGTTAGAACTACATGTCAAATGTCTTGAAAGATAATACACGTAGTTTCTTTTTCTAACTCACAAGACTTACAAACTCTTCAATGTAGCATTCTGCAGTAAGTCACTCCTCCTTCTCCTTCTCTTCACCACACGCACAGTCACACTCACTCTCATTATAGGTTTGGAAATCGTTATCGTCTTCTCTTTCCTTGAGATCTTTTTCAACACGAGCAAATTTAACTTTCAGGCCAACCTTTTGTCAGCTGCCTGCAGTGCCCCTGGAAGGGATACAGCCATTTTCACTTCACTGACTGGAGATATCTTGAAATATACAGGAGAGAAATACCTCTGGTTCCATTTCAAGAGTTGGACCCGTAATGCTTGGTTTACTTATTTACTATTTACCTGGAAAGCTGCTCAGGGAAAGTAATGTGCTCCTGACTTATAGCATCATAAAAAAATCGAGAAAGTAAATGGAAACAAACCGCCAGGTA
Organism: Herpailurus yagouaroundi; assembly: GCF_014898765.1. Taxonomy (NCBI): domain Eukaryota; kingdom Metazoa; phylum Chordata; class Mammalia; order Carnivora; family Felidae; genus Herpailurus; species Herpailurus yagouaroundi. Next base: position 31,276,833 of record NW_024412406.1, on the reverse strand, counting down.
GCACTAAAATAATTAGATGAGATATGCTCTTTTGGTATGAAAAACGTTGACAGCATAAAGTTTCCAGAAAATATTTATAATCTCAACAGTGTTCTTTTCACACCGACTCGATATTGAAGGCTTAGTCAAAGGCATTTTACATTCTTTACAAAATTATATTTTGATGACCAGTTACAGAATACCTTATATGGTCTAATAAAGATTAGTACAATATGTTTGCTTTTACAATGTAAATCAGCCTATATTTAACAATACACAATATTTCATTGAAAAAAATAGAAAGGTTGTGAAAATGAGAGTACACAATTGTTTCAAAGGTGATATAGTTCTAATATTATGTGAGAGACAAAAACTGTAATTGCTATTATTTTTATTAAATATTAATTGTATTGGAAATACAGTTAATAGATAATAGAATTATCAATTCTATTATCAATTATCAATACAATTTCCAATTGTATTGGAAATACAGTTAATAGATAAAAAAAGCGTAGATAAAAAAATCATACTAGATACTCGGTTTCTCCTTGTAAATGGTTTATAGTTTAAGATGATGATAGCCCCCACAAAACAGAGCAGTAACAGTTTGAAAGCATACAAACTGTTAAGTTTTTATAAGTTATTATATACAACATAGGTAATATATTATATACAATGTAAGGTATTATATACAACATACAGTATAACATATACAATATACAATATAAGGTATACTATACAACATGTAGCACATGGTATGATACACAGAAGACAGTGTAAGGTATTATATACAACATACAAAGTATTATCAGATGCTAGTGATAGACAATTTATAACGTGCTTTATTTGGAAATGTTTACGCTCTTTTCCTATAATTATCCATGTTTCATTTATTCGAGGAATGTGAAGTATTATGCTTATTGGGTAGCAAGTAATTATGACCACATCCAACGAAATTCAAAAAGTATACTGTTTTCCTATGTGCAAAGCCACTGAGATTTAATACACGACGCCTGCAGTTGGTTTTCCACTTTGTTACTCTGCACTTCGGGAAGGAAATCATAGCATCTTTCTGAGATTTTTTTCTTACCAACAATTGGAATAAGGTCATCCATCTCCTAGTTACATCAAAGAGACTGTGATCATTGGTTTAGAAAATGTCTAAGAATTCCTTTGAGCTTCTTTCACAAAGCAGTATCAAAGAGAAGGCATACTTTATTAGTCTTCATGGTCTCCTTTACGATGCCACGTTTGTTGCTCTTAATTCGCTTTTTGATGTCTGCACAGTCATGGAAGGGAGATGGTCAGTTCCGGCGGCGAGCAGAATCCAAGCCGGCCCTGGAGTGTTCGGCCCGCCGTGCCATGCGTTACACACCTATTTATTGAGTCTCCAGTTTATGAAGCAAAGATAGGAACGAGTCAGCAGTGTTGTTGTAGCGATTTCCCAGTCCAGTGAGCTGACAAATTGTGGCCCCAGTCAATCTGTCAACATGTCTTTCCCATGCTTCTTCTTTGCTCTCAGTAGGTTATAGCTGTGGAGCTGCTCTGTCTGGGGGTACAGCTGTCCCAGGTTGCTATGGAGACAGAGCAGTTTTGTTTTTTTTTTTTTTTTCCCTTCCTCTTATTCCTGACCAACACCAACCCTTATCCTCCCCAGGACTCCACATAGACCTAAAGCAGGTGGAATGTGAATAAAGGAATCTCAAAAGACATATGGCTCTAGCGTTTCATACTCCAGCTGGGACGGGAGCCCAGCTGCCCTTATTCTCACCTACGTACCACCTGCTTTTCAAAGGAAATGTTTGGGAGATTTATAATCGCTGGTTTTCTCTAATGCCGTCTCATCTGAAGGTACTATTTGTGAGTTCACATAACCTCAGCGAACATTCATTCTTAAAATGTCTTCATGGAACATAAACCATTTCAGTTTTATGTCTCAAATGAATAGCCTACGGATTTTTGTAATTGCCATTAATTTACTCCAATTCATTTAAACAGATAAAGCTTAAATTCCTCGTTGCTAAGCCATTTCTTTGAGGCCACCCAGTGATCCCAGATGGCCTCTGACAAAAATGCAGTTTTAAGAACTTGAAGGGCCCAATCTCCGTTTAACAAATGGTCGAGGATACCCCCTTGTGGCACCTCCTTTGGATTGGGACCATGACTCATGCGGTTTGAGGAAGCCGCTGAGTGTTGAATGCAAAGAGATTTTCCCAGAGTTGTTTCCTTGTTTTTGTCATTCAGGTACCAGGTGGCAGGAGTGTCCTTAGGGACTCTGTTGGAAAAGAAGCAGGGTTCCAAGTAGAAAAGTAGACTAGAGAGAAGTTCGAGGTGACAAAATAGAAAGGAGGTCAGTTTATAATTTTGCCAAGGGTCATTCTTATATCCTGTCAGTAATATCCATGTAAGTAACATGCAAGGCTTCCAAGTACATGCGTCTCATAAAGCTCACGCATCCTGCACAGTTTGCTAAATATCATAAGGGCTCTTACGACTGTAGTATCTCCAACATTTTTGTGCATGAGGGAGTTCTCTGAAGGCTGAAATTTGAAGTAATCATTAAGCAAAAGAACAGATGTATTTTTTTCTTCACGTCCTTAGCAACATATAATGCAAATTAGTTCCCCTACTTTTGCACATATTATATTTGAGACATACAACATCTATTGGCAAATATTTCAAATTACCAGACACCCGAAGAAACCCACCGGCTTCCCATAGCAGCACGGCTGTGTTTCTCCCTGTGCAAACTTCAGTTACCGAGGAAGTGCAGCACCGCGTACTCGGGTGGCCCCAACAATGTTGCTAATGGTATCAGCGTGTTTGTACTGTACCCAGCGTGCATCACAGAGGGATGGCTTTAAAATTTAGAATGGCATATTTAAATGGCTCACGCAATAGGCTGAGATGACAGGGTGCGGCAGGGAGCAGTACAAGCAGTGGTAAAATATTTACTTCTTAGTTCTATGTTGTGCAAACGTGTTCCGATAATATGCACAAACAAGTATTTAGCAACTGTATCCTGCAGCTGCAAATCTAATGTGGGTGTGATAACATTTAGCTTTGTTTTTCAGATTTCAACAATTCATTTGGTGTGAGATGATCTTATGCAGGGTTCTATAAAAATAAGGGAAAGCGTTGGTGCGCCTGGGTGGCGCAGTCGGTTAAGCGTCCGACTTCAACCAGGTCACGATCTCACGGTCCGTGAGTTCGAGCCCCGCGTCGGGCTCTGGGCTGATGGCTCAGAGCCTGGAGCCTGTTTCCGATTCTGTGTCTCCCTCTCTCTCTGCCCCTCGCCCGTTCATGCTCTGTCTCTCTCTGTCCCAAAAATAAATAAACGTTGAAAAAAAAAATAATTAAAAAAAAAATAAGGGAAAGCGTTATGATTTCTTTCTTCCTTCAGGCATTCGACTTAAATCTGGAACTCTGTTTACAAACTAAACATTCATGGAGCTGTGGTTTTAATAAGAACTTAGAAGAAGTGTGCACGCTGGATATTGCAATCCAATATGATTATACAATATTGGCATCTTCATGAAACTTTGTTTTAAACACTCTGGACTTTCGGGGCGCCTGGGTGGCTCAGTCGGTGGAGCATCGACTTCGGCTCAGGTCATGATCTTGCAATCTGTGAGTTCAAGCCCCCCGTCGGGCTCTGTGCTGACAGCTCAGAGTCCAGAGCCTGCTTCGAATTCTGTGTCTCCCTCTCTCTCTGGCCCTCCCCCATTCATGCTCTGTTTCTCTCTGTCTCAAAAATAAACATTAAAACAAAAAATTAAACACGTTGGACTTTCTTAGATAAATTGGAGAGGTTCTATACCTCACTCTTCTGCTTCTGATATTACAACCATGTATAAGAAATCAGTTACAATACTTTCGGCCTATTAAAGAAGTCTTTTCTTTCCCTTCCCTCAAGATTTGAATGGAATGTGCTTTATTAATGTGCAGTGACTGCATTTTATAAATATACTTGGCATCTCTGTAGGAAGATGGGGAGTCATTCAAACATAAAGGTCTGATTTAAATATTTTCGGGCCTCAGTAAGCAGTTGATTACATTTGGTTTGGTAATTGAACGCTTGTTCATGTGCTAAAGGCACTGATGATCTCTGAGGTATGACCAGTGAGAGACTGACGGAAAAACACCGGAGAGCTTCCCATTGTGAGGGCAGGCATTGCCCTGGTTTTTGTTTGTTCTTGTCGTGCTAAGCAATGAGAAGACTGCGCCCAACATCAATGCTACCCGTATTATCAGCAGAGAAACTAGACAAAAATCCCGTGATGTCTAGCAAGCTAAGTAGGTTCGGGTCTGAGTAAGTTACATACGGTGTTCACTTTTAAAAACCTTTCTTGTAGCCTTTGTTTTTCCTTTTATTTTATTGTGAACACCTGTCTTCTCACTGGTTGGATAATCTGTAGAACCAAAGGGCTTTTTTGTCCTGATCTCAACACTGCAGATTTTCTGGATTACAAAATACGGTGTTTTGAATATGGTAGACACCTGATGTATGTTCGTTGTGTTGATTGAAACTCCATAGTCATTAATCCCAAAAGGGAAATATGCAAAGTAAGTAATTTACACAAATGCAGTCTTACTAATTTACAGAGAAGCCCCTCCCTCCATGTTACCCTGTTTTCTAGTACCCGAGGGGACGGCGTTTTCTACCTCCTTCTCAGTACTAGGGCAGTGAGGTGATACAGGGTAAATGGACTCTGTCTATAGGGGCTATGTGAGAGCTGAGAGGTGGGGATTATCATCTCAAAATCACTATGAGACTCAAATATGCTTTTTAAAATAATTACTGAAGGTTTGCCATTAACCTCCTTGGAAAAAGGCCCAGTGGGAAAAATGGAGAACTCGCTCATACATGTAATTTTACTCGTCAGTCTGTCATTTTTAGCTGCTATATTTGAGCAAGTCGTTTAACTTTGAAATGTTTTCCACTTCTCACTTGTAAAATAAAAAGCAGTGACTTCTGTCTTGTTTGCCTCACAGGCTTTATGTCACAAACCTAAGGCTGCATTATAGCTTGCACGCTTGGTGACACGTTATTCAGTTCTTGAACTGTGGGCTATTACACGTACAACTGTATGTTAAGACTTAGTGGAAACCAGTGAATAAATCCAAATAATTTATTAGTCAGAGAACGTGGCCCAATATTCAGTAGAGACAATATCGTCCTATTGAATTATTGCCGGGATATTTTAACAGTGTTGCGTTAGGCTGCACCATCATCTCTGAAAGTGTAGTATGTAAAGAACCATCCATGTATGCATCAGTTAATTAAGAGTGACAGTGGTGGTTAGGACAGGGTGGGTGGCCCCCCAGCTGTCACTCAGGCAGCTTTTAGCCCGTGCGTCTAGTGTCGTTTCTATATCTAATGAGCTGCAATATTCAAGCCCGTTATTCCCTGTGCTTTTGTCCAGCACAAGAGTGAAATGATGAATTTGAAAACTGCGCTTCCCTATTGGTGGGTCTTAGCAAATAAGTAAATCTTGCAACTTTCCTTTCGAGATCATTCAGAACAGTGTCAAGGGTCAAAGGAGCAGTGGCCCTGTCTAGGAGTTACTCATCAAATTGCAACCAAAACAAACAAGCAAGCAGAAAAACAAAATAAGAAGCAGCTCCCTTCCTCTCTGTTTGAAAAAAAAAGTGACCAATTCAGCTGAATTCAAAGAACAGGCAAAAGTGTGGCAAAATGTACATTTAGATACATTGATATCTATCTGTATATAGCTTTAGAGACACAACTGCCTCTCCTAGATGCTGGGTTGTTGTTCGGTTTAGTATGTTCTTCTGACCCCTAGGTTTTACATGGAATCCCACATGTAGGGTCTTACATTATTTTGGACATAGTATTTACACTTAAATCTTTAATTCATTAAGACTTGTTGCTAGTATATTGCTTAAAATCGTACCCTATTTTATTTTCTTCTAAAAGGATAGCCAGATATGTTTGTACCATTTATTATAACCAGTCTTTTAAACACTTGATTAAAAGAAAAACATCTCTATCGTGTATTAAAAGTTCAAGTACATCGAGATCTACTTTGTAGTTTTTATCCATTTCTACTAATTTATTTACATATCGATAACATGCTGATTGGATTAAATGACAAACATATTCAGACATGACTCACTCAGCTCCTCCCAAGCCCTACTGCTGCTCTTCTTAGCATTTTTGGATATTCCGGAGGCTATTTTAATACTTTCCTGGGACTTATTTGTTCTCCTAGAAAATTTCACCAAGTATGTGGCATATCCTTGCAAGGCTTTAGAGTTTGGTATCTATCCTTCAATAAAAGATACAAATTACTTGAGAGCAATATATGCTTTGAAAAATCTAAGGATTTTTGTTTTTTTTATGTTTTATTTGTTTTTTGAGAGAGAGAGAGCAGGAGGGGGAGGGGCAGAGAGAGGGGACAGAGGATCTGAAGCGTGCTCCTCCCTGACAGGCTGACAATTAGTGAGCCCAACGCAGGGCTTGAACTCAGGAACCACGAGATCATGACCTGAGCCAAAGCCCGAAGCTCAACCAACTGAGTCACCCAGGTGCTCCAAACATCTAAGGATTTTATAGGTTTTTCCCTCCAGATCTTTAATATTTTCCCCTGGTGTGTATTGTAACTAAGAAAAAGGTGTTGTACATCGCAGTGATCTTCAATGAAGCGATCTTAACACCTTTTCTTTTAAATTCCAATTAGTGTTTCGTGGAGAATTCTTTACGTGCACAATTATGTTTTTAATAATGGGTTGATTGTATTTTCTTTTTTTTTTTTTTTTTAATTTTTTTTTTCAACGTTTATTTATATTTGGGACAGAGAGAGACAGAGCATGAACAGGGGAGGGGCAGAGAGAGAGGGAGACACAGAATCGGAAACAGGCTCCAGGCTCTGAGCCATCAGCCCAGAGCCCGACGCGGGGCTCGAACTCACGGACCGCGAGATCGTGACCTGGCTGAAGTCGGACGCTTAACCGACTGCGCCACCCAGGCGCCCCAAGATTGTATTTTCTTAATATTTATAAAACTTTATTTTTTTTTTTATCTCACTATGTTTGTAGAACTCATGAAATATTTTTTGAAAAATACTGGAGACCGTGAACACCTTTATCTAGTATCTGATTTTAATTGACATGGTCTCGCTGCTTCAACATGTAGGAAAAAAATTTTTTTTTGCTTTTTAAAATGACTTTTAATAAAACTTAATAGCTTAATCACCCAAAACTACTTAATGAAGACTTTTTTATGAGATACGTGCCATGCCATGCCCGACTCTTTGAACATACCTGCGAAAAGATACAGCCTGCTGCCCATGGTGCGTAGATAGAAGAACGTTAGACATAATATGTCAGCACACTATGGGGTAGGTAGGAATGTGCTAATAGGTATGAAAAATGACAGGTAGAACAGGGAAATAAGGGCACAGGTGTGTGGAGAGCTGTAACTTCAAATAGATGGATGAAGATAGGACTTACTGGGATGATTTTTGAGGTAAAAGCAGAGGAAGTCAGGATGAGAGCCATGGGCATATTTAGAGAGGGACCATGGTAGGCTCAGGCAACAGCCAGGGATAGTCAGGAAACATCCTGAGATTTTCTCCTATTCCTGTTTTTCTTAGAGTTTTTATTAGAAATTACAGCTCGATTTGACCAAATGTCCTTTCAGACTCTAATGGAGAGGACAAAATCTGCCCCCCCCAACCTATCTTTTATTGATAATATTAATAGGTTATGTATATTTACCTTGATGAAATTAATTACATTGATAATAACTTCTTGGTATTTATCCAGGTTTGCTATTTTGACATACAGCCTATTTGGTCATAGTATAATTTCATTTGTCACTTTTAGGATTCTATAAGTGAATAGTGTATTTAAATTAGTACATCTATCTTTATATTAACAGTGGTCTTTTGTTTCTTCATATGATTTATGTCAGCTTTAATTATTTGTTTTTATTCTAGTTTGATTTTGTAACACGAAGAGACTTCAATAATTTCATGCGGGAATAATTTCATGCTGGAATAATTTCTTCTTTAAGAATTAGATAAAACTTAGTTTTGAACCCATCTGTCCCTGATGCTGTTTGTGAAGTAAAGCTTTTAGGAATTTTAAAATTTAATTAAGCCTGCTTAATAGAACATAAACTAGTCAATTGGCCATATAACAATAGGAAGACAAAGTAAAATATTGCTTGAATTATTGAGGAAATCATCTTGGAATTAAAACAAATGCTGTAATAGCATTTCTACAGCCATGTGAACTAGTTAACAATGTATTCTGCTTGTTACATTGAAGTTCCATTCATCTAGCATTTGACTTTTCACCCACTTTTGCTACATAGAATCTCGCTTCAATGGAGTCTTTGAAAGTGATGGAATTATTTTTAGTCATAGCTTTAAATAATCCGGGAAAATTTGCTCAAATGTTTCAACATTTTGCCTCACTAAAGTAAATGGTTTTCTTGCATATTAAAATTCATTGATATTATTATTATATCCTGATTATTCTTAGAGCTGAAATTTCTTATTCATTCAAATTTTATTCTTGATTGTAATATTTACCAGAATCCAAAAATTACTGCATACTTCAACACTACTTGAGGCAGAAGCTCTATGAATTCAGAAATATTAAAATTTCAGTCGTTCTTTTTTTAAACATATAACCGGATATACATTTTTGCTGTGACTTTTCATTTTAAAGCAACATGAATTTAGACTAGAAATGACTGTAGGAAGCCTCCTGTTGTATCCCTTTACATATATGGACTGTTTTCACAAATTAACATGCAGACAAGATGAAGAAATGAGTGAATGCACCCTCAAGAGGGTCACATTGCCTTTCTTGAACTGCTTTGTCCGTGATAAATTCTGATCCCTATCCCATCTACTCCTGGCCCTTCCAGCACCGTTCTCTATCCCCCTGATCACGCCAATTCAATGTGAAAGATGCTATTTTAAAATCAGCCCAAATCCCTTTCTTTTTCTGCATCGCTTCTTCCAGATTCTGAATTATAGTCGATTTCTCATAGTTGGTTCACCCCCTACTTCCGGTGGTGATGTGCTGTGATCTTCCTGGACACAGTTCCATACCTCATTTTCCAGTTGGATAATCTCCGCTGTTACACTTGATTTCCTAGCAACCCAGTAGCACCAGTTCTCGTGACCACTGTAGACTCCTTCCTTGGCCAAATGGTTCTCCCTTCAGAAGGCTCAATCTTCCGCCCTGCCACCTGGCAGCCACTGTGAGCCCAGGTGTAATCTGTGGGTGTTAACGTATTCACCTGCACTCACACCTCAGAGACGGCCGTCTGCTCGGTCAACTGTTACTCTGCAGATTCCTTTGAAACCTGAACGTGAAGGCAGGTGCACAGGGCCAGAGGACCCTCCGAACCATTCAGGAAAGCCGTTCAATTACAATTTCCCCTCAAACTCTTACCCCATAATACACGTAGTAAGTCGAGTTTTTTTTCCCCACAATTAACATCAACAAAAAGCGATTACGTAAGAGTACATATAATAAAAAAGTGACTTGTTTATTCCATGTTGACATGTAATTATTTTCCTAACGTGAACAGAAAAGCATGTGGTTGTATCTAGTGTTAGCCTAGTCGTTTTGTCTGTGAAGCAACGTATTTGAAATCATTCCTCAAAGTCACATTTAATTTCCTTTTCAGCCAAGAGTCAGGGCTTTAGGAAAATGATTTACTGCACTTAACAATATGTCAAGAGAGATGAGTCAAATGTTAATGTGAAATTCTAGGTAACTGTTTTCCATCACTGTCATCAGTGAACAGCAGTACTTATCTTACAGTCTGGAGATGGAAATCTTACTTGCTTGTTCTGACATCACGCGAGGGTAGTGATTGTGACCCTCACAGACTGTCTAACTGCCTTTGTTGCCACTGAAGATGTTTGTGTGTGTGTGTATGTGTGTGTGTATATGCGTCTGTGTGTGTGTTTCCTGGTGTGTGCTTAAAGTACGCCCAGGAAAAGCAGAAGTCCCTCTTTTCATCGATTAAAATTAATCCCCAAGGTTGGGGTAGGGGACAGGGATGAATAGGCAGAGCACAGAGAAATTTTAGGCAGTTAAAATACTTACATTATACAATAATGGTGAATACATGTCATTATATATTTGTCCAAACCCATAGAATGTACAATACCAAGAGTGAACCCTAAGGTAAACAATAGACTCTGGGTGCTGTGTGATGATGGTGTGTCAATGTCAGTTCATTATTTGTAACAAATGTACCCTTCTGGTGGAGGATGTTGTTGATGGGGAAGGCTGTGCATGTGTGGAGGCAGGAAGAATACGGGAACTCCCTGGGCTTTCCCTACAATCTTGCTGTAAACCTTAAACTCCTCTATAAAAATCGTCTTTAAAAACCAAAAAATACAAACCACTTCCCAGCTATGGGCAAAATTAACTTCATATACCAAAGCTGTGGCAGATAGATAAATTCCTCTTGAAAATCTCATATTAGATAGAATATCCTCTAAGGGGAAGGAGAAAAGGGTGAAGAAGACAAATGATTTTATGAAGTTTCCCTTCTAACAGGTGAGTGGAACTCAAAAACATTCAGTTCATAAACTGAGTTGTTAGGTTTGTCATCGTTTAATAGAATAAACCTATAAATATCTATTTTAATACCTGCCCCACTTTTGTTCCTATTGATTACCATCCTTTACCAATCTCTTGCCCTTTCCTCATGTACATACCCAAGGCGACATGATAGAATAGTCATGCTGATACATGATCTGATCAAAATGCACATTTGATTTGCATCATAAAATGTGAATGAAAATGAAAAAGACAGCTGGATTTATTGGTGCAGATTTCTGATTTTGCAGCCAGATGACATCCATCATTACTCATGATGTATAACCTATATTTTCCAACCCGACAGTACCAGGCTGATTAAATATGCATTCAAAGCATATTTGCAAAGCTGAGAAAAATTTAAACACATTATCTCAATCCTGTTCACTGAAAAAGTGAATATTCTTGCAATTATTAAGAAATGTGTCTGTGTCAAGGACTTGAACTTGTGATTGCCGAAAGATAGCCATATTTGATCTTTTATTAAAGACAAAACTAAATTATCTCTCTAGGGTGAGATTTTACAATTGAAAATTATTTGTTCTGATTTTTCGCAATTACATTTGAATAAAAACTTCAAGATTGAAGTACACATGTAAAGTAGCTGCCCATTGCCGATTGCTGAGGCAACCATATTTAACTTATACATGTTTAGTCTCATATTTACGCTTAAGATGCTCATATGGTTATTTTGTTATTTAGCAGTAGATATTATTTGTTGTACACTTACTATGGAATATAAGGATTGACCTGTTGCATTCCACCATCCCATATATTTCACTGACTCACCAACTCCTAATACAATGATATAATAATGATTATATCAGTGTTATGTGTCAATGCAAAACGTAAGCCAAGCTCATAAGTCCACATTAAGCCAAAATGGAGTAAAAAAAAATCCCACAAACATTGGGACCTTGAATGGGGTTGGCTTACATCTACAGAAAAGTAGGAGAGAATTGATATCTTCGCAGTATTATGTCCAGTGATCCATGACATAACATAGAGTTCCATTATTTAAAAAATAATGTTATGTTTGTTGATATTCAGTCAAACCAGGTGACTTTTGTGCTGGTACAAAAATAAAATGTAACCAAGTAAATTTTAAAATCTAATTCACTTTGTTAAGCCATTTATGAATCAGGCAGCATTCCATCCAGCAAGTAGAAAGAAGCTCTAAGGTTCTGTACAAGATGGAAGGATTTTTATTATAGGCAGATATGGGGAGGGACAACTAGAGAAGAAGGAAAGAAAGAAAGAAAGAAGAAAGAAAGAAAGAAAGAAAGAAAGAAAGAAAGAAAGAAAGAAAGAAGAAGGAAAGAAAGGAGGAAGAAAGAAAGAAAGAAAGAAAGAAAGAAAGAAAGAAAGAAGAAAGAAGGAAAGAAAGGAGGAAGGAAGGAAGGAAGGAAGGAAGGAAGGAAGGAAGGAAGGAAGAAGGAAAGAAGGGAGGAAGGAGGAAGGGAGGAAGGCAGGAAGATTACCTCCTTAGTTGTGACCAGAAAATTCCTCACTACATTTCTGGGAGAGGTTGCAAGTGAAATTGGATTAGGTTTTAGGCCCTCGTTTGGTGAAGGCCTAGCAAATGTGACTACATTTGGGGCTTGTGGTTTTCTTGCTAACGAGGTATTGCTTTGTGTCTATACTGTTCCATGCTGAACTCCCTTAGTAACTCACCTGCTAATATCTCATGTGATAATGTCTATAGATTCCCAAGGATTTCCTACGTTCAAAATTATGTTGGGGCCTGAGTGGTTCGGTGGGCTAAGCATCTGACTTCAGCTCACATCATGAGTTTACGTCCACTGTCAGCTCAGAAGCTGTCCTTCCCTCTCTCTCTGCCCCTCTCCCACTTGTGCATACACTCTCTCTCTCTCTCAAAATGTAAGTAAAGAGATTATCTTCTCTCTGAACAATAAAACTTTCATTTCTTCTTTCAATTCTCATGCATTTTATTAGCTCTTTTCTTGCCTTACTGTGAGAAGACCTGAAGAAAGATTGAGGAACCCTGAAGATAGTGGATACTTTTGTCTCATTTCTGATCTCAGAGAGAAATGTCTCAATAAATCGAAGTTAACTATCATGTTTCTAAAAAAATATATATCTTCTTTATAATATGAAGATACTCTTTTGTATACTCAGGTTTTTGAGTTTCTATCAACTGTATTTTGTAATGCTTCTTTGCATCTATAGAAATGATTATCTAATTTTCTTCATTTTTAAGCTTTTTTCCTACTTTCAATGTGATGAAATATAGTACTTTTTTCTGCGTGTGACTTTATCTTGTCTATTGCTCAGAGTGAGCAAACTTTACTGTTCTGTCATCAAGTTACTGATTCTTATGTCATCGTCACTGTATTACTGAGTCAATTTTGTTATTATTTTTTTAATGTTTATTTATTTTTGAGAGGGAGAGAGTGTGTGTGTGAGAGACAGAGAGCGTGAGAAGGAGAGGGGCAGAGAGAGAGGGAGGCAGAGTATTCCAAGCAGGCCCTGCACTGTCAGTACAGGGCCTGACACGGAGCTCGGTCTCAAGAACTGTGAGATCAAGACCTGAGCCAAAGTCGGCCACTTAACTGACTGAGCCACCTAGAACCTCAGGAAGGTTCTTTCTTTTTTTAATTTATGTTAGCACATTTTTTAGTTCTACAATTTTCCTTTTATTTTCATAATTTGTATTTCTTTGCTGAGAGTTTGTAATTTTTCATTTGATTCAAGAGAATTTGTCATTTCTTGTTGACATATTTTTATTAAGGTGGCTTTAAAGTCCTTGTCAGATAATTCCAGGATGTAATTCATCTAGTTGGAGTTAGCTGTCTTTACTCATTTAAATTGTGATTTTCCTGGGTCTTCGAGGGACATGCTATTTTATTATATCCTGGCCACTTTGCTTGTTATGTTGAGACTGTGGCTCTTACATAAGATTTTTTTTTTCTTTTTAGCAGGAATTCACTCTACCACAAAGGTCCTAGCCTAGTTTTGTAGGCTGTGGTTCCATTGACAATATACTTCTTAGAGTCTGTCTGGCTTCTTGGGTCTGATTGATTTCTCACTGTTCCCTGCTGATGCTATTTGAGGAAGTGGAAGGAGCTCTCTCAGCCTGGGCCCCCCTGGTGCCACTAAGTGGACAAAGGGATGCTTTATCCAGCAGTGGGTTGAAGTTCCTCCGCTGGATGGTTGGTGTCCTCTTTGCGGTTGCTACCGTCCTGGGATCCCTACTGAGTTCTTTTTTCCTTGATCTTTCAGAGGTCACCTTGCATTTCAGTTGTCTCTTGCAAGTTTTTGAGTGTTTATACTCCCTGAGTGGGGAGCAAAGGGAGCTGAACCCATACCCTCATTTCCGGACCAGAAGTCATTCTAAATCATTTTGATAGCCAATTCTCTCATGACTGGAGGTTGAGCGTTTTTTCTGGATGTTTAATAACAAGCTGTGTTCCCAGGTTCATTAGCCATCTCTTCACTAATTGTCTGCAATTCCCCTCTCAGTCAATGTGAGCTTTTTAAATTAAGATATATTTATATGTTTTCTAGGTACCTCTGCTGTAAATAACTCCTCAGCTTCTTGTACTTCTTTAGCTATTTCTCACATGTATCTTGATATAATTTTTTAAGACATTGACATTACTGTAAGTGATAGAAGTAAACCCATTAGTTTACAATGTGAAACATGTTGAGAGTTGAGGATAACAGTCTTCACCATTATTCCAAGTTTGCAGGGAAAGGAAGCATAAAATATGCAGTGATATGACTGGAAAGGAATACCTATGTGTTTCTTGTGTGTTTTTGTTTGCTTGTTTGTTTTGTTGTTGTTGTTTTTGCAAAAGTGCTTGAGTGAATCGGGGCAATTTTATTTCATTTGAATTAGCTCTTTCATCAACATCTTCAGGGTCATTTATTTTTATATGTCCAAGGGGGTGCGTAATAGAGATTCAATAAATATTTATTAAATTAATGGCATAGAGGCTCGAGCACCGTACCTTCCTATAGAAGTCATAATCTCTCATATTGCCTAATAGAGACCGTACACGTAAGAGATATCTATGAATATGAACAGAAGATGATGACATTGTGAGCGAACAGGGGACCACCAAACGGTGGGAAGAGAAAGGAGGTGATGGCTGTATTCCTACAATGTTATGTAATTCATTCCCTATTTTAATAAAATGTTTCTCACCTCTAGGGCAAAAAAGAGAGGCGAAAAGACACCCAATCATTTCAAGGTCTTTGCTATCGCATAAGATATTTCGTGAACATACTGACGATGGTATCATTTTCACTCCTTTTTGTTTCAGGTTCAGGTTCTTCGGAACGCTGGAGAAGAAGTGAACCTGACAGTGTCATTTTTAAAAAGAGCGCCCGCTTTCCTCAAACTCCCACTGAACGAAGACTGCGCATGTAAGCATTTATGAAGAATAGGTAAAATGCTCGCATCATCATATTTATTTTTGAAACCGTTATTTCCTGACAGTAATTGATAATTTCGTTTTAAAGTTGGCATTTCTGCCTGAATACAAATATTTTTTTTATATCACACAGCATTTTATGAATGCTTATGCAAAGGGGACAGATGCTAGTTTATTTTTTTTAACTTGTTTTATTTTTTATCTTGTAATTTACATCCAAGTTAGTTAGCATATAGTGCAACAGTGATTTCAGGAGTAGATTCCTTGATGCCCCTTGCCCATTTAACCCATCCCACCTCCCACAATCGCTCCCTGTAACCCTCCGTTTATTCTCCATATTTGTGAGTCTCTTCTGTTTTGTCCCCCTCCCTGTTTTTGTATTATTTTTGCTCCCCTTCCCTTAGGTTCATCTGTTTTGTCTCTTAAAGTCCTCATATGAGTGAAGTCATATGATTGTTGTCTTTCTCTGACTAATTTCACTTAGGATCATACCCTCCAGTTCCATCCACGTAGTTGCAAATGGCAAGATTTCATTCTTTTTGATTGCCGAGTAATACTCCTTTGTATATATACACCACATCTTCTTTATCCATTCATCCATCGATGGACATTTGGGCTCTTTCCATGCTTTGGCTATTGTTGATAGTGCTGCTATAAACATGGGGGTGCACATGTCCCTTCAAAACAGCACGCCTGTATCCCGTGGACAAATGCCTAGTAGTGCAATTGCTGGGTCTAGGGTAGTTCTATTTTTAGTTTTTTGAGGAACCTCCATACTGCTTTCCAGAGTGGCTGCACCAGCTTGCATTCCCACAGATGTTAGTTCTGTTTCAGAATGTATTCAGCACATTTACAGTTATTTTCTAGCCTATAACTGGAGACACATTATTTATTTTAAAAATAAATATTTTAATAGTATCCTATTATGTACATTGTATATCTCTATTACATTTCATTCATAATATCTGATGAATATACTTTCTCTAACTAGAAAATGATATAATCCTATGTGGCTCCTGGACTTCTAAACAAGCATTTACACTTGTCATGGAAGGAAGCACCAGTCTAGGTAGTAATGGAATAATTGTCATAAGAGTTAACTTCAAAATGTCTGTATCAATTTGTACATTAAGAAATAAAACATTATCAAACATTTTTGCTAAAAATCAAAGAAGAATATATCTTTTAACTGAGGCATAATTTGCATGCAATGAAATACAAAGATCTTAAATGCACAATTGGATTGCTTAATCTACATGCCTTTAAATCACAGAAGGGTTCCTCCATGGCCCTTCCCAATAAATAACACCCCAAGAAACAACCATTAATTTAATTTCTTATCATTATATATTCCTTTTCTTTCTTGTAGAACTTTTTTAGAACACAAGCATACTGTATTTACTCTTTTATGTCTAATTTCTTTCACTATGAAAAATCACGTGTGTTTTAAATTTCAGTCATTTGTTCATTCACATTGCTGTGAATATTCCATTAGATAAATAGAATAAAGTTTGCTAATCATTCTCTGATTGATAGATAAGGGACCTTGTTTCCTGTACTTTGCCATTATAACTAAAGCTACTATGAACATTCTTGTATGGGGCTTTGGAAATCTTCCAATTTTATGTTCACTACCATAAGTACTTAGGAGTGGGGTTGCTCAGTCACCAGGTAGATGTATAATTAACTTGTTAACTGCCAAAAAGCATTTCTACAGAGAATGTTTATTTAAAAACCTCTTTATCTCCACTCCAGCTGTGTTTATGAGAGTTCTGACTGCTCTACATTTAATTCAATATTTTATGGTCAAAGATTTTTTTTTAGCTATTCTATCGAGTGTAGAGTGGTGTCTTATTATACTAGTACTTTGCATATCCCTGAAGACTAATTATGATTAGCTCCTTATCATGTACCATTTGCATATATTACTGGAGATCTGCATATCTTAGTTTGTAATGCGTGTGCTCAAATTTTGCCCATCTCTCTATTGGTATATCTTTATATTATTGTAGTGCAGGAGTTTAAGAAAATATTCTGTACATAATCTTTGTCAGCTCATGTATTACAACACTTTTCTCTCAGTCTATGGATAACTATGTTTTCCCTAAAGGTGTCTTAGATTTGCAGAAGTTTTCCATTTTGACAAACTCCAATTTAACATTTTGTGGCTGCTCTTACTGCATATGGTTATTGTTTTCTGTATCTTCTCTAAGAAATACTTGCTTACCCCAAGGTTGCAAAGAGACTCCCCGACATTTTCCTGGAGCTTTATGACACTGGCCTTTACGTTGAGGTTTAGAGTCCATCTTATACCAATTACTATCTTGTGTCTGAGCTAGGAATTTAGAATCAAGAAATTACTTTCTTATTTCCATTAATTTTTGTGTTCATCCTTCCACCTTAGCTGCCGTGTTAATCCCCTAGGACAGGTTCTCCAATTTTGCAATTGTTCATGATTATTTAGCTATTCTATACCTTTTGCATTGCTGCATATATTTTAGAAATAGCATGTCAATTTCTATCAAATCCAGTTACAATTCTCCATGGGATGAAGCCGGATTTATAGATAATTTGTAGAATTAACATATTAACAATTTGAAATCTGTAAGCCCATGAACATGATATAACTTTCTATTTATTTATGTTTTCATTTTTCTCAGCAACATTTTATTATTTTCAGTGGGAAAGTCTTACATATCTTTCATTAAACTGATTTCTAAGCATTTCTTATTCTACCATAAATGGCATTTAAAAAAATTTTAGTGCCCATATATTGTTGCTAACACATAGATATACATTTATATATTCTGCATCACAGGCTTAATTTTCTTATTAGTTCAGGTAGGACTTTCTGTCTTTTATAGGCGCTCACCTTATACAGTTATGTTATCTGCAAATATTGAATTCTCCTTCTTTCTTTACAATCTGTATTTTTAAAATTTCTTTTTCTTGCCTATTTCAATGGCCAGGACTTCCAGTAAAATGTTGGGCAAAGTCTTGAGGGCAGATATCTCTCTTTTGCTCAAGATATTAGGAGAAATTTCCAGTCTTTTACTGTTAAGCATGACATTCATATATGTGCTCACTTATACCTTTTATTTAGGTTGAAGAAGTGCTCTTTTATTCCTAGGTTACTGAGGATTTTTCTTTTCCTTTTTAACATGAGTTGATGTTGAATTATCACAAATATTTTTTATACCCATTGAAAGATTATATTTTTAATCTTTTTTTTTATTCTGCTGATATGGTGTATTTTTATTTTTTATTATATTTTTATGAATATAATCTATTGTCAAATAGGTTTCCATACCACACTAGTGCTCATCCCAACAGGTGCCCTTCTCAATGCCCATCACCCACTTTCCCCTCATCCGGCCCCCCATCCACCCTCAGTTTGTTCTCTGCATTTAAGACTCTCTTATGGTTTGCCTTCCTCCCTCTCTTTTTTCCCTTCCCCTCCCCCATGGTCTTCTGTTGAGTTTCTCAAGATCCACATATGAGTGAAAACATATGGTATCTGTCTTTCTCTGACTGACTTATTTCACTAAGCATAATATTCCAGTTCCACCCACATTGCTGCAAATGGCAAGATTTCATTTTTTCTCATTGCCAAGTAGTATTCCATTGAATATATAAACCACATCTTCTTTATCCATTTGTCAGTTGATGGGCATTTAGGCTCTATCCATAATTTGGCTGTTGTTGAAAATGCTCCTATAAACATTGGGTTACAAGTGCCCTATGAATCAGCACTCCTGTAACCTTAGGATGAATTCCTAGTAGTGCTATTGCTGGGTCACAGGGTAGTTCTATTTTTAACTTTTTGAGGAACCTCCACACTGTTTTCCAGAGTGGCTGCACCAGTTTGCCTTTCCACCAAGAGTATAAGAATGTCCCCCTTTCTCCACATCCTTGCCAGCATCTGTAGTTTCCTGATTTGTTAATTTTAGCGTGAGGTGATATCTCAGTGTGGCTTTGATTTGTATTTCCCTGATGAAGAGTTACACTGAGTGTCTTTTCATGTGTGTGTTGACCATCTGGATGTCTTCTTTGGAAAAGTGTCTATTCATGTCTTCTGCCCATTTCTTCACTGGATTATTCATTTTTCAGGTGTGGAATTTGGTGAGTTCTTTATAGATTTTGGATACTAACCCTCTATCTGATATGTCATTTGCAAATACCTTCTCCCATTCGGTCAGTTGCCTTTTAGTTTTGTTGATTGTTTCCTTTGCAGTGCAGAAGCTTTTTATCTTGATAAGATCCCAGTAGTTCATTTTTGCTTTTAATTTCCCTGCCTTTGGAGATGTGTTGAGTAAGAAATTGCTGTGGCTGAGGTCAAAGAGGTTGTTGCCTGCTTTCTCCCTTAGGGTTTTGATGGTTTCCTGTCTCACATTTAGGTCTTTCATCTATTTTGAGTTTATTTTTTGTGAATGGTGTAAGAAAGTCGTCTAGTTTCATTCTTCTGCATGTTGCTGTCCAGTTCTCCCAGAACCATTTGTTAAAGAGACTGTCTTTTTTCATTGGATACTCTTTCCTGCATTGTCAAAGATTAGTTGGCCACACATTTGTGGGCCCAGTTCTGGGTTCTCTATTCTATTTCATTGGTCTATGTGTCTGTTTTTGTGCCAATACCAGACTGTCCTGATAATTAACAGCTTTGTAGTAGAGGCTAAAGTCTGGGATTGTGATGCCTCCCGCTTTGATTTTCTTCTTCAATATTATTTTGGCTAATTGGGGTCTTCTGTGGTTCCATACAAATTTTAGGATTGCTTCTTTGAGCTTTAAGAAGAATTTTGATTGGGATTGCATTGAATGTGTAGATTGCTTTGGGTAGTATTGACATTTTAATAATATTTATTCTTCCTTTCCATGAGATTGGAATGTTTTTCCATTTCTTTGTATTTCTTCAATTTCCTTCATAAGCTTTCTATAGTTTTCAGCATACAGATCTTTTGCATCTTTAGTTAGGTTTATTCATAGGTATTTTATCATTCTTGGTGCAATTGTAAATGGGACCAGTTTCTTTATTTCCCTTTTGTTGCTTCATTATTAATGTATAAAATGCAATTTTATTGTACATTAATTTCTGTACATTAATTTTGTATCCTTCAGTTTTGCTGAATTCATGTATCAGTTCCTGGAGTCTTTTGGTGGAGCCTTTGGGTTTTCATGTAGAGTATCATGTCACCTGTGAAACTGAAAGGTTGACTTCTTCTTTTCCAATTTTGATGCCTTTGATTTCACTTTGTTGTCTGATTGCTGATGCTAAGATTTCCAACACTATGTTAAACAACAGCAGTGAGAGTGGACATCCCTGTCGTGTTCCTGACCTCAGGGGGAAAGCTCTGAGTTTTACCCCATTGAGGATGATATGAGCAGTAGGCTTTTCAGACATGGCTTTTAT
Source organism: Herpailurus yagouaroundi (assembly GCF_014898765.1). NCBI lineage: Eukaryota > Metazoa > Chordata > Mammalia > Carnivora > Felidae > Herpailurus > Herpailurus yagouaroundi. The sequence continues at coordinate 31,256,448 of NW_024412406.1, read as the reverse complement.
GATGTTTAGGTATGTTCCTTCTATCCTGACTTTCCTGAGGGTTTTAAGAAAGGATGCTGTATTTTGTCAATACTTTTTCTTCATCTATTGAGAGGATCATATGGGTCTTATCCTTTCTTCTATTAATATGATGTATCACATGGATTAATTTGAGAATATTAAACCAGCCATGCAGCCTGGGAATGAATCCCACTTGATCATGGTGAATAATTCTTTTCATATGCTGTTGAATTAAATTTGCTAATATCTGGTTGAGAATTTTTGCATTAATTTCATCAGGGATATTAGGCTGTAGTTCTTCTTTTTTGTGGGGTCCCTCTCTGGTTTAGGAATCAAGGTAATGCTGGCTTCATAGAATGAGTCTGGAAGTTTTCTTTCCATTTCTATTTTTTGGAATAGCTTGAGAAGGATAGGTATTATCTCTGCTTTAAATGTCTGGTAGAATTCCCCAGGAAGCCATGTGGTCCAGGGCTCTTATTTGTTGGGAGATTTTTGATAACTGATTCAATTTCTTCACTAATTATGGGTCTGTTCAAATTTTCTATTTCTTCCCATTTGAGTTTTGGTATTGTGTGAGTGTCTAGGAATTTGTCCATTCCTTCCAGGTTATCCTGTTTGTTGGCATATAATTTTTCATAGTATTCTATGATAATTCCTTGTATTTCTGAGGGATTGGTTGTGATAAATACATTTTCATTCATGATTTTATCTATTTGGGTCCTCTCTCTTTTCTTTTTGAGAAGCCTGGCTAGAGGTTTATCAATTTTGTTTATTTTTTCGAAAAACCAACTCTTGGTTTCATTGATCTGTTCTACTGTTGGCTTTGTTTTGTTTTGTTTTGGATCATATATTGTTTATTTCTGCCCTGATCTTTATGATATCTCTTCTTCTGCTGTTTTTGAGGTTTCTTTGTTGTTCTGCTTCTAGTTCCTTTAGGTGTGCTGTTAGATTTTCTATTTGGGATTTTTCTTGTTTCTTGAGATAGGCCTGGATTGCAATGTATTTCCCTCTTAGAACTGCCTTTGCTGTATCCCAAACGGTTTGAATTGTTGTGTTTTCATTTTCATTTGTTTCAATATATATTTTTTATTTCTTCTTTAATTGTCTGGTTGACCCATTCGTTCTTTAGTAGGATGTTCTTTAACCTCCATGCATTTGGAGGTTTTCCAACCTTTTTCCTGTGGTTGATTTCATGTTTCATAGCATTGTGATCTGAAAGTGTGCATGGTATGATCTTAATTCCTTTATATTTATTGAGGGCTGTTTTGTGACCCAGTATATGATCTATCTTGGAGAATGTTCCATGTGCACTGGAGAAGAAAGTATATTCCATTGCTTTGGGATGCAGAGTTCTAAATATATTTGTCAAGTCCATCTGGCCCAGTGTATTATCCAAGGCCATTGTTTCTTTATTGATTTTCTGCCTAGATAATCTGCCCATTGTTGTAAGTGGAGTATTAAAGTCCCCTGCAATTACCACATTCTTACCAAGAAGATTGCTTAGGTTTGTGATTGTCTCATATATTTGGGTGCCTTCGAATTCAGTGCATAAACACTCATAACTGTTAGCTCTTCTTGATGGATAGACACTGTAATTATTATATAATGCCCTTCTTCATCTCTTGTTACAGTCTTTAGTTTAAAATCTAGTTTGTCTGATATAAGTGTGGCTACTGCAGCTTTCTTTTCACTTCCAATAGCATAATAGGTAGTTCTCCATCCCCTCACTTGCAATCTGAAGGTGTCCTCAGGTCTACAAGGAGTCTCTTGTAGACAGCAAATAGGTGGGTCTTGTTTTTTTTTTTTTTTATCCATTCTGATACCCTATGTCTTTTGATTGGAACATTTAGTCCATTTATATTCAGTGTTGTTATTAAAAGACATGGTTTTAGAGTCATTGTGATGTCTGTAGTTTTCATGCTTGTAGTGATGTCTCTGGTCCTTTGTGGTCTTTGCAACATTTCACTCACAGAGTCCCCCTTAGGATCTCTTGTAGGGCTGTTTTAGTGGCAATGAATTACTTCAGTTTTTGTTTGTTTGGGAAAACCTTTATCTGTCCTTCTATTCTGAACGACAGACTTGGCTGCATATTTTTCCTGTTCATTACATTGAAGATTTCTTGCCACTCCTTTCTGGTCTGCCATGTTTCAGTAGATAGATTGAAACTACTACCCTTATGTGTCTACCTTATGTGTAGGTTAAGGCCCATTTGTCCCTAGCTGCTTTCAGAATTCTCTCTTTATCTTTGTATTTTGCCAGTTTCACTATGATATGTCATGCAGACGATCGATTCAAGTTATGTCCGAAGGGAGTTCTCTGTGCCTCCTGGATTTCAATGTCTGTTTCCTTCCCCAAATTGAGGAAGTTCTCAGCTACGATTTGTTCAAGCACACCTTTGGTCCCTTTCTGTCTCTCTTCTTCTTCTGTAACTCCTATGATACAGATATTGTTCCGTTTCATTGAGTCACTTAGTTCTCTAATTCTCCCCTTGTGATCCAGAATATCTTTTCTCTCTTTTTCTCAGCTTCATCTTTTTCCATAATTTTATCTTCTATTTCACCTATTCTCCCCCTGCCTCTTCAATTCTGGCTGTCACCACTCTCGTTTATTTTTCACCTCGTTTACAGCAATTTTTAATTCATCATGACTATTTTTTAGTTCCTTGATTTCTGCATAATAGATTCTCTGCTGTCTTTTAGGCTGTCTTCCAACTCCAGCAGTTAATCTTATGACTATTATTCTAAATTCTTGTCCAGTTATATTGTTTATATCTTTTTTGATCAATTCTTTAGCTCTCATTTCTTCCTGGAATTTCTTTTGAGGGGAATTCTTCTTCTGTTTCATCATTTTGGCTACTTTTCTGTCCCTTATGTGTTTTGAAAGCTTGCTACGTGTCCTGTTCCTGCAAACACTACTATATTAAAGAGGGATCATACACTGTCCAGGGTCTGGCCCTTCAGGAGCTGTATTTGGAGAGTGTTACTTGTTCTTTGTTGTTGTGACTCTGGCTGCTTTATCTCCCTACTCGTAGTGATGTTTTGAACCCTCCAATAAGTGTGCTTTGATTTGTTCTTGAAGTAGCCCTGGAAAGTAAAACAAAGAAACAAAAACAAACAGAAAGCAAAAACACTCAAACACACACAAACAATCAAAAATCCCAAAAACAAAAACCAGGAACACCAGCTACAAGTAAACAACAGGTGGAGGCAGATAAGGAAGAGCCCTTATCCCATACATAGAGAGACATGACAGGGACGGGGAAAATAAAGGGTAAAAAAGGACCAGAGAAACTATATGGCTTAATCCAGGGAGAGAGAAAGGAAAATAAAGAAGGAGGCAGGGAAAAAGAAAAATAAAATAATTTATCTAGACAGAGAAACTTTAAGGCTTAACCCCAAGGGAGAGAAGGAGATTAAAGAAGGAGGTGTAGAACATGTATCAAGAGAATGGATTAAATATGTCTGCTTAAACAAACTAGCAACCAACAACCAGAGTAACTAGACTAGAGGAGGGACGCGATAAGAAGGAGAAAAGGTAGGAAGAATGTATCTACATAGTAAGAATTGTCTGAGAATTAAATCAGGCAAAACAGCAGCGCTGGTCTGGAGGAGGGGCTGTCTGGTTCCTCCCTGTCAATCCTGCTCCAGGAGATGGGCAGTTACCCAGCGCCAAGGGGCGTGGTTTGGTGTGGGCGGGTCCGCCTCCATTGTGGCCCCCTGTCTGTCCCCAGGAACTTCTCCATGGACAGAGTGTCCCAAACTACTGTGTTCGACCCATCTTCACTGTGGTGTGGATGCAAAAAACGGGGTTTGTCCTGCTCCGCCGACTCCCATGCCCAGTGCTCAGCTGGGATTTAAACTCTGGCTCTGCGCCCCCCACCCCCAGTCCACCCCCTAGTACTGGGAAAGCACCTGTCCATGTTGCCCTCTATTGCAGGCAGGCTTTGTCCTGTCCCACAGCACTCCAGGGAGGGGACCACTGTCTCCCACTGCAGACGGCGCTCCTGACCTAGCCACCGAGCCTGGGCTGGCTCCTTTCCTCCCCTTGTGGGAGAACAGGACAGTCGGCCCCAGTCCAGAAAAGGCCCGCAGTCAGGGATTGGGTCTTTGTCGCCGGGTCGGTGGTTTTTCTCTCCCCCAGATACAGTCCTGTGCTTCCCCAGCCGCTCTTTCTCTTCCCTTTGTCACTCCGCAGAAGAGAATCCCTCTCCTCCATTCGTTTTGTCTCCCCCAGTTCTCAATCATGCACCTGTGGCCCGTCAGGTTGTCCTGGTGGGTCTCTGGACGTGAGACTGTCTCTTTTCCTCCCCGACTCTCAGAGTTAAAAGTCCTTTAGCTTCAACAGTACTTTGAAAGAGGAGGGAACGGCGGGTCCCCTCACTTCTTCACCGTGTTCCAAGATCGATGTGGTGTATTTTTGAATATTTATTTGGAATGCCAAATTGAGCTTGTATTCCCGGGATAAACACTACATGGTGATGAAAAAAAAAAAATTATTGCTGGTTTCAATTTGCTAATATATTAAGACTCTTTTGAAAACAAATGTTCATGAGGAATATCCATATATACATCTTGTTAATGTTTTAATGGGATTTTGGTGGCAGGGTTTTTGACATTTTCACGTACGTTGTGCAGTGGTAACTCCTCCTTTATTTCCACAAAGAATTTGCTTAACAGTAATAGTATATTTTTCTTAAATCATTTAGTAAACTCACCAAAGAAGCAATCTGAGCCTAGAATTATAGTTTTTATTTTGTCTGAATTAATCTCTTCAGTGCTTATAGGACTTTTTCTGATATTCTTTTCTTCCTTTGTAAGGTTTGGTAAAATGTTTTTCAAGATATTTTTTTTGCCATTTTAACTAAGTTACGAATTTAATTGCATGAAGTTATTCATCATATCGTTTTATTATTCCTTTTAAGATTTGTTGACTTGCTCGACTTGCAATAATACTGCCTCTTTTGTTCCTGATATCAATAACTTGTATTTTCTCACTCTTTTGCCCCATCACTTTTCCTATGGGCTTTATTAATCTTTCCAAAAAAAACCCATTTTTGTCTTGGTTAATTTTGTCCATTCTTTTGTTTCAATCTTGTTATTTTCCACTTCACTTTTATTGTTTTCTGTCTTCTATTTACTTTGATTTGTTTTCTCTTTCATACCTAACTTCTTAATGTGAAAGCATAGATCATTAACTTTGTACCTTTCTTTTGTGCATTCGTTTAAATCTTAGAATATCACTGACAAGACTGCTTTAGATCTGTCACAGAATTTGACATAGCATTTTATTCTGCTCAAAATGGATATAAATTTGAAAGTAATATGTTTATGCATTAAAATAGTGTCTCATAAGAGAAAATGCAGATAAACATCAAAAGAAAAATTAGCTAAAACAAAGTATGAAATGCTTAAGATTTAAAAAGTAGAAAAACTATATTCATGCTGGTTTGGAGAAAAGCCTGTGATCCTCTTCTTAGCACCAGGAAAGCTATGGAACTTTAGAGTGATAAAAATGGAAAACAAAATCACTTCCTTTTTCAACACATTAGTTAATGTTAGGAATGTCACCTAGGACCTCTCATGTTTGAATTTAAGTATAAGATTTAAATAAAAATTGGGAGTCAATTATATCAATAGTACATATTTATCAACATTTGCACCTTCAAAACGTATAATGTTTTCAAATAACGCAATTCATCAAAAATCAAGAAATACATAATTCTAATCCTGACTGTAAAAATTACTGCATTGTGAAAGCTGAGTTTAAGACACCCATTACTCGTACTTAGGTTTCTCGTGAGAATCTGATGTGAAGCTTTTTAGTTTCAATTTCACCAATTTAGATAGCATCAGTGAAGGTACTTCCAATTATAGCATATGCCTAGAACATTTATAAAGAAAGAGCCCATGCAAACTTTATTTGCATCATGGAAAATGATGATAACTACCAATATGATTTGCAAGTAGGTTGAAATGTGACAGTGAATGGAACTTTGTAGATGAACCAAATTCTGCACAATTGTAAGTATGGGTCATAAGCATAGGTCACTTGGGATAATGGAATTCAATAGCAGTTCTACAAGGTTGTATGTTTTCATTAATAAAGCTTCACATTGTTTCTGAAATCAAAGATAAACACATGGGTATCCTTCAGGGTCCCATTTTAGTCACTTAGCCTACTTGCAAAACTGTGGCTTTGATAGAAGTGAGGTAAAAATGTATTTTAGTAACTGATTTCATGGTATTATCGAGGATCTGGAAAAATACAATGTAGAATGCAGTCTAGCATATTTTGGTGTTCTGACCAGTGGGGTGTTGTGATTTTTTTTTTTTCCTGCAGGTGCTCCAAGTGACCAGAGCAGTGGTACCTCCTCTCCTCTTTGTGACAGTGGGTTGCATCTCAACTATCATCCCAACAATACAGTAAGATGGCCAAGGCATATTCAGACTAATAAGGAGATAACACAAAGAAAGGCGGAAAATATGTGTGTGTGTGTGTGTGTGTGTGTGTGTGTTTTCCTATTTTCCAAAAACTGCTATCGAATCTCATTGCTCTGATATAGTTGAAGTCCTTGTTTGCTTCATCCTTTAAGAATTAGGATAAACCAGGGGACATCTGGGTGACTCAGTCGGTTTAGTATCTGACTCTCGGTCCACCTCACAAATCTCATGGTGAGTTCGAGCCCTGCAGCTCTGTGCAGGCAGTGTGGAGCCTGCTTGGGAATCTCTCTCTCGTCTCTGTCTCTGCCCCTTCTCTGCTTGCGTGCTCTTTCTCTCTCAAAATAAATAAGTAAACTTCAAAGAATTAAGGTAAACCAGGAAAAAATAAATAGGTCAATTATTAATTTTTAAAAATTTTTTGATGTTTTTGTTTTTTTTTTTAAGAGAGAGAGAGACAGAGCACAAGCCGGGGAGGAGAAGAAAGAAAGGGAGACACAGAATCTGAAGCAGGCTCCAGGCTCCAGGCTGTCAGCACAGAGCCTGACTTGGGGCTTGAACTCATGAACCATGAGATCATGACCTGAGCTGAAGTCGGAGGCTTAACGGACTGAACTACCCACGTGCTTCAGTCATTTATTTTTTAATGTCCTTTTTCTCCTCTCAGGTCTGCATTAAGCCTTTTGCACGCTAATGAGACTAACTTCATGAGATCACATAACATCATGTAATCATTTTATCATAGTGCATATTATACGTAATTTCACGCTCTAAATGATTTGACATGATTTTTATCATTTTTCCTTTGAAATCATTTAGCTGAAAGTAGCTGTTTAATTTTCCTTTTGGTAAGATTTCTTAACGATCTGCCGGCATACCAGGAAATTAACACAAAGCGAGAAAGATCTGACATCATATTAAAACATAATGAATGTTAAACCACACATGTATTTAATCACTGATAAAATTGGCATGTTTGTTTTATATACATTTAATAAAACGTTAAATTTCCTTTTCCACTTGTAGTTTGGGGCAAGCAAGTTTTTTTTGTTTGTTTTTGTTTTGTTTTGTTTTTTAATAAACATGTTTGAACTCCTTATATTTCACCCTTCAAAACGTTCACACATCTTCAAGTCAAAGCAGTTTTCTCAGGTTACGTGCGAGTCGAACTTTCCGCTGGGATCACAAACATGAAGAGCAGCAGAGCAGAGGTTAAGCAGGAATTCATTTTCTATTCTGCATATTAGGTTATAAAACACCTGTAGCTTCTGACTTGGATGGTTCGTCTTCCACTTGAAATTCTTGCCCTAATTGTGGCGTTTTACTCTTTTGAGCATCTCCAACATTCATTGTACCTCACTGCGTCACTACTGTTCTTTCCCTGCGTGCCTTAGGTACCCGAGTCCTTTTATAGTTTTATTATTCTTTGCTCCTAAAGAGGAACCCTTGGCAAGACCAAGGGTCACCTCTATCTGCATCAACCGAGCACATCTGGGTGTATTTAATCCGATCTCCTCTCTTATTTTTGTTACCAGAGGAATAATTGTCACATTCTAGATGACATTTAAAACACTGATCTTCAGAAGGTGGCAAGATCTGAGTAGTTTCAACAGTGATTTCCTAATGAGTAAATAAATAAATACATTCTGTGCCGCCATTACCACACTTCTCAATTAGTTGACTTCCAGTCTCCAAACAAATCTTCACGTCTTACCTCAGGAACCACTCACCTTCTTTCCTTACGATCTAGATGCTCTTGGTGCTTCTGATGCCCTTCCAGTCCCCTTTACTGGGCTGATGCACCTACTACCCCAGCTGCTGTGAGTGCTGGTTACCTGCCCCCCAAACCGCCCCATTCACTGCTGACCTCTCTTGTAACAAGGACCCTGTGCCTAGGAATCTGGAATCACCACTCCTGGGGGATGGCTGCAGCCTACAACTTGAGGCCTCTCTTCAGGAGTCCCCATCTCTGGCGAAGTTGTCCCTGTCTCATCCACTGCTTCCCTCAGTCCTCACAGGTTTCTCCTGAGAACTTTCCCTTCTCATCTCATTGACCCAAAGTCCCCATCTTAGCTCTGCTCCTCAGACATAAAGGAAGAGCTCCTTGACTTCAGAGTGGAGGAAGCTGTTTAGTCATATTTTTATTCTAATTCTTGTCCTTGTACCCTTGGATTCCTTTATGATAATGAGAAGTAGAGAAGTCACCATGGGTGGGCTATAGGTAAGAATCAGTCAGGTTTAACTTATCCCACTGACATACATAAAAACATGTATGAAATTGATTTCATGAGCTGTGCCTGTATGGTGTTGCTTGCTATTATGTCCTCCCTTAGAAAGGCATAATTAAAACAAGAAAATCACTCAGTAATTCTATAACATGACTGTTCCAAGTAAACCCAGCTATATAAAATAAAAAAAAAAATTGTCATAAATTTTCCTTACAGGGATTATGTCTTTCCATTTTCAAGAGGCCTTTTGTTTTGCTTTTAGCTTAGGGTTGAACATTATTTTGACATCCCTGAAGATCTTTAAGCGCAAGCGAATTCATGATACTCACCATGATTTTAGAGAATAAAGATCCAAACATATGTAAATTGACATAGAGTGCATTAAATTTAAAAAAAAATCAATGTGTTTCAATTAAATGAATTTTTGCTGAGAACCTACTTTTTGGAAACACTTCTTTAGGTACCATGGGGAGAAGTTAATTGTGTTTCCTGACCCAGAAAGTTTAAAATTCAGATCTATAGACAAATGCATAAAATTAACTATGATAGAAGCAGAAAAAGAACAACGGATCTAGCCTTCTGATATCAGAGACAAGGGCTCCTAGAGACTTGGAATATCGGACTTGATTGAGCTCAACAAACATTGAGGGACCACAAACCAAATTTTGTTCTGATGCCTATCATGGAATAAGGGTTCAGGCCCGATCAGCTCATACCGACTTACCCAGCCGGGTGCTGTCCTGTGTTTCTCTTCTATAAGGTGTGGAGAGTAGAGGATATTGCTTCTCAAAGATTTATAAAATTAGGAGCAGTCAAAGGCATGCTTTCTTGTGACCCATCAGTAAATAAATGAACAGTGAGAACTGGGAAGGCAGTATGTGCTATGAGACATATTTTCCACAGAATGTGTGCACGTTATAAATAGTCTCCTGGAGAGAAACATTCAGTTCTCTGATGTGTCTAAATCTTTAAGTCTATCCTAGACGAGGCAACCCATTGTTTTAATTCCTATGCCTTACTTATTCTCTGAAGCAAATTTTGAGTAAGTAGGCATGAGTTTTGTTTTCTGAAACAGCATTTTAAGCATATGGGAAAATATTTTAACATTACCCCATCTTCTTACTAAAAATATAGTCTAGTCCTTATAAGGACCCCAGGTCACCAATTTTAGGGGATAAAAGAGTCCTTTGGTTTGCCAGCCAATATGAAAAAAAAAAAAAAAAAAGAATTTGTTTTGTGTCCACCAGAAGACTTAAATTCAGATAATTAGCTAACCAAATTCTGAGAAATGTTTTTCATAACTGTATACCTTTAATGAATATTTTTTTTATGCCAAGTCCTTAACAAAATCCGGATCAGCATTTTGCTCTGTATTCGATTCTATTTTGGTATGATGCTATTCTTGAGTGGCAATTGCATGGCAATATACTTTAAAATGTGTTAACTTTGGGGAAAAGAATCTATTTTAAAGCAAAGAATATCTAAATATTACTTTTCCATTCACATTATTAATATTCTAAGAAACAACATTCTTGACATTGAAGAACAAAGCTCCTGAAAAGTAGTTATGATCCTTGAAATTAAAAAAAATGTTGGTTCTAGCTCATATATAATTAAAAACAACCCTAAGACTACTATTAAAGAAAAAACTAGAAAGAAAATTTTATTCAACTTTCACAATTAAAGATAAATAATCTTCAAAGAGCACTATATATTCCATTATAAATAAAAGATCTATAAAATGAAATTAAAACTGAAAGTTTCAGTAGCTGAAGTGGGACTTATTTCATATGTTTTATAAGGAGGCAATATAAAAGAAAGTGACAATGGCAACTTTGTTCATGAAAGTATCAAGGTGCAGTGCTACATCAAAGACGTGTCAAATTTCACACGTATTTTCATACTTGAAATATTTCATTTCATATGTTCATAGAAGACTATGAAGTCATATAAAACTTACCATACTCGTGTGTTGGTGATTACCATTGTCCTCAATAATCCATCGCTTCAGTCATTATGTTCTGTTACGGTTTCTATGTCATTTGTTTGAGGAACATATAAAGTGAGGGGGACTATTTGTACTTTTCAAGAAAGAAGAGGAACCATCATCTTTAAATAATTTGCTAGAATCATGTAGCCAGAGAGTGAAACAATCATGACAAAAATTCTAATTATTCTTTGCATAGTTTCACTTGCAAGTATGACTGGTAAATGTTGTGCGATGAGAGACGTGATGGCCCTAGAATCGTAAAGATGTAGAGCCGAGTGGATCTGCCTAGCACTGTCATTTGCAGCCTGGCTGACTTGGGTCAATTATTTACTGTAAAATTTCTTAGGAGAGCCCCGTGTGCATGGGGTCCTGTGAGTGGGTTCCACACATACTCTGATATGTGCTTAATAGTCATTGGTAGACCCTGGGACACTCTCATTCCCTATAGTCTGCTCTGACCACAGAAACCTAGTCTACGTACCCTAGTATGTTACTCAGGATCATTATTTCTTCGAGTGCCTTCATGCAGAAAAGGTGGGGAAGCAATAATTTAATGGCTTAAAAAAAGCTTTAGGTTTTTCTTTTGTAAGAGGAGCCTTTTAACAAGCTTATCGTTGGAGATAGGCACAATAAAACACAGATCATTTAAATAAATTGCTCCGCGGTTAAAGGACTCGTCAGTTGGGAAATTGGCATTTTGGAACCCAGGTGATCTGATTCTGATTCCGAGCCTGAGCCTTCGTCACCCTGTTGTATACTGCCACCTAAGTGACCTCATTTCACATGGTGACCGTCTATAACATGAGACATCAAGGCCAGAAGCAGGATTAACATGAAACCTACGTTTGTGCCTTTGCAGTCACAAGATAAGCATTAAAAACTAGGTGTCTTGGAGACCAATCACCAGTAGGGGGCCCCTCACTGGATGGTCTTAGCAAGGCTGCCCTTGCCTTCCTACCCAGTGTCCTCAACAACTGGAAGGATTTAGTGGATATTTATTGGCACAGTGGGTGCATTAACATAATAATGCCAAACAGCATGTGACCTTTAGTGAAAACAGTGGAAGCAATTTTGAAGAAATTAATACCTTAAAATGTTAGAGGTGCTTGACTGGCTTAGTCAGGGGATCCTGGGACTCTTGATCTCCGAGTTCTGGGTTTGAACCCCCTGTTGGGTGTAGAAATTACTTAAAAATAAAATCTTTAAAAAAATGTTAATGATAATATTGAGACTAATGGAGTTTCAAAATCTAGACTAAAATAGAATTTCCTAACATCATCACTCAAAAAGTATAGAATCTATAGAACATAAAGAAATCAGATCATGCCTTGGCCCTTACAATCCATGCAAACTTAAATATCAAGATTATTCCAGGTACTGCTGCCAGGAAGAAATTGTAAAGTAAAGCTGAAATAATGAAAGAAGCGTGGATCATCATCAAGTGTGAAAAAATCAAATTTTATTCAAATATATGTTTCTTCTATACATAAGGAAAAAGACCCAAAGTTCTTTTTTTTTTTAAATTTTTTAATGTTTATTTATTTTTGACAGAGACAGAGAGACAGAGAAAGAGAGACAGACAGAGACAGAGCATGAGTAGGGGAGGGGCAGAGAGAAAGGGAGACAGAATCTGAAGCAGGCTCCAGGCTCTGAGCTGTCAGAGCCCGACGTGAGGCTCGAACTCACGGACCGTGAGATCATGACCTGAGCCGAAGTCAGACGCTCAACCGACTGAGCCACCCAGGAACCCCAAAAGACCCAGCCTTTTAATGAAACTTAAAATACATGTAATTTTAAACCAGCAGTGGTTGATTTAACATCAATTTAACACAATATAAGAACATACAAACATTTTATAAACTTGAAGTTAAAACACTGGACAGAGATTTCCGTGAGTAGTTTTTAAAAGTTGTTTTATAAGAAATTCATTCTACTCAAAAATATTTACAAGTAACTGATAAATTACGAGCATGTATAACACTGTTTAGCGCTTAGCCAATACTCAGAAAATATTGGGTAATTGAATGAACGACAACTTATTCTTATATTTGTCACTCATTACTTCCTTGTAACTTGGCCCATATTTCCATTCCTGAATGAATTGAGTTCTGTCACCCTTTTATTTTTTTCTCCCTTCTCCCCACTCCATTTTTTCATAGGCTTTCCCTGCCATTCTTCATCTCCATTATTCCCTCCTCATTTTCTTATATAATTCTGTTAATAAGGAAGTTAAAAATACAAAGTTATTGGTGATGAATATGGATTCCTTTCTGAGGCATCCTATAAATGTCTTTTGATTATTTGGGGGGAAAAACGATCCATCAAATGGAAAGTATTCATAACATAGGAACTCAAAACACAGAAATGAAAAACAAAAAAAAAAAAGAAGAAACCAATACTGATTGTTTGTATTCTTTCAGGACACGTTGTCATGTTCGTCCTGGCCAACATCTCCAGGCTTGAGATGGGAAAAACGATGGTGTGACCTTAGGCTGATCCCACTGCTTCATTCACGTTTCTCTCAGTATGTGCCTGGGACAGACTTGAGTCGGTGAGTTCATGCCAGTGAGTTCTGATTTTCTGTTCACTGAAAAGAGGCCTGCAACCAAACTTTTAACATCATATGGCTTACGATTTCTATTCGCAGCGCATTTCTAATGGTAGCAAGAAGAACTAAAAAAAAAAAACCAATAGTGTAACTCAAACATTTATGAATCTGATGATAAAAGACATCCAGTTAATGCCCTGACTCTGCTACTAACTTGCTATAATGGATTCAGTGTCCTTAATGGATATGGTTTTATTGGGTTTTGTTTATTTATCTTAGTTTTAATGTTATTTTTTTCAAGGAAATTGTATAGTTCTTTTAGATAGCAGGATTTATCTTCATGTACTTGATACTATTCTCATATTATTATCTTTTTAAATAAGTGTAGACCCTAAGTGATGTCCTTTTCATTCTTGAATATTTTCCTCTCTTTTTGTCTTGGTGGTTTTTGCCATGGGGTTGTAACTTTTATTCATTTATTTTTTCAAAAGCCTAATCTGGGGTTTTGTTGAAGCTCTTCATTATGTGTATGTATTATAAATAATGAGTTTCTGCTTCTTTCTTGATTGCTTTCATTCCATAAGTTCTTAGGCTTGACTTTTTGTTCTAGTTTCTTGAGTTGGATGTTCTAGAGATCCAGAAACTTCTCTGTAACAAGTGGTATAGTAAATATTTTAGGCCTTGAAAGGCCTTAATATCTCTGGCACAACTATTGAATTCTGCCTTTGTTTCATGAAAACAGCCACAGACATTATATAAATGAATGGGTATGGCTGGATTCCAATAAAACTTTATTTATAAAAAAGGTGGCAGGCTACATTTGATCTATAGGCCATAGTTTGGCAACCTTTGGTGTGATCATTAATTTTTCAGACTTTCTTTGCTAATATATGTAGTCAGCAGTGCACGTTTCCATCAAAGTCTGCTTTAGCTATACTCACAAATTTCAGGATTATATCTTGATTTATTTGCATTGCTTTTGAGTGTATCATTTGGTATAGTTTTCTGAGTGGTTGCTCAAGGCACTAAAATATACATACAGATTCACATCACAAGTATTGATGATTTATCACTTTGAATGACGTACAGAAACATTACTTCCATTTAGTTTCCTGCATCCCCCCTACTTTGTAAGTATAATTATCTTAATTACTTATACAGATATCAAGCACCATATCAGGTGACATTATGGTTTTAGCTTCAGTCATCAGAAATTATCTTAAAACCTTAATGGAAAGTTATTTAAAGTTCTAAGCCTTCTGTTACCATTTCCTTCCTACTTAAAGTTGTTTTTTTTTTTTTTTAGCCCTTCTTTAAAGGTAGTTTAATAGTATCAAATTCTCTTAATTTCCTTTGTCTGAGAATATCTCTTTATTTTATCTTCATTCCAAAGGATAGTTTCCCTGGATATAGAAATCGGAGTTGATAATTCTTGCCTTATATCTGAAAAATGCTGTGCACTGCCTTTGCACCTCCCTGGGCATTCAAATTGGTGCTTCCCTGTGAATAATATGTTCTTTCTCTCTTGCTGTTTTCAAAGTTTTATTTTTGTTTTTTTTTTCTTTTTTGTTTTTGTTTTTGTTTTCAGAAGTTTAATTGTAATGTGTCTTTGCATGGATTTCTTTGGGTTAATTCTCTCCTGGCTTCGTTCAGCTTCTTAAATCTGTATGTTTGTGACCTTCAGCAAATTGTGGATGTCATTTTTTTAAATACTTTCTCAGTCCCAATCCCTCCTCTCTCCTTCTGTCACTTTGTTGATACAATGTTAGATCTTGCATTATTCTTCTACAGATCCCTGAAAATTAATATTTCTTTTTGAAAGTTTATTTATTTTGAGAGAGAAAAAGTTTGAGCAGGGGAGGGGCAGAGAGAGAGAGAGAATCCCAAGCAGCCTCCACTCTGTCAACATGGAGCCTGATGTGGTTCTCAAGAACCATGAGATTGTGACCTGAGCCAAAATCAAGAGTTGGACATTTAACCAACTGAGCCACCCAGGCGCCCCCTATTCTTCTGGTTTTAAGTCAATTTTCTTTCTGCTAAACAGAATGGGCAAATTCTATTGATCTATCTTTAAGTTCTCTGATTCTTTTATTTTTATTATTTTTAATGTTTTATTTATTTTTGAGAGAGTACAAGTCGGGGAGGGGCAGAAAGAGAGAGAGACACAGAATCTGAAGCAGGTTCCAGGCTCTGAGCTATCAGCACAGAGCCTGACTTGGGGCTAGAACTCATGTGAGATCATGACCTGAACCGAAGTCAGATGCTTAACCAACTGAGCCACCCAGGTGCCCCTAAATTCTCTGATTCTATCCTCTTAGTTTCCATTCTGCTATTGAGCCCCTTCAGCATGATTTTTTTGTTGGTGGTGGTGGTGTGTTTTTCAGTTTTATCATGTCCATTTGTGTGTGTGTGTGTGTGTGTGTGTGTGTGTGTGTGTGTCTACATATTCTTTTTCTGGCTGAAATTTTCTATTTTTTATTTGTTTCGAGAGCACTTGTGATTGCTCTTGAAGCACTTTTATGATGACTACGTTAAAATACTTTTCAGATAATTTAAACACCTTATTCCTCTCAGTATTGGTGTCTTTGGATTATCTTCTCTCATTGAAGTTGTGATTTTCCTGGCTTTGGTAAAACTAGTGATTTTTTTACAAATTTCATCCTGGACATTTTGCATATTAAATTATGAGATTCTGGATTCTCTATAGTCTCCTTTTCACAGCAGGCAACCCCTTTGTTGCCGTGTAGTGTGAGGGCTGGGTGGGTATGTGTGTTACACTCCCTGAATGCCTGCTCATACTACCTCGATGAAGATGACTGAAGTGCAGGTCTGTCACACCCCTCAGTCGCGCTCCCTAAATCCTGGTGAAAGTCAGATGCCAACCCCATCACACATCGCCCTTGAGTGGGGTGTCAACTTATCTCCCTGGTTGGCCCTGCTGCCCCCTGGGAGGGTGGGTGAGTGGGGCTGATGTTTGTGGCTTTGTAGCTATAGGACGTTGGTAGAAGCATCACTCTCCATAGTGAGATCCTGCTGACAGACAGGAGGAGACGGAGGGAAAGCCGAGGGAAGGAGGCCAACCTCCCATCACCTCACTACACCTTGGTGATGACAGGTAGGAGTGGAGGCTGAGCTTCCTGCTGAGCCATGGTAGTCAACATGGAGGAGAGGCAGAGTACTGATTCACCCCATCTTACACCACCTCACTCAGTTTAATTGCCACAGGGTGGGTGTGGGGATTGAACTTCCCACTGGACCCCACTGACCCCACTGACATTACCCCAAGGGAAATGGGAATGCTGCCTGCTTCTTCTAGGTGAGGATCAGCTTCCTGCTCGTCCCCTGGAGCACCACCAGCTGGGACAATTAGAGGATGCGTGGAAGACAGCCCCCTGCTTGGCCCTGCTGAAACCTGGGAAAAAGGGACACTGCCTCTCTTGATGCTTGATCGAGTTAGGACATGTTGCCAAAAAGATTGAATGCAGTTGGCCCACTCATGTCTTAGTCCTTTAGGGAGAACAGACTTTTCTGGAACCATTTTTTGTTTGTTTTTTTGTTTGTTTGTTTATTTTTGGTCTTGCTGTTAGTGATTCTGGATTGCAGACTTCTAGAGCACACAGTCTAGGATGTATGGGAGGCAATAAGAAACCCCGTGAGACTTACCACCTTGTTATTCCTCAAGTCCCTAAGTCCTAGGCCATCAGTCTTATCCTTTACCTTTCGTGGACCATCTATATTTGTTTTTGGACTATGTCCAATGTTTGTTGGTTTGTTAAGGAGCATTTGGGAGGAATGGGGCTATTCTGCCTTAGCCAGAATTGGAAAGCCACAAGTGTTGATATTCATGGATTTGTTTTTTTAGTATTCATTTAGTAATATTTTCTAATTTTTGTTACAATTATTTCTTTGACATGTGGACTGTCTAAAAGTGTGTTGCAGGATTTCAGAATATTTTAGGATTTTATACTTATCTCTTTTGTTATTGCTTTCCTATATAATTTCATGCTGAATAATTTCAATCCTTTGATACTTATTGAGACTTGATTTCACCCAGTATATGAATAGTTTTGGCAAACATTCCATATGCATTTGAAAGAATGTGTGCTGTCATTTACTTTAGTGCAGTATCATACGTATTTTAACTAGGTCATATTTTTTCACTAAGGGTTCTGATCCTCTGTATCATTAATGGTGTTATCATTAACGGTGTTTTTGTCTGTTTATTGTATGAGATATTGAGAAAGTGCATTTCAGTCTCCCACTGTGATGGCAGCTCTGTGTGTTTCTTCTTTTAGTATGTCAATATTTACTGTATACATTTAATTTTATATTATTTGATATAAATAGATTTAGAACTTTATGACTTTTTGATATATCACCCTTTTATCATTATGAAATATCCTCTATCTCTGAAACTATTTCTTGTTTTCAAGAATTACACCAAAGAACTACTGGCGAATATTTACGTTATATATTCTTTTATCCATTTCTTTCAACTTTGATTAGTCTTACTCTTCAAAATGTGTCCTTTCTAAGCTGTATATATTTTTTCTTGTATTTCTTTTTTTAATTCAAAATAACAACCTTGATCTTCTAGTTGGATTATATCTACCATCTTAGTATTTGTTTTCTGTTCAACACTTTCATTTTTTTTGTTTTTTATGATTAAACATTTTATCTTGAGATAACTGCACTTTCACATATAGTTGTAAGAAATAGAGATTCTCTTTACCCCCTACCCATTTTCCCAAATGGTGTAACTTCTTGCAAAACTGTAGTCCCATACCAAGTTCAGGAAATGGATAAAATCCACCACTCATTCAGAATTCACGTGTGTGTGTGTGTGTGTGCACGCGCGCGTCTGTGTGTGTTGTGTAATTCTACAGAATTTGTTCTCATGTTCACATTCTCTTATCCACCATCATAGTCGCAACCCAGAATTGCTCCAAGAGAACTGTAAGAACCTTTCTGTTACCTTTCTGTAACCATGTCATATTCATCCTCCCCCAGCATGTCCCTGACCTCTGACAACTTGTTAATCTGTTCTTCACCTCAATTATTATGTCATTTTAAGAACATTATCTAAATGGAATCTTACATTTTGTAAACTTAATGGATTGAATTTTCTTACTCAGCATCATTCTCTAGTAATTCTTCCAAGTTGTTGCATTTTTCTACTGCTCATTTGTTGTTAATTTCTCATAGTATCCCATGGTATGGATATACTACATTAAAAATATTCACTCCTTGAAGGATATCTGGGTTGTTCCAGTTTTGGGCTATTCTAAATTAAAATGCTATAAACATTTGTGTATACATTTTTATGTGAACATACATTTTCGTTTCTTTGGGGAAATGCTCAAGAGCTCAATTGTTGACTTGTGTGCTAACAGTATATTTAGTTTGGTAAGAAATAGGTACATTATTTTTTTGAATGGCTGTACCATTTTAAATTCCCACCAGCATTGCATGCATGATCTAGTTTCTCTACCTCTTTGCCAATATTTGGTATTGTTGCCATCTTTTTAGTTTGCATTCTGATAGGTATGTAGCAATGTATCTTTGTGACCTGAATTTGTGTGTTCTAATGATGTTGAACTTCTTTTCATGTGCCTCCTTTCCACAAAATCCTTTCTGGTGAAATTTCTTTTGTCCTTTGACTATATTGTAATTAACTTATTTTTTTACTGTTCAGGTTTGAGAGTTTTATTTATATTCAAGAAGAGAGTTCTTTGTCTCAACACACTAGTTTCTGTATTTTATTCCCTTTATCTTTAAAACATTTTTGGAACAATTATTTTTTTTATTATTTTTGTTTCCTCTATAATATTGACATATATATCTGTGTGTGTGTGTGTGTGTGTGTACACATATATATCCTTTTTTGTTTGTTTTAGTTATTGCCTAAACATTACACCATATATCATAGTCCATCAAAGCTACAATAACAAAATACCACAGACTGGGTGACTTATAAACAGCAGAAATTTATTTCTCACGCGGTTCTGGAGGCTGGAAATCCAAGATCAAGTTACCATCATGGTAGAATTCTATGATGAAGGCCCTCTTCCTCATTCAAATATGTCGTCTTCTCTCTGTGTCCACACAAGGTGGAAGGAGCTAGGGATTTCTCTGAAGCTTCTTTTATAAAACACTAATCTCATTCACAAGAGCTCCACTCTTATGGCTTAAGCATCTCCCAAAGGCTCCACCTACCACTGCCATCACATTAGTCATTAAGATTCCAACATGTAAAGTTTGGGCATGGGGAAGCAGAGGACACAAACCTTCAGACTGTAGTACCATACACGCATGGTTATTGGAGTTAAATACCATTTACTAATTTTTCTTTCTTAGGAAAATGTTAAAAACTTAGAACACTTTAACTCCTTTTTTCCTTTCCTATCGATGGACATATTTCTGATATGATTTCAATTATACATGTATTTTAAATTACTCAAGATATTATATTATTATTTTCATGTAACTCTTCAAATGCATCCTACTTTTAATCTTCCTGTTTTTATTTGTTTCTTCTTTTGGTTTTATTTTTCTTCTGCTTTAACAACTCTCTTAATATTTCTATTAATGAGATATATATATATATATTTAATACATGTGTTTGTTTTGTTTTGTTTTACTTTAAAAAAATTATACATTTACATGATGTGGAATCACTTAGCTAAAACAATTTATGAGAAAAAATAACTTGTTTGGATGAGTCCAGATGACTCACTACGTTTTTATTTTTATGGTGCCACAATACATCAGCTGCTTTTAGCAATTGAATTAATTACACTCAATAAATATTACAGTAATAAGCAGTTATAAACATAGCACTATTCAGAGTGGATTGCACAGCAATTCAGATTCAAGAGCTAATTTATTGTTCATTCATTCACTCAATAAATATTGATTTAATATCTGTAAGAGGAGGTGTTGTGTTTGCTTCTTTCCCTGAAGGAGCTCACAGGCCAGTGGCAATTTCAAGAGTGAGGAGAAAAAAAAAAAAAGGATAAATTACTGGCCAATGATGACAAATATAGGAAATTATTTATCTTGGTTCAAAACCTGGGATGTTATTTGTAGGTTGGTTTTGCCAAGGCCCATAATTTTAACTTCAGTGATAAAATACCTCTCATATTTAATTGCAACAAAGTTGTGTCACTGTCATCTACTACTGTGTAGGCATGAATTAAAACGTCACAATGGTTTTATCAGTGATAGAACAGTTTATGTTCATCTATGGTAATGACCCTGATTTAGAAATATATATATCAGATTTCAATTCTGAAGTGTCATAATATTGCAGAAAATTGTAATGTTGGGGTATTAGAATGGGAAGTAGAGGTTGTGGGAATTTTGTCTATTTTTAATTATGCTTAATTTTCCTTATATGAGAAAATTGAATATATTGAGTATATAATTTTATCTGTATATGATGTACTATATATATTTGAATTTTAGAAAAATAGTATTTATCTCCATGTATCATTCAGTGCTTAGTATGCTTTATGGCTCAAGAGCACTCAATAAATGCTTATTAAATTTGTTTTAATGAGGAGGAATTCCATCTCTGTTTTTGAGGAGGACTATCATCTACTGCATGCTTTTCAAACAGTATGGAAATCAATAGCAGTGAAATAAAGTCTCTCGATTTACATGGTTACATTTAGAAATTCCAATGGGTTTCTAAATGGATTCCAGCAGAATCACTCTTGCCTTTCTGAGAGTGTTCAGCCTTTTTCTTCTGAGGTGAGGATATTTGAGTTGGTGCCATTTTTTTAGGCATCTATATATGAAGTTTAGTATCCAAGCAGAGAACAAGGATGGGGATTGTGAGAACTTTCGTTTGCCATGCAAGAGTCTTATCAAATGAATTGTAATGATAAGGACAAATACGAATGTAGCTCAAGTCTACACTCGGTTCATGATTGCTCATTGAAGGATGGGACTTTTTTTTTTTTAATTTTTTTTTCAACGTTTTTTATTTATTTTTGGGACAGAGAGAGACAGAGCATGAACGGGGGAGGGGCAGAGAGAGAGGGAGACACGGAATCGGAAACAGGCTCCAGGCTCCGAGCCATCAGCCCAGAGCCTGACGCGGGGCTCGAATTCACGAACCGCGAGATCGTGACCTGGCTGAAGTTGGACGCTTAACCGACTGCGCCACCCAGGCGCCCCAGAAGGATGGGACTTTCTAGGAATGTATAGTTTAGGGCATCTCAGGAGGAAGCAGAACAGGTGATTGCATAAAATAGAAAAGATAAATAGTGGGAAGAAGAGGCCTAACTATAATACTATAAAAACAGAATATATTGTAAACAGGGTTTTAAGGTGAAGAGAGTGGTTGGTTGTACCAACTACAGAAAAGAAATACTGAAAGGACTCAAAAAGTGATTAATTTTGGAGTGACATAGGCTGGAATCATTTCTGGAGTGAATTGGATTGAAAAATAGTTGGTTGTAAGAAAAATATTGACAGTAAAGAAAGGGAAACAGTGTGTAAGGGATATGCTAACATGATGAGGGGGGAAAGAGGGACATGAAATTCAAGGCACATCATGGTCAAGTCATGGTTACTGACTGAGGAGAAGGAGTCAATACCAGAGAGGCTAGAAGTGAAATAGCTCCATTTGGGTGTATCATTACCCTTCCTATTCCATTGTTCTCCTGTTACATGGGGTCCCATACACATGGATCCAGTGTGACTGAACTGCTTGACTCTTCCACTTTCACGGATAGGCCAACAGGTCTACAAAGACAGTGCTTCATGTAAACCATAGGAACAACCTATGATTTTCAAAAAATAATTAACATTAAGATCTTACTTGATTTCACCTATCCATGAGCCATACAAGTATCCCTTTGTCTAGCACAATCTTCATATATACTCCACTTCCTCACCCTTGGTTTACAAACTGGCCCCCTTACATGAAGGGCAAGGAAAGACCTAAGAACGAGGAAGACCACTCCAAATTGGTGGCTGGCAGGTTTAATAAGAAAAGGAACTTACTTACGAGGTTTGTCTTGGGTGGCTGCAAAATGAATAGATCTCTGCACCCACCCAACAGAATCTTAAAGTTGATATGCAGGCTTTAATTGAGTTCAGTCATGCATACCATCCAGATGGTTTCAACAACACCATACTTTCTCAAGGCGATATCCCTGGAACAGTTCTCACTGAGGGAATGGTGGGCAGAACGTACATTCCTAGGACAAGGCAGGGGGTAAGGAGCCTTCAATAGCCTGGATCTAGCTTGTGTGTCAACTGGCAATCTTGTCCACTCCATAACCCCTTCTAATACCTCTTCCTACAAAATTGTCCTGTGGGGTTAAGGGAGAAAGTGCAATAACTTCTTCAAGACATATAACTCTCTTGGGGAGCCTGGGTGGTTTAGTCTGGTGAGTGTCCGACTCTTGATTTTGGCTCAGGTCATGATCCCAGGGTCATGGGGTAGAGCCCCATGTCGGGTTCTGTGCTGAGTGTGCATCCTGCTTTAGATTCTCTCTCTCTCAAAGAAAAAAATATAATAAAAATAATAAATAAATAAATAGATAAATAAATAAAATGGATAAGGTGTTTTTTTAAAAAAAATGATAGATAACTCTCTCTCTCTCTCTCTCTCTGGAAAAGCTAAAACTTCTTTTGGATGACTCTGGACCAACTTTGCATAGTTTTTTCAGCCTTGGGAAAGTTATCTTGTCATATATTCCCTACTTATTTCATTTCTCACCTTTATGACATACTTATTGATACTTCAATGATACAAACCTAACAATTACATTTTAACATTTTCTATAACCAGAGAAGGATAGAGTCCCAGTGAACTTGAGTATCTCTAGAAAATTGAAAAAATGAATAAGCAATAACCCTTAAAAGAGTATATTCCAGTAAGTTTTAGGTGTAGATAAAAGATTTCTGATTGATAAAATTAAAAAAAAGATATATTTCCAAAACCCCTAAAATTTTAACAAAAGGTACCAGATATATTCAAGAGTTGGAACTCAAGAGTATCTTTTCAGAATGACATAAAGAAAGGCAGGATTCACAAACTGAAGAAAGACAAACTATGGGAGAGATGTTACAAGGAACAGGATTATCCAGTTGTGTGAGATAAATAAGATGACTGCTACATAAGCCAGAGAACCTGCAATGTATATAATGCAGTGAGGGTAGAAAGATAGCAAAGTAGGTCAGAGGTACTAAGGGTCCTGATAACCAAACCAATTGCATCGAGACTCCTTTGCACAAATTATTAACTTCTCCAGGGATGTCTGACACATTAGGAAGAAAAAGCTTTACATTTAGTTAAATTGAAGTTATTGAGTGCTGGTAATTCATAAGGTAGAACAGCTGGAGGTCAAAAACAGCAGGAATTTCTGGGACAGGGAAAAACACAATTGATATGGATGAACAGAGAACTCAGTCTGGGGAGGAATGCAAATATATGCTGAATGGATTTATGGACAAATACAATTAGAAGGGTTAAAAAAGATGAAAAAGAATAAGATAATTAAGTGGTGATGGAAAGGACAAGATTATAGTCAAAGAACAAAAAATGTCAGGATTTATGTCTGGCATTGTAACTGTCTTGAATGACAACCATATCTTAAGTTATCAAAAGCAATGGATTGCTAAAATAAAGAAAAGAAAAGAAAAGAAAAGAAAAGATAGATTAGGAAGAAAAAATAAAACATCTGCTTTGTTTGCAGATGGCATGATAATCTATGTAGAAAATAAAAAAGAATCGACAAGAAATTTGTGTAACTAGTAAGTGATAACAGCAAGTATGAATGAATATACATATGTAATATATATTATTTGCATATGAATCTATACGAGGAAAGCTACAAAACTGTGGTGAACAAAATCAAAGGAGAATTAAATCAATGGAGAGATATTCCATGTTCATCTATAGGAAATCTTGATATTGCCAAAAGCCTATTGTTCCTAACTTGATCTTTAGATTCCATGCAATTTCAGTCAAAATCCTAGCAGGTTATTTTGTGATTTTTTTTTCTTCAAAGAGTCAGAGCCCAGAATAGCCGATGCAATATTCAAGAACAAGAACAGTTAGACAACTGATACTGCCTGACTTCAAGACTTAGCGAAACCTGTTATAATCCAGATGGTGTGGTATTCCAAAATAATAGACAGATAGATCAATGGAACAGAACAGAAGGCCCAGAAATAGACTCCAAGGAACACAGTCAACCGATGTTGACAAAGAAGCAAAGACAACACAATGGAGAACAGAGTCTTTTCAACAACTGGTGTTGCAACAACTGGACACCCAGATGCAAAATAATGAATCTAGACAGGGACCTTATACCCTTCCTAAAAATCAACCCAAAAAGGATCAGAGAGCTAAATGGAAAGTATAAAATCACAAAAATTTGAGAAGGTAACGGAGGCAAGAAACTGGATAAACTTGGGTGCGGTGATGATTTTTAGATGCAACGCTGAAAGCATGGCCTGTGAAAGAAGGAATTGATAAGCTAGACTCCATTAAAATCAGTAATTTATGTCTACAAAAGATAATGTCAGTAGAATGAGAAGAGAAGCTATGGACTGAGAGAAAATATTTGCAAAAGACAAAAGATTGTTACACAGAAACAAAGAAACAAAGAAAGAAAGAAAGAAAGAAAGAAAGGAGGGAGAAGGAAGGAAGGAAGGAAAGAGGAAGGAAGAAAAATGGCTGCTCTTAAAACTCAACAATAAGAAAACAAACAACCCCACTAAAAAAGTAGGCCAAAAACGTTAACAGACACCTCACCACAGAAAATACGCAAAGGGAAAGTAAAGGCATGAAAAGATGCCCCACATCATATGTTATTGGGAAAATGCAAATTAAAACAACAATGTGATGCCAGCATACCCATCAAAATGACCAGAACCCAAGACAGTGACAACACTAAATGCTAAGGAGGATGTGGGACTCTAGGAACTCATTCACTGCTGGTGGGAACTCACTGTGGTCCAGCCGCTTCGGAAGTCATCCGGCAGTTTCTTAGAAAACTAAACATAACTCTTACCATGCGATCCAATAATCATATTTCTTGGTACTTGGATATTTCATATCCATATCTCTCCTCCATATTTCTTGGAGACAAAACTTATGTCCATACAAAAACCTGCACACAGGTGTTTATAGAAGATTTATTCATAATTCCAAAACTTGGAAGTAAGATATCCTTCAGGTGGATGGATATATAAGCTATATATTCCTGATAATGGAATATTATTCAGAACTAAAAGGAAATGGACTATCAAGTCACGAAAAGACATGAGAGTGCCATAAATGCATATTACCAAATGAAATAGTCAATCTGAAATGCCTACATGCTGTTTGATTCCAACCATATGACAGACATTCTAGAAAAGGTAAAACTATGGAGACAGTAAAAAGACTAACGGTTGCTGGGGTAGGGGTGTGAGAGGCAGATGGGGGAAGAAATTAAGAAGCTGAGCAGAGAGGATATTTAATGCAGTGAAAATACTCTGTATGATGTTATTATGAATGGATACATGCCATCATACCTTTGTCCAAACACACAGAATGCAGATCCAAGAGTGAACCCTAATGTAAAATATGGACTTTGGGTACTAACGATGTGTCACTCGAGGTTCATCAACTGTAGCAAATGTAGCATCTAGTTGAGGGATGTTGATATTGGGCAGGGAATATATGGGAAATCTCTGTACTTTCCCCTAAGTTTGGCTGTGAACCTAAAACTGCTCTTTAAAAAAGTCTTAAAAATGCAAGAGATGAGGGACAAATGTTGCTATCTTTATTTTACACATAGAGAAATTAGAGGTCAGAAAGTTACATAGAATTAAGTGATTTGCAATAACTTTGCAGGTAATAAATGGAGCGAGACAACAAAAGAGTTTTTTAGACAAGAGGGATACTGGGGAGGGGGCGACATAGTTGCATAAAATTGCAGGGCTTGTTTAGGTAATGATGAGTTATTGTGTTTCAAATCATGAAACGAATTGGCTATTTAAACCTTGGAAAATAGGTAACAAAATGGTTTGGGAGAGTTCCTCATGTATTTCCCCCAAAAGTTAAGGTTTTGAACCTGAACAATAAAAGCTCTGATGAGGCATTCAACCAAGGTAGCATGCCCAGAGCAGAAATAATCCTGAACTTGGTGAATGTGAATTGAACTCAACAAGAAATAGAACAAATTGATGTAATCACTAACTTAAGTGCTTTTAATTGTTTTTTTCCTTTCCTTTACCACCCCCCCCCCCAAATAATTAAGTACCCAATCAAGTAAATGGCCTCTTTTCAACACGGTCTGAGTCAATGTTCTCTCCTGGTATACAGAAAACCACTCTCTGGAAACAGATTTGTATCATTGTTCACCCTGAGTATTGCAATGCCCTCCTACATCCCTCTTGGCTTTATTATCATCTTTTCCCATCTTCTTAACCACCACAGAGAGATCTATACAAACAGGAGCTTTCCTTCCAATCCTTGAATGTTTCCATTGGCTCCCCCTGACTTTTCAGGATTAGGTAGAAATGCTTTGCAAAGCTCTTAATGATCAGGCTTTACTTTACGGCCAACTACGTGACCTGTCGCTTCTCCATATGCACGTCGTCCAAACCAACAGCCCACGTTTCTCTCAACATGTCCCTATTTGCTTTTGGATGAACTGTCTCCTATCTGAATGCTTTCCCTTCTCTTGTGCATCGAAACCCTTCGACCAGTGAGATCCCAAACTCTGAAGTAATTTTGATTCTCTCTTCCTCAAATTCCATTTTTTAAAAAGTGACACAGTCTTTCTAATGCCTTTATAAAGCCCTTGAGCTAATTGCTTTCTTTTTCACTCTGATGAGCACTTTATTTCAGTTCCATATCATATCCCTCTTTAGCAGTCTTAATACTGGTAGCCCTCGATAGAAAGTCGGATAGTTGCCCTCTGGGAACTCTGAGCCCCCTGCCCTGCATACCTAACCCTCCTGTTCTGAACCTGCCTGCTTTTCCATGCTGATCCGCCGTCTTCCTCATGGATGTGGCTATCCAGCCACTCCACACTGCTGTATTTCGGTGTCTGTGGTTCTCAGTCTTTGTGCTTTGAAGTGCCTTCTGTTTTCTCCTGTTCCCTCCTCACGAATTTAACGTCTTCCTACATATGCCTGCAGGAGGTAGAGTCACCAGTGTGTCAAAATGTGAACTATTAACAGTGTTAATCCGACATGTGTGTAAATTTATATGCACATAAGTTATATTGAAAATTATGTACGAACTTTGTAGTCAGCAGAATATCGTTCACACAAAGGGAAACTAAGCTTGTATTTTTAAAAAACGCATTGAAATTCAGCAAAGTTTGAGAATAATTTTCATTGCCAGCGCAATGACCCAGAATCCTTGGAAAAATATAAAAATGTTGAGCAGAGAGCGGAAAGTTAATCTGAATTTGAAACTTCAGGTTATCTAACCCTAATATTGTACCTGGTTTTTCAGCACGTGTGTGTTGTGCATGCATGTGCGTATACTAAGAATCATGATTCTGTCCGGGTATCCTCAAGACTGCTACAAATACTGTTCAAGTTTAATGACTCACAATACCAAATAAGCGGTCAATGCAGTCTATTGATTTCAAAATGTATACCATCAAATAAGATGAAGCAAAAAAGCTTTTTTCCTCCTGATGATCTCTAGTCAAAGAAATGCATTTTCTAAAAGCTAAAAATAAAAGGCAAAAGCACTACAGTTCTTCCTAAGTGCTTGATGTTAAGTCCACTAAACATTCTCAAATATTGCAGTCGGGACCACATATTAGTGGATTATTCACAGGAAAATTATTCACGGAGCTTCAGTGATATATGAAAGTTATCTGGATCTCACCAGTTACTCCATAAATACTTGCTAAATCTGTAAAGTACATGATTCTCATTTTCTTCTAGAGGAAATTGTATCACAACTAAGTGAACTAATTTGTCAATACTCTCATTATTTCAATAACGGGCAGAAATATGACCCAGACTATAATTTTATGATCAGCCTATTTTGGAAGAGGTCATACATAAGCAAAGAAACTATTCAAGTACTTCACTTAAATCCATGAAAGGGTTTCCATCAAATCACTCTGAAAAGTTGAAACAGAACGTAAAACGTGACACATATGTTAACATATAAGCCTGGATTTATAAAAGATTAGGCCCTCAGAACTATTCTTTCTAGGGACTATGTAACATATGATTACAGAAATGGCAGATTTGATCGAAGTGTATTAACTTTAATCAGCTAAAAATATCAAAAGCCGCCATGATTCATTTAAAGCAGAGAGGACAAATATGTTCAGGACATGCTTTAATTTTTAATCAAAGCAATGGTTATGATCGGTTAGCATTGCTCCATAGCAATGGTTAGCATTGCTTTTAATCAAGCAATGGTTATGATAATCAGAGAGCCGAAAGAAACATATATTTCTAAACGCAAATTAGTTCCCATTTTCCATGGATGGTTGAGCTTTCTAGATATTTTAAATGTCTTCTTCACTGCAGAATATCAAAATTAAAGCTAAGAAAGACCTGAAGTTATAATATGCTGTTCATGCTGTGCATATTTTTTCTTGTCACAAATTCAAAAGAACATTACTTCAAAGAGGCAGACAATAGTTGTACTTTCTGAAGTCTTTTCATGTATTTTTAAGAGAAAAGAAAACAAAAAAAAAGCATACTTGAACCCTTCCCTGTTCCAGTTGCAAGTGCTTGGTCAAGGGTATCAGAGCAGATTTCTCTAAAAATGTCAGTGATTTGGATGCAGAGTGCCTTAGAAGTGAAAGCTTTCGTTTGCGCCCAGTTCCGAGATACGGACTGGTGTCATGGGAAGAAAAGGTGACACAGGTACTGAATTGAGCCGGATCTATGCTCTGTGAAGTGTCCTTTCTTTGTTTAGGAAAGTCGATCCTGCCTACCACCCACAGACGCCTAGTTACAAAACGCAGAAAACAGAAAAGGTACTTATTAAGCGAAAAAGATATGCATTTATACAATTTACAAGGCCTTTGAATGCTGAACTACAGACCTTTTCTATTGCTTCATAATTGGCTGGGGTTTAAATCTAGTTTGTGCATTTCCCAAAGGGTATCATGTTGCACCACACACTAATTCTCAAGCCCAAGCCATTTGGCTAGCTTCCATTCATTTTGAAATTTTTATCAACTCCTGTCCATTAAGCTCATATCTAAATATGCAAGGACTTGATACAGAGAAAAACAATCATTTAAGCTGTAGGGAACCACTCTGAACTCTATAGGACTTTGGTGAACAATTTAGGATGGCATCATTTAATTTCCTCTAACAACAGCAATGACAACGCATCAACAAAAAAGCCCTAAGGATATTTATACTGGCCTTTGGATTTTAAAGAAAAGTTTGGTTGTTATCAAAATGCATGACATGCACATAAATTCAGAGAAAATGTACACCTGAGGTGAAGCTATGAACATCTTGTCCAAATCATCTTTGAGAAGAAAAAACAGAGACTGAACATGATTTACAACCTAGCAAAATTCTGCAGCTCGTGACGTCAGGTGATTTTTATATATGGTGTTTCATATCTGTCTGTCTTTTTTTTTTTTTTTTTTGATCTTTCCATTGTAAATCAGGAAATGCATTGAAAGATGTGAAGAGGAGAGGCTGTCAGCCAAATAGATAAACGTCCATGTATATTTTTATGGTAAACTGGGAAAAGAATCCTTCTGACATGTCTTAGCTATGCTTCCATTTATATAACATCCATTTTACGACTCAAGTTTTTTTCTCAATGCGTCTGAATCTCAAGATAACTTTCTACTAATTCAAAATATGTCATCTGGGTTCATACTTGGTGCTCCATTTAAACTCAGAGATATTTATAAAGAGAAATACGCAAATACGGATTTGAAGCTCTATTTGTATTGTGGAAGAGAAGACCTTTCCACAGATTCTATTTCGAGTTGCAAACAGATAAATGAGACGATGTTTTGATCTGATTTGTTCTGATATGTCTGCAGGCAAAATGCTTTTCAAGTCATTGCTGTGGACGGGGTCTGCAGTGGGATTATTCAGTGCCTCTCTGCGGAAGACTGTATTGACTGGCTACAAGCAATAGCAACCAATATTTCAAACCTCACAAAGCACAATGTAAGTAGCAATTCGAGGAATATCTGGCCATAGAGTTTCTCAACTGTGGTAAATTTCTCCAGTATATATGTAACTTTACAGCAACTCCTTGGTGTTTATCTAAGAGTGAGCCACGTTATATCCCTCCTGAAAGCTATTCTGCGATACTTATTTGAAGAAAATCACTTTATCTTGAGAGTTTTAGCCCAATATATCAGTTCAAGAATACCGTCACATTCAAGTTTTCATTCCCAAACACCATAAACATCAACGTGAGTTAAGTAAGTGAAAATATTTAGCATTCAATCACTAAACACTTGTATATGTAAGTAAAAGTATTCTGAACTAAAGCCGTGCTGAATTTCGAGACAGCATTATTGAGTTTCCTTTAGTGATTTTATAATCGCAGCTGGAACTGTTTGAAGGGGAGGGTGCAAGACTCAGCATGGAGACTGAAGGTCCCTCCTGGGACAATTCTGGCACAGAAATGGTCAGACGATGCATTCCGGGATCCAGCAAACTCCCCCGTTAGTGCTGTGTCTATATTACCAAGAATGGCTTCTCCACCTCTTTCTCTGTTTTTCTATTCCAACTTTTCTTCCCCCATTCTGATCTCTTCCTGATCTCTATCTTCTCATCACTATTCTTTCATGACCTAATCGATCGTCCCCCCCCCCCCTTACTTCTAGCAGGATTGTCTATCAAAACATGCAAAACTATAAACGTCACTTTATTGAGTACTGATGCAGGTCATTAAAGATTATTCGATCTGATGCAAGATTATTCTGTTGCAAAACCAATACCAGTTATCATCCAAACTTTTGTCTTCCTATGCTCCTCGGAACACAACTCCTCTACGCCGTGTTAGTCCGAAGGAAGATTCAGAGGCCAACCATGTAAATGGTCAAGCAGAAATATGTAACCCTTTCTCAAACTCACGGACATACAAAACTCTCCTCACACAAGTGACCCTGCAGACCCAAGTATCTTTGCAGAGATTTTGCTTTCAAATCTAGGCAGGAGCGTGGCCATGCACGTGTCTCCTGGGGGCACGTTGAAGGGATTATCTGGGAGGGACACGGATAGGGATGAGACACTTGGGTGTTCAGCCTTTCCTTGCAGTGCCAAATGGTTTTCAGATGGCTGTCCACTTCGCCCTTTCACTCTGTGGTTTCAGGTCTCTTTCTACAGATCACCTCAGCACTCCATGTCATTCTGTCTTTTGAAATTTTGGTTACTTGGTATGTGTGAAAATGAGGTCTCATTGTGGTGTTAATGAAAGG
Organism: Herpailurus yagouaroundi; assembly: GCF_014898765.1. Classification (NCBI taxonomy): domain Eukaryota; kingdom Metazoa; phylum Chordata; class Mammalia; order Carnivora; family Felidae; genus Herpailurus; species Herpailurus yagouaroundi. Next base: position 31,224,838 of record NW_024412406.1, on the reverse strand, counting down.
AGAGGATTTTGTTTTTTTCTTTTTTTTTTTTTTTTTTTTTTTTTTGGGGTGCGAAAGGGGGAAAAAAAACCCAACCCTTACCTGGGGAAACACTCCGCCGGGGAGCCTTTTTCGGGGATTACTGGGTTGGGGCAGGGGTGACCCCCCCCCCCCCACAACACCCTGTCTTTGCCAATCTGTTGATTTCATCATATCTAAATTGCAGAAGATGACAAGAGATTTCAGACTGGCAAAAAAAAAAATGCAGTGCTTCTCTAAGGATTATGCCTCTCCTCCTCTCTTACATTGTTTTTTTTTTAGGAATGTTTTTAGGGATAAAGTGCTATGAAGTACAGACTTTGTACTTCATTACACGCAGTCATTGGAGTGCCTAAAAATGAGCCAAGATCCTACGTTTATGAGAACAAAGTATTTTTGAAAGAACAGAATGTTAAATTTTAAATCCAAAGTGTTTCTCTTCCTAGATCCAAATTTGCAATGACCCCAAATCCTAGGAACATTCTCAAGAAAACTGATTCTTTGGAATGTTAAGTTTAGTTAGCCTGCTGTGACCCAGAAGAGGAGCATATGAAAAGAAAGGGAAGATGCAAATGTGTCTGTTCTCTGTTGGCATAGAGAAGAACAAACCAGATTTTGCTGCTTGTTTTTCACCCTCTTGAGAAGTACTTGCCATGACAGGTGACTTTCTTACCCTATGCTGAGAGGTCCACGTGTCTAGTATGGTAATGTCGCTGTGGTAGTCTAGTTGTTCTTACACATCCTTGTGATTACTGTGTGTCCTTTTGATCTTGTAGTCAGTACTCGTGCAAAAGTACTAACATCGCAATGAACTCTCGTGTATCTGTAATGCAACATACATGCAGGAAGGTCACCAGGCATAACAATCATATGTGAATGTTAGGTTGACTTCCGTGAAACACAATGGCTGCCCTGATGATACAACTGATCTCGTTGGTTCCTATGAAGAAAGAAATGGTACAGATTGAGAGGAGCTCGAAAAGCTTTGTGTAGCCTAGTTGGATCATTCTAATTCTCTTAATTTTTTATTCTAGGAAAGATAGAAATAGTCCCTTGCAGAAGGATGTAGAAGTATTTTGTTTCTGTCTCTGCAAATACTTCAAGCGTGTGTGAGCTTATGTAAGTGAAATTCTGGATAGTTTACCTGCTATTAATAGACGCAGAAAGGTAAACACGGAGATAGATTACCTCAGGGAGTTTCATTCGGGAGATTAGGCTGCATAAGCATAAAGTTGAAAAAAAAAAAAAGACCAACTGGAAAATGCATATAAAATGTTACGTTAAAATGTAAAAGCAAAAATCATGCTACTGAAAGGATATAAAAATATACGTCCTCAAAATGATTAGAAGGAAAAAAGAGAAGTATTAAAATCTCATTATAGAAACTTTTTAATAATGAATCATATTTCAGTAATTGGACTACCTGGAGAATATATGTAGGAGAAGTTTAGAGGAAAGAAACAAACACACACAAAACTCTCTACTGGAATTATTACAGCACTGTGCTAACCACTTGCTAATTCTTTGGTTACTGATTTCCAGCAGTAATAATTGTTAAATGGGAAGACGTTCATACCTGCTTTATGTGGAAATTCCATTGTGTTTGCTGTCTGAAAGCAATATTTGTTTCAGAAGGTCATTGAATATAATAGTTCAAAATATGTAGGCAAACACTTTCTATTTCAATTTAGCGCTATTCAAGGTGACTCCAAAATATTTACAGTGCATTTAGCAAATGGTATACAGTAGAAGATGCTTCAGGGACCTGCCTTAAATCTGTGCTCGCACAGAAGCCCATTCATTCTACTTAACTTTTATGCTCACACATTGGAAAGGAAGGAATGGCAGAGGCTACGGTTTACTGGGTTCGGTTCCAGCAAGGCCTAAACCAGCTCTCTCGGGGCATTTGCTGTTATTTTGGGTAAAGCAGACTTGAACAGATTTGTAAGCTTTAAATTCCTGAAATTGTGAAAAACTGTACTTGCTTCACGTTAATACTTTTTAAACTTCTTTTTCTCCCTTTTATTATTTTACCAAATACATGATCAAGTGTCTGTACAAAGTTATTAATTTTTATTTCCATGATCCAGCCATATTAAATATGGAAGGTCCTAAAATATGAGGATGTTGCCATGGGGTGAAACTCTTGGGAACCTTGGTCCGGGGAAATGTATTTTGCACGTAGAAGGAATGTGAGTGATTGGGGGCCAACTAGCAGACTTTAAAAGATGACTCCCTATTTTGTCAACGACCTGCCTTATGCAACCCTCTCCCTTGATGCACAGGCTGGGTAGTGAGTTGAGAAGCATGTGCTTCCCTGTCAGAATTTCAGAAGGCGTTGCAGTTTCAACCGACCTGATTACAACCTTGTGAGAAACCCAGAGAGAGAGGACCCAGCTAGCATCACCTGGATTCCTGACTACAGAAGATACAAGATAGTAAATGTTTTGTTACGTCACTAAGTGTTGGAGTTACACGTTTCATAGCGGTAGGGAATGACACCTGTTTCCTAGAGTAGAGCCACTGTGACAAATAACTACAAACTTGGTAGCTTAAAATGACATAAATTTATTTTCTCACGGTTCTGGAAGTCAGAAGTCCGAAGTAAAAGTGTTGTCAGGGCTGCATCTGGAGGTTCTAGAGGAAAATCTCTCCTCTCTTCTTCCAGCTTCAGGTAGCAATCAGCATTTCTTCCCTCCGTGGCTCAGGACCAAATCCCTGTAATCTCTGCCTCCATGGTACCACCACCTCTCCCTCTGTGTTTCTGTTCTCCTTCATTCCTTCCTGTATATCTTATAAAGACACTAGTCATTGGATTTGGTGTTCACTCAGATAATCCAGGATGATCTCACCCTAAGATCCTTAACTTAATTATATCTACAAAGATCCTTTTCTCAGGAGCACCTGGGTGGCTCAGTTGGTTGAGTGACCGATTCTTGATTTTGGCTCAGGTCATGATCCCAGGGTCATGGACTCAAGCCCTGTGTCAGGCTCCATGCTAAGCCTGCTTAAGATTCTCTCCCTCCTTCTGTCCCTCTCCCCCACTAGCGCTCTCTCTCTCTCTTTTCCTGTCTCTCTCTCAAATAAAATAAAACATCGATCTATGTGTCTGTTCTTGTGCCAGTACCATACTGTCTTGATGACTACAAGCTTGAAGTCCAGAACTGTGATGCCTCCAGCTTTGGTTTTCTTTTTCAACATTATTTTGTCTATTTGGGGTCTTTTCTGGTTCCATACAAATTTTAGGTTTGTCTGTTCTAGCCCTGTGAAGAATGCTGGTGTTATTTTGATAGGGATTTCATTGAATGTGTAGATTGCTTTGGATAGTATCGACATTTTAACAATATTTGTTCTTTCTATCCGTGAACATGGAATATTTTCCCATTTCTTTGTGTCTTCTTAAGCTTTCTATGGTTTTCAGCATACAGATCTTTTACCTCTCTGATTAGGTTTATTCCTAGGTACCCTATGATTTTTGATGCAATTGTAAATGAGATCAATTCCCTGATATCTCTTTCCGCTGCTGCACTGTTGGTGTGTCGGAATTCAATCAATTTCTGTACACTGGTTTCATATCTTGAGACTTTGCTGAATTCGTGTATCAGTTCTAGCAGTTTTTTGGTGGAGTCTTTCAGGTTTTCCATGTAGAATAACATGTCATCTGCAAAAAATGAAAGTTTGACTTCTTCCTTACCAATTCGGATGCCTTTTATTTCTTTTTGTTACCCGACTGCCACGGCTAGGACTTCCAGCACTATGATGAACAACAGTGTGAGAGTGGACATCCCTGTCTTGTTCCTGATCTCAGGGGGGAGAGCTCTCAGTTTTTTCCTATTGAGGATGATATTAGCTGTGGGCCTTTCATATGTGGCTTTTATGATGTTGAAGTGTGTTCCTTTTATCCTTACTTTCTTGACAGTTTTTATCAACTTGAATTGAAATTAAAAATAATAGTAATACAAGAAAATTTAAAATATTGAAATAAAAAATAAAAACAGAACAAACAAACAAAGAAAGGATCCTTTTTCTGAATAAAGAAACGTTTATGAGTTACAGGAATTTGATGTGGATATCTTCTTTTTTTTGTTTTGTTTAGTGGGGAGGGCGGTCATTTTTTGGCATATTGCAAAAACTAATATGGCAGACAAACAACAATTTAGATTTAGACATTATGTTCTGACTTATTTTCCAAGGGAATATATCTAATATCAGCTGAGTTTTCAAAGTCTTTATTCTGCACTGTGTGAGAATGAGCCTAGAATTTCTTTCAATTCATACATCGAATTAGGGTATCCACTTCTCCCTCCTGTTCCTCTCTAGGCCTGGCTCCCAGGGAGTAACTGTCCTTGATCTTCTCAGAAAATCAGAGCTTCTCTCAAATTGTAGCCTCCCGCACTGTCTGGCCTTTCCTCGTGATGAAATCCTCCTATAGGGCAAAACAGCATGAAAAAGAAGAGAAAAAAAATAAGAAGGATCCTTCTATAAAGGGGACCCCTCTTTCTAGTTCCTGTATTCTAAAGGGTGGGTTTTCTCTTGGGACTTCCAGGTGCCACAGCATTAGTAACAAGCAACTGTTTGACAGCCTGGCATCGGAGCAGGCTTCTGAGCCAAAAAAAGAAAATGCCATGAGCGCTCTTTCCAGAACCCACGACTTACATGGGGCCTCTGGTCAGAAAGGTTAGCTTTTCCCACAGTTTGGTTGTTCATGGTCTAATGTGTCTTGATCCTCATGTCACCTCTGGAAAATAAAGGAAGCAAAACCAAAACAAAGCAAAAATGGGAAACCCACTATAATTATATTCGTTATTTAATTTTTACTTCTGTCCCCACTGTCCTTGTTATTTTCTCTTGAAAAACATCTAGGGAATCACCTTTTGTGCTTTGCCCACTGTATTTAGTGATGATCAGTGGGAGACATGAGTTGCAGGGGGCTTTTTTTATTTTTAATTTTTTGTCTAAAACCGGAAGCAATAGTTCATTTTAAAAGAAATAAATGTAAGCAAAAAAGTAATTGAAGGATTGCGAAGTGTACTAAAAGAAAATAATTGCTACCCTATCTTGACATATCCTGGAAATATCTTTTCAAGGTCCAAGTAAAGGGCACCTGGCTGGCTCAGTCTGTTAAGCACCTGACTCTTGATCTTGGCTCAGGTTACGATATCATGGTTCATGAGATCAAGCCCCCTTGTCAGTCTCCACGCTGACAGTCCCTAACCTGCTTGGGATCCTCTCTGTCCCTCTTTCCTTTCCCCTCCCCCGCTCTCTCATGCACACACACTTTCTCTCTCAAAATAAATAACTGTGGGAACAAATAAATAGTAAGGAAGTGATAAGCATGTGAATTTAGATGAACATCGTAAAAACAATATTACTTTTTTCTTGAGGTATTAAGATAAATAAACATAATTAAATATATCCCAAAGCAATAACATGTATGCCCCAAAGAAGTCAATGTAGTTAATATTAAACCCGATACGTCAATAATCGGTGTTTTGTTGGTTAGAGGAAACCCTGACATAATAGGCAGAGTATGTAACTTACAGATTAACCAAGGAACAAATGAGAAAATAATGTTAACACACTGAAAGAACTCCACAGAAAAGAAAAGGAAAGAAAAATAAAATAGGACAAGCTGGACAGGCAGGAAGCACAAAGTAGGACGGTGATTTAAGTCCAAATATATCAAGTATTTACAATGGAGTTAAATAGACCAAACTGTCTAGTTGTATGGGAAGATTGTCAACCGGACAACAATAATATCAATAAAAGTAACACTTATGTATTTCTTACAAGAGAAAGTATAAAATCAAGATATTAGCACAACAAAAATACAAGTATAGAAGAATGCAGTGCAAACAATAATTACAGATAGGTGCGGCAGCTTTGTTGATATCAGGTAAGGTGAACTTTATGGCAAATACATTACCAAAGATGGAGATGGTTGCTTCCTAATAATGAATATTCAATTCACTCGGTAAAGGAAGTAAAGGCAAGCATTAGTGTCACATGGAATAAATAGTAGCTATCATCTGGGGTGGAGGAGGAAAAAAAAGTCCAATTCCAGAGCTAGAACCACAAAATAGTTAAGGCATATTTATGACAAAAAGGAAAGAAATATTACAGACTGTGAGAGCACAAGAGGAAAGTAACTGATTCATGCAGCTCTTCATTTTAGCCTGTAGAGGGTCATTATCACATTTTCCCATCACACACAAGTAGAAATCTCCCATTAAACCATTCACTGAGCACTGAGTCTGGGATGCCTCCCCAACAATGCCCCAGGAGTGGAGCACACTGGAGTTACCTGCCTATTAAAACCTATCAGCTTCTCTCACTGCAATTCCTTAAGGCCAAAATAGTTCATCTCAGATTCTCACTATCCGCTATCCATCCCATATAGACCCTTTAAATGTTAACCGCCCCACCAAAAAAACGGGCAAGCATGCATTCACTTTAAATACTCCTAATTTTGGGGGTGCCTGGGTGGCTCAGTTGGTTAAGCGGCCGACTTCAGCTCAGGTCATGATCTCGCAGTCCGTGAGTTCAAGCCCCGCGTCGGGCTCTGTGCTGACAGCTCAGAGCCTGGAGCCTGTTTCAGATTCTGTGTCTCCCTCTCTCTGACCCTCCCCTGTTCATGCTCTGTCTCTCCCTGTCTCAAAATTAAATAAATGTTAAAAAACCATTTTAAAAAAATCCTAATTTTTAATCCTTAAGTTTTAAAAACTAATTGAAAATAAATTAAAAAATATGATTTAATCTATAACTCAAAACCAGCCCTTAAACTTGTTTTGTTTTATCAGATTTTACTCTGTGCGTCTGTGATGGGCAAATAAGGCCTCTCCGAAATGCCTATGTCCTAATTTCTAGAACCTGTGAGTGTGTTATGTCACATGGCCAAGAAAGTTAAGGTTGTAGTTGGAATTCATTTCACTAATCAGCTGACCTTCAAATAAATTGAACACGCTGGATGATCCAGATGTGTCCAATGTAATCACTAATGTCTTTAAAAGTGGAAGAAAGCAAAAAGAGAGAATTTTGGAAATGGCAGCCTGAGGAGCTGGTCTGACATTGCTAGCCCTGAAGAGGCAGGAAAGGACCGGAACTTGAAGAAATCCAGGAAGCCAGTAGAAACTGCCAGAGATGAGGGGATGTTGACCCTCCAGAGCCTCTAGAAAGGAACACATCCCTGGCAGCACCTTGATTTTATGCCAGTGTGGCTTGTTTAGGACCTCTGACCTACAGAACTGTAAGATAAGAGATTAGTGTTTTGTTTTCAAGCCACTAAGTTTGTGGCAATTTGTGTTTGCAACAAGAGAAAACTAACCCAGCATCTAGATAAGCCCATTACATTTCTTTTCACCTCATCTAAATCTCATGTTTTACTCTGAAAAGCATACGTCTGGTCTTAACACATTTAGCTTTTTCCAAATAGCTATAAAATGCACTCGTTAAATTCTTAAAACTTTGGAATCATTATCTGGTTTTAGAATGGCTATGGAGAAGAGGTCCTGGCCATGCTGTCCACCATAGATGATTCCTGTGGACGTCTATTATCTGGCCATACTTCCCTGTCCCTCATAAATCTCCACGTCTCCTAATAGGTGTCTGATAAATGAATGTGTTTTTTTTTTCTTTTTTGAAATAAACCTTCTTCATCTAACTCACTGAATGACTACCTAAGAGGCAAAAGTAGAAAAGTGCAGTCCAGAGAGTCAGGAATAGACTGTAATGCATACATCTGATTGAAAATCAAGGCAAATACATTTGAATACATCTATATTGCCCAACAGCCATGACTGTCTTATGAACATTTTTACGTGCAGTCCTCAAACCTTCTCGTTAGAAGGGACCGTGGAGATCATCTAGCCCCAGGTCCCACCCAAGTACGAAATATCTCCTGCCACAGTCCCTTCGGAGGACTCTTTCTGGAAATCTTTCAATGACAAGAAAGCCACGGCTTCACAATGTGGCGACCAAATCTTTGACAACTCGGTATCAGGAAACCTTCCTTAGGCTGAATAAAATTCTCTCTCCTGTAGCTTTTATCCATTTGTACTAGGTCTGCCTTGGGAAAGCCACGCAATAATTGAAATTTCTCTTTTACCTGGCAACTCTTCAAATATAAAAGGGCAAGTATTGTATGCCACAGGCTGGTTTTTTGTTGTTTTTTTTTTTTTCAATGGAAATATCACTGGTGCCTTCCTCCCCAGGCTTTCCCGTCCTGGTCACTGCCCCTGGACATAGAAACCCTTTAGAATAAGTAGAGTATTAATTACATATTTAAGTTCTCATTACTGACATTACCATGAACTCCAGTTTCTTAAAGTTTCATTATAATCTTGGCATGTATTTATTGAATTTTCAGCATTCATTTACATGTAATCATATACTGAAAACATTCAATGACATTACATCTTATTATAATGATTGATCAAGGTTTGTGTTTTCTCATTAACTGATATTATATACTACATTAGCAGTAGGGAAAAAAATTCAAAGTTTAAGTGTGTGTTTTACGTCTAAACACATTTATGAGTCAGAAAACCTGGTTCTTGACTTGGTGGCACAAATTACAAAATACTCCAAGTGATGCGAACAACCTATACTCAACCGTTTAAGAAAACGTTCAGTTCCTAGGTCTCTTAACTTTTCAAAGATTGATTTGTCATTGTTCTTGCCTTCCTTACTAGACAACAATGAGATTCAAATAAGATATTTCTGCAGCTGCTAACTACCATAGCCTATAATGTATAATGTTAAAGAGCAGTACTATATTAACATTAATATAAGCCTAATATTTTACCCCACATTTTTTACAAGAAGGTCGTACAATGGAAATTCAACAAAATGTTGTGGATACTAGTAAATTGATAAAAATACAAGAGTGCTAAAGATATGTTTTCTTTCTTGATGTTGGTTCTTAATATGCAAAGTGACTTCCCTTCCATGTACAGAATGGAAAGGGGAAAGATGTCTAACTTTAAAATGGAGACACCTAAAAACCATAACCACAGCCAAGCGTTCAAAGTTGGCTTTAACAGTTATAGTGATGTCGGTAGTATGTACCCTTGAGATGGTGTAGTAAAAATGGCACTTTACCTCCTCTGTGGTCTTCCTCCCACAAACCCATAACGTCTGTTGTCTCATGAGAACAGTATTAAAAAAAGGCCAGCTGAGGAATCTACAAAATACTTGACCATGACTCCTCAAAAGTGATGTCATAAAAACAAGGAAAGCCTGAAAAACTGTCACAGCCAAGAGTAGCCTAAGGAGACATGATGACTATACATGTAATATGGTATCCTGGGGGAGATTCTGGAAGAGAAAAAGGATATTATATAAAAACTAAGGGAATCTTGGGGCGCCTGGGTGGCGCAGTGGGTTAGGCGTCCGACTTCAGCCAGGTCACGATCTCGCGGTCCGTGAGTTCGAGCCCCGCGTCAGGCTCTGGGCTGATGGCTCAGAGCCTGGAGCCTGTTTCCGATTCTGTGTCTCCCTCTCTCTCTGCCCCTCCCCCGTTCATGCTCTGTCTCTCTCTGTCCCAAAAATAAATAAACGTTGAAAAAAAAATTAAAAAAAAAAAACTAAGGGAATCTTAATAAATTATGGACCTTAGTTAATAACATGTATTGATATTGGTTTATTAATTTTAATAAATGTTCCATAGTAGTGAGTCGTGTGGTGCTGATAAGAGCCCAACCTGTGTGTGTGGTATATGGGAGTTGTTATCGTTGGACTTTTTCTGTAAATCTATAAAACTGCTATTTAAAACAATTTTTAATGTTTATTTTTGAGAGAGAAGCAGAGCGTGGGTGGGGGAGGGACAGAGAGAGAGGGAGACACAGAATCCAAAGCAGGCTCCAGGCTCTGAGCTGTCAGCACAGAGCCCGATGTGGGGCTCGAACTCACAAACGGTGAAACCATGATCTGAGCCTGAGTCAGACGCTCAACCAACTGAGCCACTCAGGTGCCCCTAAAACTGCTTTTTTTTAAAATTCAAGTATGAGTAACATACAGTGTTATAGTAGTTTCAGGTGTACAATAGAACGATTTCATAATCCCATACATTACTCAGTGCTCATCAAGGTAAATGTACTCATAATCCCCTTTCTCCATTTCCCCATCCCTCTATCTACCTCCCCTCTGGCAACCACCAGTTTGTTCCCTGAATTTCAAAGTCTGGTTTTGTGTCTTTTTTTTACTTTGCTTATTTGTTTTGTTTCTTAAATTCCACATACGATGGCCAATAAATCCAAAACTATTTCCAAATAAAATGTTCACTTTAAAGAATTCATAAGTGGAACATCTAGGTGGCTCAGTGGGTTAAGCGTCTGACTCTTGGCTTTGGCTTAGGTCATGATCTCATGGTCTGTGTGGGCTTGGGCCCCACATCAGGTTCTGCAGTGAAGGATGGAGCCTGCCTGGGATTCTCAATCTCTCTCTCTCTCTGCGCCCTCCCTACTCTCTCGTTCTCAAAAGTAAATAAATTAAAAAAAATAAAGTGTGTGTATATGTGTATATATATATATAATGTAAATATACATAATGTAAATATATGTATTTATTTATATTATATATTTAAATTAATATCAGATATTAACATATTTTGGAGATAATTGTCAGCTTCTGGATTTATTCATCCATTTATGCACTCAAATATTTTTCAGGGACTGTTTTGTCAATTTGCTGAGGATTGGTACTTCAATTTTGAGCAAAATGAATAGTCTTTATCTTTGTGGAGCAAAGAATCCAGTGGGGAAAGGCGACATTAATTAAATAAGCACAGAAGCAAATGTGGAATAACAACTATCATAGATGGCGTGAAAAAGTGTTATGAGAGGTTAAATCTGTAAAAGGATAATCTCCTAAAGTTGATACATGAATAATGAATAAGAATAAAATAGGTGAATTAGTGGAGAAAGACATCTTATGCAGAGATCATAGTATCTATCTATACAAGAAAAAAAAAGTCAAAGGACTCCATGACAGCAATGAATCTCATTTAATTTGGAAGTTGTCACTGGTGGTGGATAAAATGAAAATGTTTAGATCAAGATAAGTGAGTTTTTCATAAATCTCTATTTTTAAAGAACAAGTTATTAATTTGATATACATATTCCTTTTATATCTGTGTGTTAAGTGCCCATTACATATGAAATAATGATTATCCACAGAAGTTTTGTTTAATTTGATATGTGTGTGTAATAAAATAACAGAATGCATATGCTTTGGCATCCTACCAGACTATTTCAAGTTTTGGGGCGCCTGGGTGGCTCAGGTGGTTAAGCATCTGACTTTAGCTCAGGTCATGAGCTTGCGATCCATGAGTTCAAACACCACGTCGGGCTCTGTGCTGACAGCTCAGAGCCTGGAGCCTGCTTCAGTTTCTGTGTCCCCCCCCCCCCGCCCGACCCTTCCCCACTCACACTCTGTCTCTTTCTCAAAAATAAACTTTAAAACAAATTTCTTTTAAAGTTTTAATGCTCCAGGATCTATATATCTCCATATTGTTGAGCTAGAGCCTTACCAAATAGGGCAGGTCTAGATATATCCCTAAAATGACTGGAAACTTCAAAATTATTAACCCCAGCTCACTGAATCCAAAGGCTGGATGGGAATCATTAAGAAGAGGTTGGATTTTAGAGAATCCCCCAGACCATTCTTCGAATGTCTTGAAGGCTGATCTCATCTAACTCCAGAACCTTTGTAATATTAATTGACTAGGTTACAAAAACTCCACACACTCATGCACGCACACACATGGTAGTAAAAACAAGCATACAAGATTAAGGTAACAGAAAAGACTACAGCTGGACCTAAAAGGAGGAAGAAGTATAACTTCAAAACACTCTGTGGTTTGATCAAAGGCAATCAGGATGGATGCTTTTGCAGAAGAGTTCTTGCAATGAGCAAAAAGCACGGCCTCTGGTGTCATCAGCCTGGCTATGAAGTCCTAGCTTCTCGGCCTGAGTTATAGGGTAGGGGCTTCATATCCCTCCTCATAAGGAGGCACTAAGTTAGTTTCAGTCAATGTGAGGGTTAACGAAGACAGTACTTTGAACATCGCAGAGCTGAAGTGATGCTGAGACATTTGCCATTTTTATCTCTCTCTAGTTGCATTCTACATGTAATGTTTTAATCCATGAGCCATCAATAATAGGATCGATTTGCTTATTGTATGTGGGGCGGCCTCCTTCCTTTCGTCGAATAGCCATTTGAGATTCTGAAAGATGGTTGTTTGAGTAAAAGAAAATTGATGAAACTGAACATAATGAGTTAAAATGAATGTCTCATGGTGACTACACCATTAAGCAGCTACGGTTTTAGGCCAGCCAGAGGTCTACACCACAGTTCTCTCAAGTTTAAAAGAAATAGAGAAGACAGGTAAAATGCATAGCTCTCTTTCTGCCAGTGTCTCATAAATCCAGCCTTTCCAACACCCTCTACTGCACTAATCCTAACGGATAAACAGTTTCATTTGACATCTCTAAGGTTAACTTCACATAAAGGAATCACTTCTTCTTTTCTGTACTGTTTCATATATGTATGTATATGTGTGTGTATGTATATATATGTGTGCATATGTGTGTGTGTGTGTATATATATATATATATATATTCTCAGCATGTATTTCTTTTCTTGGAATGAAATGTATAACTTGAAATGGATTACCTGTGTGTATATGCATGGAGATGATAGATAGGTAATTGTATATTTCCACCCTTAAATATTCATTGAAAATTAGTATAATCTTAAATAAGAATGTGTGATCGCACACGAGACAATCTGAAAACATATCAAGTTCACGTTGTATTATGTGAAAGAGAATAGATTCTCTTTTCCAAATGTTTGTATCAGTGGCGAGTAAGAGAAACTCCTTAGGGTGGCTACTGAAAGAGTGAATAATTGGGTTTTGTCCCCAGTTGACAAGAATTCTGGACGGTGACATTTACTAGCTTTATTCCAGTGGTTCAAGGAAGGCACCAAGAACCCATCTTCTAGCTGTGCATATTATTGCCCTCCACCACGTTTAGAGTGTTGACTTTTACCTTGTTCGCACCTCCTGATCACACAAGGGCTTCAACCGTTCTCGAAATCATTTTAGTGTTTGGAACAGGAAAGAAAGGGAAGAAGGGTAAGTAGCACCAGCTACATATCTCCCCTTTCATCAAGCTAAGAGAAAATTTCCCAGAAGCCCTTTAGTGCACTATGGCTCGCTTCTCATTCCCCTGACAATTCGGGGTCGGGGCAGGGAGGTGAAAGGGGCTAGTCTCTACCATTTGTAGTGTTTACAGTGGGATACGACTGAAGAAAAGAACACTGTAAATAGCTTTTGAGACAGATAAGCAACAATAATCTACCACATCACTTAATATTAAAAACATAGTGGGGCGCCTGAGTGGCTCAGTCAGTTGAACGTCCGGCTTCGGCTCAGGTTGTGATCTCACGGTTCATGAGTTCAAGCCCCTCTTCGGGCTCTGTGCTGACAGCTCAGAGCCTGGAGCCTGCTTCGGATTCTGTGTCTCCCTCTCTCTCCTTGCCCCTCCCCCACTCACACTCTTGTTTTTCTGTCTCTCAAAATTGAATAAACATTAAAAAAATTATCATTAAAAACATACTAATCCTAAAGTTTAATGCATATATAGCCAATACCCTCTCTGATTTTTGTGAATCAGTCTTTCAGCTCTCTCTCTCTCCTACACACACACACACACACACACACACACACACACACACTCACACACGTACACACACCCTTAATCAGTCATCTGAGTTGACTCGGCAGGCATTTCACTCATCTTTCATGTTTTGCGCATTTACTTTCAGAGATGAAAACAAAATTCTTTGGGGAATCCTATGTTTAATTCATAAAGATCTGCAACATTAGATGGCAGACACATATGTGCAAGTTGAAAAACAGAATATTTTTTCCCTAAAAGTGTTGGTTGTGAAAAGCGAAAGGAAAAAGTATTGTGTCTGCCACGTTGAAAAGACCTGACGAAGCTTGTAGGTGACTTGAAAGTCGCGACAACATAAAGCTGAGCACGAAGAAGATTTACAGATGACGAATGGAAGGCGATGATCAGAGGTTGTAGGCTATCACTCTGACAGGCATGGATGTCACTTAAGTAGACTTTTTCTTCCTTTTTATAGCTGCTGACATTTCTGAGTCCTTAGATGTACTTTTCCGTGCTAGCATGTTGTTGTTTTCTACATTGTCTTTCCCCATGCACCAAAATCTGAACGTCAGACAAGCAGGTGTCGACTGAAAATGGGTCGTAGAGTGAAATCAAACAAGTGCAGAGTCAGAAATTTAATTTGGAATAACACCAAGGGCAAATTTGGGCATTCCACTGACGTATTTTTGACATCAGATTTTTGCTTTTTGCACAATTAGAGTTTATTTTGGCGTGTTATGTCAGGAGATATTTCAATAAAATAACCTACTTTGTTTCTTGAAAACCTACTAACACTTCAAGCTCTTCAATTTCGGATACTAGACAATGTTAGCCGGTTTTCCTCTGTACAACCTGCTTTGACGTTAGCTGAATAATGCGATCATGCTCACCTGGGGCAGTGCTACGGGACACAGATGACATAGCATCCTTGATCCAGCGGGCTCTGCCCACACAGCCCATCCCCTTCACCCAATAGGACTCATTCTTTTGCCTTTCTTCCTGGCCAGAGTCTTCCCAGTTCTTAATGTTCTCATAGTCTCAGAACCGTAGGAACTTCCCAGGGAGCCTCAGCTTAACACACCTACCCCTTTTTAGCCACCCACAATGCCTAGGGCCGGAGTTCAAGATGGCCTTCATCATGCCCATGCGAAAAGAGCTGATCTCTCTGGGCCCACTAGCTGCCCCTACACTAGTGGTAACTCAGTAGGAACCTGCAGCACCTGATTCCCGTGGGGCACACACTATCCAATGAGGGACAAGGGCCAAAATGGACCTAGCTTACAAAGTGATGGCACATCCTCAATAGGTGAACTATTTGGAAATGCAGAAATTGCATAAGGCTCTGCAGGTGTATCACACTTGGTTGAACACCAGCAAGGTTCCATGGAGCAAGGCGAAGGCAAACTCAGTGACTCAGGCGACTCACCACCTTGTGTTTGCATTCTGCTGTCCCGTCTTGCTTCTTTTTACCTTTCACTCTTCCTTCCTTGGGATTGAACATTCTCCCTCAATAAAGGTTTAGCATATATAACTTCCTCATGCTATATTTCTAGGGAAGCAAGACTAAGGAAATACCCTTTACCTCTAACTATTCATTACAGGACACTAAGCATTCCCTGGGGGGAGACATTCTTACCTAAGTAGTGCAATATGGGAGAGAAGGTGTAAATGAAGTGTGTTTAGTACCCTTAGGTACTAAGGCGGATGAAGGGCCATTAGGAAATTATGCATGAAATCATTTTGAGTTTGCAGTTGTTCAATTGAATACATCTTAGAAGACCCCTCATTCTAAAATGTAGCTTAAAAGCTGAGGACATCTGACCGGGGTGCAGAGGTGGCTACAAATAATCCTGAGGATTGAGTCTGAATTATTGAGTATAAACACTGTGTATTTTCTTCATTAAGAATCCTGCCTAGGGGCGCCTGGGTGGCGCAGTTGGTTAAGTGTCCGACTTCAGCCAGGTCACCATCTCGCGGTCCGGGAGTTCGAGCCCCGCGTCAGGCTCTGGGCTGATGGCTCAGAGCCTGGAGCCTGTTTCTGATTCTGTGTCTCCCTCTCTCTCTGCCCCTCCCCGTTCATGCTCTGTCTCTCTCTGTCCCAAAAATAAAATAAACGTTGAAAAAAAAAATTAAAAAAAAAAAAAAAGAATCCTGCCTAATAATTTTGCAATGGTAAATCTAGTGTTTTCACCTATGATTGATACTGACATATTAAACAATGACTTTCATCACTTTCTGAAACCACAGTTCCTATACTGTGCAGGTACACCTACCCTACAATCCATTTTTCCTCTTTTTTTTTTTTAACTTTTATAGCGTCTTACACCACCTGTTCTAACACTCATCCCATCCCGAAAACTGGGAATTATTTTTTTAATTTTGTAAGAATTTATTTATTTTGAAAGAGAGAAAAAGTGCGAGTTGGGGAGAGGCAGAGAGACAGGGACAGAGAGAGAATTCCAAGCAGGTTTCACACTGCCAGCCTGATGCGGGGTTCGAACCCATGAACCATGAGATGATGACCCGAGCCAAAGTCAGACGCTCAACCAACTGAGCCACCCAGGTGCCCCCCTCCCAAAAAAACTTAGAATTATTTGTTGCATGTCTTTTCAATACTTTCAGCTTTTAGGCTTTTAATTCATACTCACATTAGGTCAGTGATATAGATGGATATGTGTGTGTTATATATATGGCATATATCATGTGTATGTTAATCTGAAAGACGATGATAGTAAAATTGAAAGCTTCTTGTGTTAGGAAGAATAAAATTTAAGAAAACTCATTTACATATAATGCCTAATCATCCTGAAATATTGATTTACTGTTAATAGATATGTTTTAATATTTTAATTGTTTTTTAATTTTTTTTAATTTATTTATTTCTGGGAGAGAGAGAGCACAAGCAGAGGAGGGGCAGAGAGAGAGGGAGACACAGCATCTGAAGCAGGCTCCAGGCTCCGAGCTGTCAGCACAGAGCCCGGCATGGGGCTCGAACCCATAAATTGTGAGATCATGACCTGAGCCGAAGTCAGACGCCCAACCAACTTAGCCACCCAGGCACCCCAATAGATATGTTTTTAAAAGCAACGTGGCATACTTTCAAAGTTATATTCGTAGGGATGGGGAATAACCAAGGTAGCAAGGACCTAGAATCGATATCCGGAAAAAAAAGGCATGAAAATTATGAGCTGAAATGTGGGAAGTTATGTGGGCTCCTGAGGCAAAAATCATTTTTTTGATGCTTCCCTCTACATGGTAAAGGCAGCGTTTTATCAGCAGCTGCAGAATAGACATATTATGTCATTAGTCGTCAGGTGAATTTATATCTATAGAATAAAAATCTTAGTCCTCACACATCTGTGAAATATATTGGCCACAAATCTCTAAGGGAATTGGAGGATTGTTTCTTGCTTCCACAAGAATGATGTGCTTGGGTAAATCTTCAAAATTGATTCCCATGGGAAAATATACATCTGAGAATGCACCACTTTAGCCACCAAAATTGACTTGTTTGTGAGGTTTAAAAGAATAACAGGTTAGCAGAATTTGGATGAAAAGTTTATACTATAAGATCTTCACTAATCTTCAAACATTTGATTGAGAAAAAAAAAACTATCCCTTTAAGACATTTAAAGTAGGAGGAGAGCAATTTTTTAAAGAATATTTGAATATCCTGTTGTATTTTTTTGGTCTAGAGAGGTAGTCACAAGAGAATATTACTGCTCTAGTTTCTAGATACATTTGATGATGCTAAAAATGAATATATAAAATTAAGGGATTCAAAAAATAGGAGTGACCTTTAATATAACGGACAGGCCTATTCCACCAAATTTTATTTTCAGTCAGTTAATTCCAAACAAATCTTTCCTAAAGCCAGCTGTGTATTACCCTTATCTCACCTTGAGAGATTTGCTGTAATAATTAAGCTTCCTTTAAGGGGTTTCCATCATTAACATCCAATGGAATGTTGTCAAAGAAAAAGAAGGACACATATTTATCATTTCCCCCAGCATTTACTCAAAGTGAATATTATTCCATAAAGCACAGTTTGTAATATTTATTTTAGCAGATGTTCACTTTTGATGTTGGGTAAATTTTAAAGTAGTAGATTTACCATGATAATTTTCAGTTTTTTAGTATAAGGAATTCAACTGAGAAATATTTATAATATAAGCAACCAATGACTTTACATTTGTCCTTCTAGTTTTTGTTTTTTTCAAGCAGGGTCTCAAAATTCAAAGTTCTAATAAAAAGTCTTCAATGAAGAAGCTACTGAATGTAAATTAACTTTTAATGTTGTAGGAACATATTCTTGCATATAATAGGGATTCAAAATACTTATTTCTTTAAACATAAGACTTCATCAATACCAGAGATTCCTACAAGGAAAAAAAAAATCTTTGAGTAATAGAATAAAGAAGACAGAATAAATGGTGAAAATGTTTGCTAAATAGAATGCATCATTTTTCTAACAATATTTAACATCTACAAATATATGTAGATGATATGCAGTGAATAAAATTGCCAGTAATTAATTATAAGATGTTGAAAATAACTTTCTTCTCTATTCCATTTTATCCAAAATATGAAGATTCTCCTCATGTTGGGTTTTTGATTATTCTTCTCCTTAAAAAACTCTATTCAAAATCCTCTTTCTTCTTCGGGGCGCCTGGGTGGCGCAGTCGGTTAAGCGTCCGACTTCAGCCAGGTCACGATCTCGCGGTCCGTGAGTTCGAGCCCCGCGTCAGGCTCTGGGCTGATGGCTCAGAGCCTGGAGCCTGTTTCCGATTCTGTGTCTCCCTCTCTCTCTGCCCCTCCCCCGTTCATGCTCTGTCTCTCTCTGTCCCAAAAATAAATAAAACGTTGAAAAAAAATTAAAAAAAAAACAAAATCCTCTTTCTTCAAGAGTATATCTACATTACTTGACTTTTATATCCCTTGGGCATATTGTTTTCTAGAGAATCAAACACAAAACCCCATTTGCCCGTTGGGGTATTAGAGTTCGTAAAAAATGTATTTTAAAATACGTCTTTGCATTTGCTTTTAATTTTAGGTTTTTATTAAAGTGCAGAAGACTATAAAATGAAAACTTATTACAATAACAATACATATGTTGCTGGTGTTTTTATTAGTAGTATGTATTACATATACATTAAAGTATGTGTATTGTTGTTCACACATGTATAAAACAAAATTACCATCCTCTTGTTTAGGTGGTATCCTAGGGGTGCCTGGGTGGCTCAGTCGGGTCAGCATCTGACTTCAGCTCAGGTCATGATCTTGCCGTCCGTGGGGTTGAGCCCCACACCGGGCTCTAGGCTGACAACTCCAAGCGTGGAACCTGCTTCGGATTCTGTGTCTTCCTCTCTCTTTGTCCCTGCCCTGCTCACGCTCCGTTTCTCTCTCTCTCTCTCTCTCAAAAATAAATAAACGTTCAAAAAAAAATTTTAAAGATGGTATTATCCTTTGTTCAATTAAGATTTAATCATGAGCCTTTTCCCATGACAGTAGTTGTATTCTGAGATTACCCACTTCCAATATATCAGAATTAATAAATGGATTCTTACGGGGCATATAAATCACTCAAAATATATCATTAAATAATAGTGCCCTATGGATTTTGTTTTCATTTTTCATAGTTCACAAGTTTATGATGAAAAACACTGCAGTGCTCCTGTCCGGTAACACTGTCTTACAGGAAGGGGAAAAAGTTCTGTTCGAAACAACTCACCGGGTTCTGACAATAGCAAGGAACAACATGAGGCTGAGATTTGAGACGGGAAGGAGACGGAGTGCAGACAAACCATACAACTAAACGGTATCCCTGAAAAGAAACAAAAACGATCTCAAAACTCACAAGTGAAGAGGAGGCCTCGGTCCTTGTTTTAAAAATGTTCTCTAAGCTCCCGGTGATTGTTTGCTGCTGTCCTTATCTGCGGTTGTGCTGAGTGAAGCTGTGGCCAAATGGGAGTTCAGTTGTATTCACGAGGTGTTAACGTTTATATCTTAGTTTCTGCGCTCTCTCGGAGAAAGCAAAAGTAACCACAACTAGCGCTCTGCCAGAAACCAGTTTCTGTGGCTTCAGCAATGCAAGGCACTGGTTCATTCTAAAGTGGTCACGGCCGTGGATGACAAGAGGCTTCGTATTCTTACGTGGCACATCTTTTATGGCCCTGTGGACTTTTTGCCGTATTAATCAGTTCGAACATTACTGGTCATACCTTCCTATGAGTATCTAGAAAAAGAAGCAAAGCATAGGAACGATTTTGGTCTCACAAACCAAGACTGATGTGTTAATCCAATCAGCTGGATCCCGACTGGGTTGGAGTTTTATAGGATTCTGTTTACTTCCCTTTGTTTTTCCCTTTTCCAACTTACAGCCCTCCAGGTCTTTGAGCTGAGAGTACGGTCTATTCCTGGGAGCCCTCCTTAGCTGGCTCTCAATCCTCCTGGCTCACCTCTCAGCACAGCAAATTCGTGAAACTGCTCTCTACTTTTGCATGATTTTCACATGACGGTTTTTTTAACCATTTGTCCTGCCATGATTCAGAATTCAGCAATACCTTGACGTGAAAACCAACTTTGTGTTCAAAGCCCCACAGATCACAAATGCTGCCAGTATGACCTTGTGAAAGATTGTTCTCCTTCTTTCTCTGTCTGGGTAAATTGTGCTTCTCTCTTCCAGCCATCCCGTGTCTACGGGGGGCCAACTCACCTCTATGTGCTCATCTGTCTGGGGCCTCACCTGTGCTCACCCTTGTGACAGCAGGTGTTCTCAGATACCTTCATATGTATTCATTTTTGAGAGACAGAGAGAGACAGAGCATGAGCAGGGGAGGGGCAGAGAGAGAGGGAGACACAGAATCCGAAGCAGGCTCCGGGCTCCGAGCTGTCAGCACAGAGCCCGACTGGGGGCTCAAACTCACCAACCACAAGATCATGACCTGAGCCGAAGTCAGATGCTCAACTGACTGAGCCACCCAGGCGCCCCTCAAATACCTCCCAACAAAACGCTTTTAATCAGTTCTCTCCATTCGAGTCCATACCAACAGGAAGGTAGCTGTGCTTCCTGCTCTTTCATCCGATTTAGGAAGCTAATGATTTTGGTTTATTTCTTACGTATCTCTGCATTAAAGATGGACTGCACTGCCAGTTAGTGGGTGACAGTGTTTCAAGGAATTCATCACGAACCCCACCGTTGCTCTCTATTGAAATTTAAAATACAGTTTTTATCATTAGCTCAATATAGTTTAGATTCAGTTACTTTTATTAATATATTTTAATTTTTACTTTTATTTACATTCTATATATTATGTTGTTATTGGTATATTTTTATTTAGTTATTACTTATTCAATTACCTACCTGTTAAAAGTCATTGGTTAATTTCGTTTTGCAGTAGGAAAACCCTGTTTTAATTGTTGTAATTCTACATGAACTTAAAATTCTAAATGCGTTTGCAAAGCCCTGGCGATTAACCTTAAATACCCTTGGGTGCATTTGACCATTTATCCTTGATAGGCCTAAATGTAGTTGCACTTAAATAATATCACACCAAACTTTTAATTTGGAAAACATTTGACATTTAGGAATGAATCTCTATTTCACATTAGGTTAATTTTTATGATTTTTTTCTTCTTAGGGTGATCAAAATGTACTTTGTTCCATTTCTGTATCTTTTTTTTTTTTCCAAACTGAGGAAGTCTTGATTTGGATATATATATTTGGTAGTCAAACACTGTAAAATCTTAGTTATTTTTAATCTAATTGTCTTGAGCATTTATCATACAGTAGATTATCTTCCTCTACTGATATATGTATCCTGCCCTTTTAAATAGTTATACTTTTACATTCCGTTTTTCACCATATTATCTGGGTGATAGTTTTTAATGTCACTGTTAAGTAATAATGTAAGGGCAATCCTTTATATTTTTTTGTTAAACAGATTTCATATGTTTAATTTTTAATCATGACATTTCTTAACTTGAAGTAAATGCTGATTCTATATATATAAAGATATCATTATTTTTTTAAGCTTATTTATTTATTTATTTTGAGAGAGAGAGAGAGAGAGAGAGAGAGAGAGAGAATGTGAGCAAGGGACAGAGAGAGAGAGGGAGAGAGAGACAGAGAGAGAGAGAGAATCCCAAGCAGGCTCCACACTGTCAGTTCAGAGCGCTATGCAGGGCTCCAACTCACAAACCATGTGATCATGACCCAAGCTGGAATCAAGAGTTGGAGGCTTAACTGACTGAGCCATGCAGGCATCCCAAGATCATTATTTTCTTATTTTACTTATTCTATTTCCTGTACCATTACTTTTATAAAGATTGGAATTACATTAAAAATGGTTTTGCATAGCTATTTATAAAATTAAATTATTTTTTTTCTTAACATAACCAACATAACCATCCCTTAGATGGGTTTCCATAAACCATAACGGGTTTACAAATAGGCTTTTGTGTGTAGTCCTCACTGTCTTTGAAATTAAAAGTAAATGAAATTTTACATATTGGGATTTGTCGTAAGACTTAAATTTCCAGAACTTCTGATAAAATTACAACAGCACGTTATATTTTGACAGAGAGAGAGAGAATGTCGGCTCCTAATACCAACGGCTCTCATCAGTCAAAATATATATTAATGTAGTGATTTCCATTATTTTTGTCTTTCTGTTAATTTTACTTGTATGGAAATCATCAACAAAGTGGAAAAATGGGGTTCCTTCAATAAATTCCACGGTTCTGTAATAACTGGAATTACAAGGTTATTCTAACAAAGAAGATTCAATCAGATCCTAGTTAAGGAAGAATTAGGATAGCTGAACCAATTACCGATTTTCAAATATGAAGAGGAAGCCTCACACGGAGCCCTAGGGATGAGCTGCAGAGTAGCGGCAGCAACAGAAGGAAACCCTTGGCATCATTTTGATTCAGATCTAGGATTATCAACAAGTTTGAGAAGGTGGGAGCGACATGAAGTGTGCCCCCCTCGATAGCTAACCATGGTTGGCAATGCTTGTTAGGTAGTATGGACACGCCACCAGGCTGAGGGAGATAAAGACTCCGCAATTACAGGTGCCATGATGGAGAGTTCAGTAGGCACATGCAACAATGACAGTGTAGAAACTAGACCCCCGGGGAACGCTGAAGAGAAAGTCACCGGTCAGTTCCACTAGGGGATTCGCAAAAGTTTTGGTGGTGGATATGGTTCTTGGAGACACAAAGACCCCTGCTTTGGACACGTCACTGTCAGTCCCAGCTCATTGTGCTGTGGTCATCCTCTCTGTAGGACAATCATGTTTTACTACCTGATGGTAGAAGGTCAAATCAACCGTGGTTCTTGAGCCACTGCATTAATTTTTCTTCTTTTCTAGAAGTCTCTATCAAGTTTCAAAGTATCTATAAATCCTCCGAAAGAGGTCACATAAGTTTCACCAGATTTGTAAAGAGGTATATGATTAAAAATGATTTAAAAAAAAAAAACACAACACTTTGCTGTCTTTGAAATAAAAGTCTTTCCTTAAGGTAGCAACATAACAACATAATTCCTTCAAGATAGAATCTTCTACCTGGCAGATTTATCTATTCTTCCTCCCTCCCTCCCTCCCTTCCTTCCGTCCTTCCTTTCTTCCTTCCTTCTTTCCTTCCCTCCCTCCTTCCTTCCTTCCCTCCTTCCTTCCTTCCTCCCTCCCTTCCTTCCATCCTTCCCTCCTCCCTTCCTTTATCTCTATCATTTCTTTACCTTATGAGTGTTGATTCAAGTATAGTTCCTACTTTTTTTTTTTTATTAACATATAAGGGCTTCCTGAAAAAATACACAATGCAAATTATATCCTCTTATATTTCCAAGTGGGCATTAATTGTATTCCACAGTCTTAACTTAAGTCAACATGATGTTAAACAGTCAGTTTTTACAGGCTTATCTTTCTCTTTCGGACTAAAAGCCTTAACATGGATTTCCTTCACCTGAATGCCCTTTACTTGGTAGTTGTCTATGTCACTCGCTGCTCTTCTCGAATGACATGTTAGGCAGTCCTAGTTAAACCCACACTCTTATTCCTTTACAGCCTAGGGATTAATAACTTAAGTAATCCTGCTCCATAAGTAGCTAGTTTGATGTGACTGCAGTTATATCCTTTCATCTTTTTGAGCCTTCATGTTCAGACTCTGACTCTGTTTTGTGCAACATCATATTAATTTTTTTGGCTTTTCGTAACACAAATGACTGGTTCTGATAACACATAATTAACATTAGTTTCTAAGAAGTTTGACATTACAAATCTTCTTGACAGATTTCAATTTTCCTTGTTTAATTTTCTTGTTTAAGAGTGGTCTTAAAAATAATGCAAAGAATTTAGGATTTGCATTATTTAGAATTAATATTCTTGCCAAAAGTAGAAAATGAAAAAAATTTTTAATGTTCATTTATTTTTGAGAGAGAGACAGAGAGACAGAGCAGGAGCAGGGGAAGAGCAGAGAGAGAGTAAGACACAGAATCCAAAGCAGGCTCCAGGCTCTGAGCTGTCAGCACAGAGCCCGACTTGGGGCTCGAACCCACAAACTTCAAGATCATGACCTGAGCCGAAGTCGGACGCTCAGCTGACTGAGCCACTCAGGTGCCCCAAAAGTAGACAATTTTTAAAACTTTGCTCAATGAATGCATTTCATTAAGAATATATTATTTAGTGGCACTTGGGAGACTCAGATGGTTGGTTAATCAGCTTTTGGTTTTGGTTCAGGTCATGAGCTCACAGTTCGTAGGTCGGATCCCCCCTTTGGGCTCTGCGCTGACAACACGGAGCCTGCTTGGGATTCTCTTTTCTGTCTCTCTGCCCCTTCCTCTCTCATGCTCTCTCTCTCTCTCTCAAAACAAACTTTTAAAAAAGAATATATTATCTCCTGATATTTTATTACATTTACTAAGTTAAGCATTATTTCAATTGTATGACACAAAGCTTTATTTTTAAAAATAAATTTAAATCGTCATTAATGTTTCCAACATGTTTATCTTATAAGCGGCTTTATTGATATGATTCCCTATGATGACAAAATGAGTCATTTAAAAGAAAATACTTCTAACATTTTCTACACTGAATCTTCATTTATAATTCAGGTTTCGTAGAACATTCCTAGGTAAAAGTCGGCATACTGTTTCCAACTGAGAAAGACTTTCACATCTGAGGAAACTTCAGCTGATTCCTTATCCTTCTAACTTGGGACATGCCTGCTAGTGATTGAGGTTCTGGAGGTGCTCAGCCGGCAACCTCTGCTCTGGACCCCAGCCTGGTTCATGCATATTTGCCACTCACTTGAGTGTATAGACATTAATCTAGAGTTGACAAGAAAACAGAAAGGGATTCGCAAAGTATAGGAGAAAACAAGGCATCTTTGCTCAGCTTCTTTAAAACACCCTCGTTGTCTTCGAAGGAAATCCAGACTTCTTTGATATTCATTTTATATGTGATTATTTATTATATTAATAACTGTCACATATTGAGCTCTAACTTCACGACCTTTGTGTTTTCATTTACTTTTCCAACAAATATGTGTAGCTCATATGGTGATAGACTTTTTGCATAGGATGAAAAGTAGACACAGGGTAGTTAATAACTTGCCTGCTGAAATTCAGTAACAGTTACGGCCGGATTCAGACGGAGGTCTCTATGACGGCACAGCTTGATCGTGTTATCATGCATCTACCTTGCAGCTCCAGAACACTCTGTAAACGAGCATCATTAAAGTATTGTCTCTGAACGCACTGTGTTTCATTTTCCCGTCCCAGCTCTTACAGCCCCGGGACTCACATTGGTAGATTACTGAAAGGATTTTGGAAAACAACAAATGATAGTCTCCCCCCTTCTCACTGCATTTATCGAACCTACACATACGTGTGCTCGTTTGTATACGTACATCACTGCGGCCGGAGCATGGCTACATTTACTTAGAGTATTCGGACTTTTCTGTCCGATGAAAACGTTAAAAGTGACAAAGCTAGACCGTTTGTGCCGGAAGACAAAGGTCCATACAAAATATTGGTGGAATTTTACAGTTTTTTGTAACGATTCATAAGAACTAGCAAAAAGCATAGTTCTGCCAACTTTTCAGTATGGATTTTTTTTATTGATTAATAAAAGATTCTTAGGAAACTGTTCTTTCTGTTTGTGTCTCCAAACCCATCCTGATTTTAGCTGAAGACACTGGTAGTTTTAGAGACTTTCTTTAGCTGATTCCTCACCAAAACAAGAAGTATTCTGAAATGACTATAGTAATCTAAGAAAAATATGTTTGTGTGTGTGTGTGTGTGTGTGTGTGTGTCCCTACTGAAATCACATAAATCTTCCAAAACTTTCTTTTCTTGTGTATTTTAAATGACACACATGTTGCCAGTAAGTTTTGCACATGAGCCGTTTGATGATTTTCCAAGTTTGTGCATCATATCCATTGCATTTCCTGTTAGTTCACATTTATCAGTAGGACAAAGGGAACTGAAAACTAACAACAAGGAAAAATAAACTAAATCAGGAAAATAATTTCTAAATGAAAAGCCTGTGTTTAGTGTGATGTGAGATTATACCACACAGAGTTAGCATTCGTTAAGTTTCTCTCTCCAACCAATGAAAAATAAAAACTGGTTTTAGTTATCAAAGTTTCTGTTGAACCAAAGACTTTGTGTGTTATGAGTTCACTTGTCTAAAAGCCGATACTCATTTCCAGTTGGAGTTTACAGTTCGTTAACATGACTTAATACAGACGAAATTCTTTCTCCGAAGATTTATTTTAAAATGTTATGAAATGTCACTCATGAAATTCTCTTCAAGTAAACGTAAAAAAAAAGTGAAGTGAAAAATAAAAATTACAAAAAGTTATTCTATGTTCTCGATAGACTGTGCATGGACACACAGGCTTCCTGTTTCTCATAAGTGACAAAATCATTAGAAGAAAATCTGTTTGGACCATGTGTACACATCAAAATTGGAAGACTTTTGATAGCCAACATTGTTAGAAATTAGTAGCTGATGTTTGATATGCAATGGGATTTTAGTATGCCAGTTGGGAATATCAGTATATATTAACTCAGGAAGAATAGATTCTCATAAAATTCGGGGCTCTTGTGTAACTTTGTTGATTGCTCACTTTTATTTATTTATCATTGCAGATTAAAAAAATCAACAGAAACTTTCCCGTAAACCAGCAGGTAAGATGGAAACATACTTGGAGAGACAAATCACATATTACTTCCAGGTTATCTTTTATAGAAAATAGTTTTGATTGCATTTAATTTTTATGTGGAAATAATTGGCACTGTTGTTTGCTCTCTAGGAAAACAGATAATTTATTAGATTTTTCCACATTATGTAATATATCTGTTTCTCTAATCATATTAAAAACAGTTTTAAACAATTATTTTCTCCAGGGCCCCTGGGTGGCTCAGTCGGTTAAGCATCCGACTTCGGCTCAGGTCATGATCTCACCATTTGTGGGTTCGAACCCCGCATCAGGCTCTGTGCTGACAGCTCGGAGCCCGGAGCCTGCTTCGGATTCTGCGTCTCCCTCTCTCTCTGCCTCTTCCTCACTCGCACTCTGTCTCTCTCTCAAAAATAAATAAAGATTAGCAAAAAAAAACCCCTAAAAAATAATATTTTATCTAAGTAAACTAAGTCAAAGCTATATTTGACAAAATACATATATTTATTTGAATATAATGTTGAAGAACTAAGGGAGCTATTTATCATAAGATAGTTTGTATCTTATTTGGGAGACCTATGTTTGATCTAAAAGTTAGAAGAAATTTTCAAAATTGGCTGATGTACTTTACATGAGTCTAAATTAATGCATAGAATGAAAATAATGTCTGATTCATCCAGCCGAGAATTTAGTGGATTTATTAGACTGATAATTGATTATCAGATAAAATAATTGATTGTAGAAAATAATAACTGATTCCAGTTATAGTTTTATTAAGCTGAACTTAACGTTTGCATCACCTTCATAAACATTATAAAAACATTCATTTGAATGAGAAGAGTCGGTGTAGGCTCAGTTCTGGACTCATGCAAGTCAGCGGTGCATCGGGTTTTTGTGATGTTAGAGCAACAGAGGCCAGCCGTGACTTTCTCACTCTTGATACAAAGTCAATGTGCAACCTTTGATCAAAATCTAAACATGTAGAGGCACCTGGGTGACTCAATCGATTGAGCGCCAGACTTGATTTTCGCTTGAGTCATGATTCCTGGGTTGTGGGATCGAGCCCCTCGTGGGCTGAGCATGGAGCCTCATTCAGATTCTCTCTCTCTTTCCCTCTGCCACTCCCACCTGCTAGCATGCCCTAATTCTCAAGTGTGTGTGTGTGTGTGTGTGTGTTTGTATATATAGATATCTATATCTATACCTATATCTATACCTATATCTATATCTATATCTATATCTATATCTATATCTATATCTATATATACACGTTCTCTACGTGTCTATATGTGTATCAATATCTGTGTTATCTATTTGTAAATGGTAGGCCAATCACCACTTAATTTCAATAGTAAAAATTTTAAATAATCCCAGCTTATAAAAATTAAGTTACTTCTCTTACCTAAACCTCAGTGCCCTCATATTTTTGAAGATTAAATAACAAATGTAAAATTCTCCGTGTATGCCACTATTATCATTAATGTGTTAACATTTTAAACGTGTTCTTTAGAATATAGAATTTATGTTCTTGTATAAATCGTATTATTGATGATGCCACTAGCCCAGACCAGCCTGCAGAGTTCTGTGTGACTGAAATACTAATGAAAACAGCTCTGGAGAGCCCAGTGTATCTACAGTGCTCTCAGCCATGCCGATGATTTAGGTGGAGACAGACATTGGAGAGATGTACGTGTCACGTGTCTCACCACGTCCATCCCAAGCCGTGGTTACATCTGAAGCCCTTGTTTGTGGTGCAGAGAATAGGGCTGTAGCCCAGAGTTCCTGATGGCCTCGAGCTGGGTATCACTGGTATTCCCTCAGTGGCTCCCATTCCATCCCAGGTGCTTCTGAGGCCAGTAGAACATCAGTTAGGAAATGCAGTTTAACAACTTCATAGAGCTGCAGTGGAGCAAAACTTCATTAACGAGGAATTATTCAAATAGAAAGGAGCATCAGCCATTGGGGAAAGTTGTATTGCCCATCAGTAAACCTAGTCGTTTTTATAGTCAGATACATAAAATGTAGATCTTTTCACTTGGGGAATTCTTGCCAAAAATATAAATGATGAATGTTTCTTTAAGAATGACTCTAATATATGTGTTACCATCGCTCCTTGCCCTCTCTAACCTCGACATGTGAATTGTTAATAATTAGTATAGTTTATGTTACTATAAATATTTCATAACCCTAATAACCCCACTGCTATTCTTTATTTATGATGACAACTACATTTAACACTCCCTACATTTTCCCTTCAATGACCTGTGGCATTTTTTGCCACCTCTGCATTTATCTAGGATTTGAATAATAGTAAAGTAAATAAGAATCTGAAAAAACCTTACATATAGAATAAATAATAAAAAGTGTTCAATATCCCAACACATGCATATATATAATAAATGTAGGTAAGCATTAGCATCCATAGCTTTTTATTTGCTAACCTTTTAATATTATTATACCAAGATTTTATTTCAAATCTCTTCCATCTCACGTTTTTAAAAGTCATAATGAATTCTTCTTGGCATTTTAAAAACTGAAAGCAAGAGTTAATAGATTTTTCCCTAACTATTTTCCATCATGGAAATGAAGACTTTCAGGAAATTGGATTCATTTATAGTTCAATATTCATATACCCACACCATAGGAAAACTCACCTGCATAACATGATAGCAATGCATTAGGGGACCCAGGTACATTCTCTACTTAATAAAATAGGAGCCAGTTTATAATGAATTAAAATTTGAAAACACATACAGTCTCATTTCTCCTCCAGATTTAGTATTCAAACAGCACCCTTATCTTGGACTAAGCCACAATGTGTTGCTTTAATCTTAAATTTTTTTCTGACTTAATTTTCATGTAAAGTTCTCTAAAGCTTAGATTAGATATAAATACATATATTTATCCATATGCTTTTGATGAAATAATTTAGAGATATGTTAAAATAGTCAACTGTTATACAATGAAAATCAAGTACCCTCATGTCCCTGACACATATCTAGGTCTTTAAGGAAAAAAAACAAAACAAAACAAAACAAAAAAAAAACCCACAAAGATGTCACCCACTGGAGTACAAGTCTACTGCCTCCTGTGGGATTCTGTTTTTTGAATTGTGCTACCTATGTGGTACAGCTAACCCAATGGGAGAAATTAGAATAAAAGTGAAACATAAAGGGGACCAGGAGATATCACTATTTTCCAACAGGGCCAGGCGTTAGAGCTGAGCTCTGTAGGGAAACTCCCACCATCCAGAATCCATGAGACTTTCAGTGAAACCACTCTCAAAAGAAGAGATTTGAATCCAAAATTGTAAATTATTGAGAAAATAGACCATAACAGGGGAAAGCATAATTTAGAGATTAAAAAAATCCAAAATTAGTTTTGATTATCATGTCCTTTTTAAATAAAGAAATGGAAATTATAAGTCAAGAACAGGATATGGTGTTAAAAATGTGGATTTGCAGAAGAATCAAATAGGAGTTCAAAAGTTTAAAAAATAGTGTATTTAAAATTAAAATCAGTTAACCAATTGAATAATAGAATATAAGATGAAGGTAAAATATGTCATTGAAAGTATATATCTGAGAATGTCAGTACACACAGAAAAGGGTGAAAAACATAAACGTTAATGTAAGACATAAACTTTAGAATAAGAAGCTAAAAGAATATCTTCAGAAAGACTGGGGAAAACGTGTAACAGGCAATGTATGAAGACAGATGATGGTTAAGAGTTCTTATAGTCTTCAGATTAAAGAATCCAACTAACCCCTGAGCAAGGTAAATAGAAACAAATCCACACCAACAAAGGATCTGGAATGACTTCAATATCCAGTCAGTGGAATACGGGCAACATTAAAGGGATAAACGAGCTCTGTTGGTACTGGTGTCAAAGGTCATCCAAGTAAGTTTATGAAGCAATAGCAAAGTGAAGAATAGGGAATAAAGTAATCACGGTGTTTTAATAAAGGGGTTAGAATGATACATACACATATTCTTATACAGGCATAAACATATCTTGAGAAGAGGCACAAGAATCTGGTAAAGGTGTTTGCCTCTGAGAAGTGTTTGCCCAGTCTGCTTTCCCACTGTGAGGATTTCATTCCCAAGCCTCTGTGCCCAACTCTTATGCCTTTCCCTGGAGAACTCTCTCATTTCCATTTCCGCTCATTTTGTTGATTGAAGTTCCCTATTCAGTGCCTGCAACAAGGAATTGCGTTTTCTTTTGCTTTGTCTTGAACTCAGATGTGTGTTAATTCTGTTCTTCCCGATGCAAATTCTATTTTGCATTTCTACCTATTGGAATCAGCCCAGCCTCCCTTATTTATTCCACATCCTCTGGCTTTTGGTCTTTACTATTAGAATAACTGGAAAAACGTATGCGCTTGCCATTTAAGACGTAACATTGGCATATACTTTTAGATGTCTGTCTTTAAATTTTGAATATGTTTCTCTTTTCTTCCTATTTTATTTATGTATAGTATAGCATACTCCACTCATGAAGGAAATCTACTTTTCGTATGTCTACATTGCCTACGTTAAAAAGAAATTTTTATGGCTCGCGGGATTTGTGTTGTACTTAGACTTTTTTTCACTTCAAGATTAACAAAAGTTAAAAAAAAATGCTTCACTGTTTATGTCTAGATACTTTAGGTTTTTATTTTTACACTTACCCAACCGGCTTCTATGGACTTTAAGCATTTCTTTCTTATTGCATTTATCACATTTTATGGTATTCTCTATTAACTCTTCGTCCCTCTCTCAGCCCAGACTCAACTGTAAACTCCTAAAGATAAAAGTGTTATTGTTATATCCTTACCTCCTACAACAGTGCCTTACATATCATGATTCTGGTAGAGACCTCAGTGTAAAGAAGAAATGCAGTTAAATCTGAGAATTCCTCAACATGTAAAGCTTTCTCTATTCCAAAGAAGCTCAAAGAAAAATACAGGGCACAGGCAGGGAGAAAATATTTGCAAATCACATCGAATAAAGGACTTAAATCCAGAATATATTTTTTTAACAAATGAAAAATGAATATTTAAGAAATCAAACAATTCAATGCAAGAAAATGTGCCCAGATTTGAAAAGACACTTCACTAGAGAAGTATGTGAGTATCAGATAAGTGCATGAAAAAATATTCAACCTTAAAGCACATGCAGATGAAAAACACCATGAAATACCACTACGTATACACGAGAATGGCTAATTATAACTAAGTGCTGGCAAGGAGGAATTGTTATACACTAGAATTGTTATACACTGCTGGTGGGAATACAAAATGGCACAACCACTTTGGAAGACAGTCTGACAGTTACTAAGAAGTTAAATCTACACCTACCATACGATCCAGCCAGTCCGCTCCCAGGAAATGAAAGCATGTGTTCATGCAGACTAGTTCACAAATGTTCATAGCAGCTTTATATATGAATAGCCCCAAACTGGAAACAACTCAAATTCCAACAGGTGGCTGGACACACAATGTCGTATTTATACAATGCAATGTTACTTAGCAGTAAAAAGGAACACACTCCTGGTACATGCTACAGCATAGATGAATCTCAAAATTATCCTGCTCAGTGAGAGTAACCAGGCACCCTTCCCCTCAAAAATAGAGTGTAGGCTGCATGCTTCTATTAGATAATATTCTAGGGATTGCAAACTAAGGTACAAAATCAGAAAGCAAATCAGCAGCTGCCTAGGAAATGGGAAGAGTGGGTGGCAACAGAAAGGGATTGGAAAGCAGCAGGAGGGAACTTTGGGGGTGATGTATATTTTCATTCTGTTGATTGTAGTGGTTTTCTGAGTGCATGCGTGCGGCACAACTTTTTAAACCTTACCTTTTAAATATGTGCCATTTATTTATGCTCTTATACCTCAATAAACTCAAACCATTTTTATTATTAAAATGTCTGGGAATCATGGGGCGCCTGGGTGGCGCAGTCGGTTGAGCGTCCGACTTCAGCCAGGTCACGATCTCGCGGTCCGTGAGTTCGAGCCCCGCGTCAGGCTCTGGGCTGATGGCTCAGAGCCTGGAGCCTGTTTCCGATTCTGTGTCTCCCTCTCTCTCTGCCCCTCCCCCGTTCATGCTCTGTCTCTCTCTGTCCCAAAAATAAATAAATAAAAAATGTTGAAAAAAAAAATTTAAAATGTCTGGGAATCAAATAAGTTAGGAATTCTATTAAACCAAAGCCATTGGGATTTGGTTTAATCTCAATAGTCTAGATTTGAAATTACATTTGTGTATCCTTTAGTTCACTTTTTGTGAGGAGTAACTTTCTCATTTCCTTGATGCACCTATAACATAATCATCTGTTTTCTCTATTATGATTTGGATCAGGTTTATTTATTTTAAAAAATGCACTGAAATTCAGCTTCAATTGATATTGAAAAGCATGGGAAGGGGCAGCAGTGGTCTTGCTGTTAAGTGTGTGTTAAGCAGTGATACTCAGCTAGGTGCAAAATTGTGTGATAATTTACTCAATTCATTAGAGATCGTTTAAACAAGCAGACCTATGTCACACTGCTGTATATACCTAAATCCTTTAGGTAATAATTTATTGTATTTATCATTTTTAATCATCATTAGCTAAAATTCCTCTTTTGTAACGTGCCTCATTATTCTCACAAAAATAACATTTTACAGTGACTGTCTTCTGTAATTACCGAGGAGAAAGTTTATAAAGGATGATATTTTACCTCTTTCATAAATCACAAATGTTCTTAATGACATCTGGAATGGTCAATCCTTTCCAGGAAGTTTTCAATTACTTTGCCCAGATCCATCAGAGGAATCACTGTCTATGGCAACTATAGCCTTATGAAATGTGGTTTCCTAAATAATAAGACCTGAAAGTCCAAATTACTCCTTGACCCATGGGGCTGCGGAATGGATGTTGTGTTAGCAGACATGCTAACGACATTCATGTCATTCTACATCTCCATCAGAGCTCTTGGGTGACCAGATACATTGTCAATGAGCAGTAATATTTTGAAAGGAATATCTTTTCCCGAGAAGGAAGCCCCAACAGTGAGTGTATAATAGTCAGTAAACCACGTTGTAAAAAGATGTGCTATCATCCAACCCCTGTTGGGACATTGATGGAGCACAGGCAGAATAGCTTTAGCATAATTCTTGAAGGGCCCTGGGATAGTCACAATGGAAATGAGCTTCAGCTTAAAGTCCCCAGCTACATTAAGCCCCTAACGGGAGGGTCAGCCTGTCCTTTGAAGCTCTGAAGCAAGACACTGACTTGTCCTCTTTAGCTGTAAAACTCCTAGATGGCATCTTCATCCAATATAAGACTGTTTTAACTTCACTGAAAATCTGTTATTTAGTGTAGGCACCTTCATTAATGATCTTAGCTGGTCTTCTGGATAACTTGCTGCACCTTCTGTATCACCACCTACCGTCTCACCTTGCACGCCGATACCGTGGACACAGCTTAAACCTCCTTGAACCTCATGAACCAATCTCGGCTACCTACGGACTTTTCTTCCGTGGCTTCCTCACCTCTGTCACTTCATAGGACTGAAGAGAGTTAGGACCTTGCCCTGGATCAAGATTTGGCTTAAGAAAATGCGCTGGCTGGTTTGATCTTTTTGTTCAGACCATTACAACTTTCTCCATATCAGCAATGAGGCTGTGCCACTTTCTTATAATTTGTGTGTTCACTGGAGTGGCACTTTTCATTTCCTCCGAGAACTTTTCCTTTGCGTTCACAAGTTGGCTGTTTGGCAAAAGAGACGCAGCTTTCGGCCTATCCCGGTTTTGACGTGCCTTCCCCACTAAAGCTTAAGTATTTGTGGCTTTTGATTTAATAGAGGCCACTGTAAGGTTATTAATTGGCCTAGTTTTAAGATTGCTGTGTTTCAGGGACAAGGAAGACTTGAAAAAAGGAAGAGAGATGGGGGAATGGCCCTGGCCAGTGGAGCGCTCAGAACATGAACGTCGATTGACTGAGTTCTCCAGCTCATATGGAGACAGTTCATGGTGCCCCGAAACAATTACAATAGTAACATCAGAGGTCGTTTATCACAGATCATCATAACAAATATAATAGTAATGAAAAAGTTTGAAATATTGCAAGAACTACCAATTTTTTAATGTTTATTTTTGAGAGAGAGACAGAGACAGAGACAGAGCATGAGTGGGGGAGGGGCAGAGAGAGAGGGAGACACAGAATCTGAAGCAGGCTCCAGGCTCTGAGCTGTCAGCACACAGCCCGACATGGGGCTCAAACCCACGAACCGTGGGATCATGACCTGAGCAGAAGTTGGACGCTTAACCAACTGAGCCACCCAGGTGTCCCCAATTTTTTTTCATTTTAGAGAGAAAGTGCGTGTAAGCAGGGGAGACGGGCAGGAGGAGAGAGAGGGAGAGAGAGAGAGAATTTTAACCAGGCTCCACACTCAGTGTGGAACCTGGTGTGGGGCTCAATCCCATAACCACAAGATCATGATCTGGGCTAAAATCAACATCCAGATGCTTTACTAACTGAGCCACCCAGGCACCCCGAGAACTACAAAAATTTGACACAGAGACACAAAGTGAGCACATGCCACTGAAAATGGCGCTGATAGACTTGCTTAACAGAGGGTTGCCACAAATCTCCCATTTGTTAAAAAAAAAAATCGCAGCATCTACAGAACATGATAAAGCACAGTAAAACGAGGTGTGCCTGTATTCAAGGGAAAACAACTGAATCTTGGTAAGACCGTGAGCTTGGTGGCATTTTATCTTGATCTAGCACCCATGCCTCGTTTTCTCCAGCAACACACTGACCTTGAAAGCAGCAGGTCACGTTCCCTGTGCAGCTTTCTGCTCAGACCTACGCATTGTCTGGTCCTGTGCCAGGCGTCACATAACCAGCTAGCCTAAGATTTATAGTCCAATGAGACGAGTATTTCTTTCATTCATTTTAGTTTGATCGAAATGTGTGCATCTGTGTGTCATTTTTGAGCAAAGTATTCTATTAACGAGATTGGCGATTTGTCTTTGTTTTTGTGTTTCAAAACCTCGGTTCTTTTCAGCAGAACAGAAACCTTTTATAAATGTTGACACAAACCATAGAGTCCGGTAATCTTGGGATAATAGGCTTGTAATTACTTTAGTCCATTTTATAATACTTGGTGATAAAAAATGGTGGCATTCTATGATTTAAAGGAGAAACCTCCTCGAAAGCAACAAGCTTACAAATCAGTATGAAAGGACAGTGGCAGAGGCTTCATAGTAAAAAGACTGACTCAAAAGTATTTTACAGTTGAGCCCATACGAAATTATACATACAACTGGTTATTATAACAATGATAAGGGGTGTCTAGGTGGCTCAGTCCGTTGAGCGACCGACTTTGGCTCAGGTCATGATCTCACAATTCACAAATTCAAGCCCCTTGTCAGGTTCTGTGCTGACAGCTCGGAGCCTGGAACCTGCTTCGCATTCTGTGTCTCCCTCTTTCTCTGCCCCTTCCCCACTCCTGCTCGGCTCTGCTCTCTCTCTCTCTCTAAAATAAACAAAAAATTTTGAAAAATAATGATAAAATTAACTACATTTTAGAAATTCTGGAAGAGGGTTATTTAACTGGTGGGGAAAATACTCTGATCAATCAGTAGATACATAGAAAGATGATAGGGTAGGATAAGACATAGTACCCAGTGGGATGCCTGGGTAGCTCAGTAGGTTAAGCATCCGACTCTTAGTTTCGGCTCAGGCCATGATCTCACAATTCGTGGGTTCGAACCCTGCATCGGGCTCTGTGCTGACAGTGTAGGGCCTGCTTGGGATTCTCTCTTTCCGTCTCTCTATGTCTCTGTTTCTGTCTCTCTCAAAATAAATAAATAAACATTTTAAAAACAGATACAGTATCCAGCGCACACAGAATTTTCTATTAAGGAAAAGGCACTGATGGGGAAGAAATGGGATCCTGAGATATGGATGGCATCGTGTGTGCAGTTCCACCCAAGGATAAAAAGCTAAAAGCCCCAATTTCCATGAGCTTTCTTTGCAGGAATACTTCATCTGTAACAGGTGCTTCACAAAGAAATGCTCACAAAGAAATCTCCTCTAGACTTACTCTCTTACTTCTCCAGACCCAAAATGATACTTGGATCCTCGTGTGTTCCAATTTGGGAAGTACAAAATCCGGCTTGAGAGGAGACAGCTTGTGCGCAAGCCAGTGGAGCGGCCGGGTCTCCTCCTCCTTCAGCCCCACTTTAATTTCATTCTCAGCCCGCTTTCTGCCCCTACAGATCGGTTTACACTTTCCAGAATTTTACATAAGTGAAATCATACCGTATGTATGATTTTTGTCTGACTTCTTTCACAGAGCATAATTAGTTTTAGTTTGCCCTTGTTGCTATATGGGCCAATTCGTCCTTGTCCTTATCACTGAGGTGTATTTCGTTGCTGGCCACACCACTATTTGTGTGACCATCCGTTCACTTGGCAATGGACATTGGTTCTGTCCTAAGGTCTGGTCGATTACAGATACAGCTTCCTTAAATGTGTATGGACAAGTCCTTGTGTTAACATGTGTGTTTATTGGGGGGCGGGGGGGGCGTTGGTAGTCATGGAATAGCTAGATAATATTGAGGTGTATGTTGAAATTTTTAAGAAACTGCAAGACTGTTTTCCCCAGGGTTTGACCATTTGGCATCCACACTAGCTGCATAAAGAGAGTTTCTGATATGTCAGTTTTTTAAATTGTAGACATCGTAATAGAGCAGTCTTGATCGCTCGCTGTGGTATTAATTTGCATTTCTGTAAGGACCAATGATGTGGAGCATCTTTTCATGTGCTTACTTGCCATCCATATATATCTTCATTGGTGAAGTGTCTGTTCAAATATATGTTGCCCCAAATTAGAAGTTCTTAATTATTATGAAGTCCAGTTTATCATATTTTAACGGATCTGGCTTTTGGCACTATATTTAAGAAAACTTTGCCTAATCCAAAACGGAAATCATCAGCTATGTTTATTCTTAGATATTTTTGTTTTCCAGTATTTTCTCCAGTTGGAGCTATTGTTTTAAGAATGAGGTAGAGATGAAAGTTATTTTCAAATGAATATCCAGTTGTTCCTCTGTTATTTGTAGAAAATACTATTTTTTATCCATTGAATTATTTCATGTTTTATCAAAAATTCAATTGACCATACATGTGCAGATCGATTTCTAGACATTCAGTTCTGTTGAGCTGGTCTATTTCTATATTTTGACACTAATATCTCACCATCTTGATTACGGTAGCTTTTTAATATTTTGAAAGCAGGAGTTTAGGCCCTTTAGCTATGCAATTTTTACACAAAATTATTTTAGTTCCTCTAGGCACTTGCTATTTCTACATTAAAAAAATCAAATTGCCACTGTAAGAATATTTTTAGGGGTATTCAGGTTTTTATTGGGACTGCTTTGAATCTGTAACTAAATTTGGGGAAAGTGGACATTTACCAATATTGAGTTTTGAGATCCTTGAACCTGGCATATCTCTCCATTTTGGAGGGCTTCTTTAATTTCTCTCAGAAATAATTTTTAATGATCATTATATAGATGTTGTATATATTTTATCAGATTTATCCTCACCTCATTTATCCTCATTTATCCTCACCTAGTTCATAATTTTCAGATGTATAAAAATGGTACTGTTTCTTAAATTTAATTGCTAGTTATTCTTTGCAAATGTAATAGAGATACAAATGACTTCATGTTGATTTTGTGTTCTGTAACCTTGCAAAATCATTCTAATTTCCAGGAACTATAGATGATCATGGTTGTTTGTGAATAAATAGATTTTTAATTATTCCTTTCTAAACTCATACATTTTATTTTATTTTTTGATTGGTTTATGGCACTGTGAGATTCTTCAGTAAAATGCAGACTACATTTGATGAGAGTGGACATTTATACTTTGTTTCTGATCTTAGGGGGAGAACATTAAGTGTTTCAACATTAAGTATGATATTGGCTGTCTGTTTTTCATAGATGCCCTTTATCATCTTGAAGAACTCCCTTTCTGTTACTACTTTGGTGAAAAGTTTGTATCATGAGTGAGTGCTAGATTTTGTCAAATGCCTCTTATTATATTAATATGGTGCATTACATTAATTTATTTTCAGAAATAAAACCAATCCTGCATTTAGGGGATATACCTCACTTGATCAAAATGGCTTAAACTTTTCATAAGTTATTGGATTCAGTTTTCAAAAACATTGCCAAGAATTTTTCCATATATGTTTCTGAGAGATACTGGTTTATAATTTTCTCTTCGTTTAAAGACTTTATGTGAAATCAAATTTGATGTGCTATAATTTCACTTATATTTCACTAAAGATAGTTTCTTTTTTTTTCTTTTTTGGAACTTATTAATTTACTTTTTACATGTTTATTTGTATTTGAGATACACAGACAGACACACAGAGCATGAGAGGGGGAAGGGCAGAGAGAGAGAGGGAGACACAGAATGTGAAGCAGGCTCCAGGCTCTGAGCTGTCAGCACAGAGCCCGACACAGGGCTCAAACTCATGAACCTTGAGATCATGACCTGAGCTGAAGTCAGACACCCAACCTACTGAACCACCCAGGCGCCCCTATAATTTATTTTCTGAATCTGCTTTTAGAATATTTCCGTCTGGTAATGCAACCTTTTGATAAAACGTCAATGCAAATAATATGTTTTATATATTAAACTATTTGAATTAATTTTTAAAAATAATTAATCAATTTATTTTTTTAATTTACATCTAAGTTAGTTATCATATAGTGAAACCAAGATTTCAGGAGTAGATTCCTTAATGCCCCTTCCCCATTTAGCCCATGCCACCTCCCACAATCCCTCTAGCAACACTCTGTTCGCTATATTTAAGAGTCTATGTTTTGTCCCCCTCCCTGTTTTTATACTATTTTTTGCTTCCCTTCCCTTATGTTCATCTGTTTTGTACCTTAAATCCTTCATGTGAGTTAAGTCATATGATATTTATCTTTCTCTAATTTCGCTTAGCATAATACCCTCTAGTTCCATCTGTGTAGTTGCAAATGGCAAGATTTCATTCTTTTTGATTGCTGAGTAATACTCCATTGTGTATATACACCACTTCTTCTTTATCCATTCATTTGTTGTTGTACACACGGGCCCTTTCCATTCTTTGGCTATTGTACATAGTGCTGCTATAAAAATTGGGGTGCACGTGCCCCTCTGAAACAGCATACCTGCATCCCTTGGATAAATACCTAGTAGTGCAGTTGCTGGGTCATAGGGTAGTTCTATTTTTAATTTTTTGAGGAACTTCAGTACTGTTTTCCAGACAGGTTGCACCAGCTTCATTCCCACTAACAATGCAAAAGAGATCCTCTTTCTCTGCATCCTCGCCAACATCTGTTGTTGCCTGAGTTGTTAATGTGAGCCATTCTGAGAGGTGTCAGGTGGTATCTCATTGTGGTTTTGATTTGTATTTCCCTGATGATGAGTGATGTGGAGCATTTTTTCATGTGTCGGTTGGCCATCTGGATGTCTTCTTTGGAGAAGTGTCTGTTCATGTCTTTTGCCCATTTCTTCACTGGATTATTTGTTTTTTGGGTGTTGAGTTTGATAAGTTCTTTGTAGATTTTGGATACTAACCCTTTATCGGATATGTCATTTGCAAATATCTCCTCCCATTCTGTCGGTTGCCTTTTAGTTTTGCTGATTGTTTCCTTCACTGTGCAGAAACTTTTTATTTTGATGAGGTCCCAGTAGTTCATTTTGGCTTTTGTTTCCCTTGCCTCAGGAGACGTGTTGAGTAAGAAGTTGCTGCGGCCAAGATGAAAGAGGTTTTTGCCTGCTTTCTCCTCGAGGATTTTGATGGCTTCCTGTCTTACATTGAGGTCTTTCATCCATTTTGAGCTTATTTTTGTGTATGGTGTAAGAAAGTGGTCCAGGTTCATTTTTCTGCATGTCGCTGTCCAGTTTTCTCAGCACCACTTGCTGAAGAGACTGTCTTTATTCCATTGGATATTCTTTCCTTCTTTGTCAAAGAAGGAAACGTATGTTGGCCATACGTTTGTGGGTCCATTTCTGGGTTCTCTATTTTGTTCCATCAATCTGAGTGTCTGTTCATGTGCCAGTGCCATACTGTCTTGATGATTACAGCTTTGTAATACAAGTTTAAGTCCGGGATTGTGAGGCCTCCTGCTTTGGTTTTCTTTTTTAAGATTGCTTTGGCTATTCGGGATCTTTTCTGTTTCCATACAAATTTTAGGATTGTTTGTTCTATGTCTCTGAAGAATGCTGGTATTATTTTGATAGGGATTGCATTGAATATGTAGAATGTTTTGGGTAGTATTGACATTTTAACAATATTTGTTCTTCCTATCCAGGAGCATGGAATATTTTTCCGTATTTTGTGTCTTCTTCAATTTCTTTCATAAGCTTTCTGTAGTTTTTGGTGTATAGATTTTTCACCTCTTTGGTTAGATTTATTCCCAGGTATTTTATGGGTTTTGGTGCAATTGTAAATGGGATCAATTCCTTGATTTCTCTGTTGTTTCATTGTTGGTGTATAGGAATGCAACCGATTTATGTGCATTGATTTTATATCCTGCAACTTTGCTGAAATCATGAATCAGTTCTAGAAGTTTTTTGGTAGAATATTTTGGGTTTTCCATATCATCTGTGAAGAGTGAAAGTTTGACCTCTTCCTGGCCAATCTGGATGCCTTTTATTTCTTTGTGTTGTCTGACTGCAGAGGCTAAGACTTCCAATACTATGTTGAATAACAGTGGCGAGAGTGGACAGCCCTGTCGTGTTCCTGACCTTAGGTGGAAATCTCTCAGCTTTTCCCCATTGAGGATGATATTAGTGGTGGGTCTTTCATATATGGCT
The DNA here is from genome assembly GCF_014898765.1 of Herpailurus yagouaroundi. Classification (NCBI taxonomy): domain Eukaryota; kingdom Metazoa; phylum Chordata; class Mammalia; order Carnivora; family Felidae; genus Herpailurus; species Herpailurus yagouaroundi. Next base: position 31,183,103 of record NW_024412406.1, on the reverse strand, counting down.
TTTATGATCTTGAGGTATGATCCTTTGTTTCCCTGCTTTCTTGAGGGTTTTTATCAAGAAAGGATGCTATATATTGTCAAATGCTTTCTCTGCATCTATTGAGAGGACCATGTGGTTCTTGTCTTTTCTTTTACTGATGTGATGAATCACATTGATTGTTTTGCAGATATTGAACCAGCCCCGCATCCCAGGTATAAATCCCACTTGGTCATGGTGAATAATTTTTTTAATGTATTGTTGGATCCAGTTGGCTAGTACTTGTTGAAGATTTTTGCATCCATGTTGATCAGGGAAATTGGTCTATAGTTCTCCTTTTTAGTGGGGTCTCTGTCTGGTTTTGGAATCAAGGTAATGCTGGCTTCATAGAAAGAGTTTGGAAATTTTCCTTCCATTTCTAGTTTTTGGAATAGCTTCAAGAGAATAGGTGTTAACTCTTCTTTAAATGTTTGGTAGAATTCCTCTGGAAAGCCATCTGGCCCCGGAATCTTGTGTTTTGGGAGATTTTTGATTAATAATTCGATTTCTTTACTGGTTATGAATGTGGTCAAATTTTCTATTTCTTCCTGTTTCAGTGTTTGTAGTTTATATGTTTCTAGGAATTTCTCTATTTCTTCCTGATTTCCCATTTTATTGGAATATAATTGCTCATAGTAGTTTCTCATTATGTTGTATATTTCTGCTGTGTTGTGATCTCTCCTCTTTCATTCTTGATTTTATTTATTTGGGTCCTTTCCTTTTTTTGATCAAACTGGCAGGGAGTTTATCAATTTTTTTTAATTCTTTCAAAGAACTAGCTTCTGGTTTCATTGATCTGTTCGACTGTTTGTTGTTGTTGTTGTTGTTGTTGTTGTTGTTGTTTTGGTTTTGATAGCATTGATTTCTGCTCGAATCTTTATTATTTACTGTCTTCTGCTGATTTGGTGTTTTATTTGCTGGTTTTTTTCCACCTCTTGAAGGTGTAAGGTTAAGTTGTGTATCTGAGACCTTTCTTCCTTCTTTAAGAAGGCCTGGATTGCTATATACTTCCATCCTATGACAAACTTTACTGCATCCCAGAAGTTTGGGGCTGTGGTTTTATCATTTTGGTTGGCTTCAATGTACTTTTAATTGCCTCTTTAACTTCTTGGTTAGCCCATTCATTCATAAGTATGATGTTCTTTATCTTTCCAACTTTTTTCTTGAGGTTGATTTTAAGTTTCATAGCATTGTGGTCTGAAAATATGCAAGGTATAAACTCGATCTTTTTGTACTTGTTGAGAGCTGATTTGTGTCACAGTATGTGACCTATTCTGGAGGATGTTCCATGTTCACTGGAGAAGAATGTGTATTCTGCTGCTTTAGGATGAAATGTCCTGAATATATCTGTTAAGTCTATCTGGTCCAGTGTGTCATTCAAAGCCATGTTTTCTTGTTGATTTTTCTGTTTAGATGATCTGTCCATTGATGTAACTGGGATGTTGAAGTCCCCTAATATTGTGGTATTATTATCAATGAGTTTCTTTATGTTTGTGATTAATTGGTATATATTTGGGTGCTTCCACATTTGGAGTATGAATGTTTATAATTGTTACATCTTCTTGGTGGATAGATCCTCTAATTGTGATATAATGTCCTTCTTCATCCCGTTGCAGTCTTTATTTTAAAAAAAAAAATTTTTTCAACGTTTATTTATTTTTGGGACAGAGAGAGACAGAGCATGAACGGGGGAGGGGCAGAGAGAGAGGGAGACACAGAATCGGAAATAGGCTCCAGGCTCTGAGCCATCAGCCCAGAGCCCGACGCGGGGCTCGAACTCCCGGACCGCGAGATCGTGACCTGGCTGAAGTCGGACGCTTAACCGACTGCGCCACCCAGGCGCCCCAATTTTAAAGTCAAGATTGTCTGATATAAGTATGGCTACTCGGGCTTTCTTCTGGCAACCATTAGCATGATAGACTGTTCTCCATCCCTTACTTACAATCTGAAAGTGTCTTCAGTTCTAAAATGGGTCTCTTGTAAACAGCATATAGATGGATTTTGTTTTCCTATCCATTCTGTTACCCTATGTCTTTTGATTGGAGCACTTAGTCTATTGACGTTTAGAGTGAGTACTGAAAGATATGAATGTATTGCCATTATCATGCTTGTAGAGTTGGAGTTTCTGGTGGTGTTCTCTAATCCTTTCTAGTCTTTATTGCTTTTGGTCTTTTTTTTCCATATTTTATCCCCTCGGATATCCCCCCTTAAAATTTCTTGCAGGCTCGTTTAGTGGTCACGAACTCCTATAGATTTTCTTTGTCTGGAAACTTTTTTTTATCTCTCCTTCTATTTTGAATGACAGCCTTGCTGGATAAAGAATTTTTGGCTGTATTTTTCTGATTAGCACATTGAATATATCCTGCCACTCCTTTCTGGCCTGCCAAGTGTCTGTGGATAGGTCTGCTTGCAAATCTGATCTGTCTTCCCTTGTAGGTTAAGGACTTTTTTTTCCTTGATGCTTTCATGATTCTCTCCTTGCCTGAGTATTTTGTGAATTTGACTATGATATGTCTTATTGATGGTCATTTTTTGTTGAATCTAATGGGAGTTCTCTGTGCTTCCTGATTTTGATGTCTGTGTCTTTCCCCATGTTAGGAAAGTTTTCCACTATGATTTGTTCACATAAACCTTCTACCCCTTTTTTCTCTCTCTTCATCTTCTGCGACTCCTATGATTCTGATGTTATTCCTTTTTAAGAAGTCACTGAGTTCTCCATTTCTATATCGTACTCCTTTGCCTTAGTCTCCATCTTTTTTCTGCTTCATTATTCTCCATAAGTTTGTCCTCTGTATTGCTGATTTGCTGCTCTGCTTCATTCCTCTTTGCCACCATGGCATCCATTCAAGATTGCAGCTCAGTTATAGCATTTTTATTTCATCCTGACTAGCTTTTACTTCTTTAATCTACACAGAAGGGGATTCTAATCTGTTTTGAACTCGGCTATTATTACTATTATCATGATTCTAAATTCTGGCTCAGACATCTTCCTTGTATCTGTGTTGACTAAGTCCCGGGTTGTCTTTCTTCCTTTTCTTTCTTTTGGGATGAATTCCTTCTTTTTATCATTTTGAAGGAAGTAAATGAATGAATAAAGTAAACAAATAAAAATTTCAAAATTGAAAACAGTACTAAAACATCAAATAAAGGATGCTACATTCTAGATGTATTTTGGTCTGGTTGTTGAAAGGAGCTTGATACATTAAAGAAAAAAAGAGAAAGATAAGAAGGAAAAAAAGAAAAAGAAAAAAAGAAAAAAGGAAACATTTGAAAATTTGAAAAAATGAATGCCATAAAATAGAATAAAATGAAATGATGGATGTAAAATATAATTTGAAAATTTACAAAATTAAAATATATAGTTAAAAAATTAAGGAAAATCTTTTTAATAAAATGGAAAATAAAAATAATTTTTTTCTCTTTCTGTATTCAAGAGTAAAAAAAGAAAAGAAAAAGAAAAATTGTATACATGGACCAGCGAACAGACTGAAATATGTTTGAAATTGCATCAGTTTCCCCTAGAAGTCAAACCATGAAGCACTTCATAGTCTGTAAACTAAGCAGGTAGACTGACTTGTGGTGTTCCTCAAGAGTGCAGTTGGCCCAGTTGAGCAGGGCTTGGTGTAACTGCTCCATTCTCCACTAGATGACGCTACTCAGCATACTGGGGTGGATTCTTGTGGCGCCTGTAGGTGTGTATGTGTATGTGAGGGAGGAGTGAAAATGGCGTCACCCAGCTACCCAGTCTCTAGTATCAGAACTCTGTGCTCTCCCCGACAGGCAATCAAGCACCCGTCCTTGGTCTTCGGCTTCTGTCTATTCCCTCCTTTTACACTGTCTGTGACTAAGCCGTCAGGCTGCAGGTGGCACATCCCTCCTGACTGTTATCTCAGGTTGGACTGTGTTTCATAACCCCTCACTTCTGAGGGACTGCAAGTTTGACCTGCTGGGGGAGGGTCTCACCAAGCAATGGCTGGGTGTCGGCCCACCCCCAGGAACATTTGTGGGACCACTCTGCTGCTGATGCTGAGAGACTGCAGCCAGGCTCCAGCCTGCCCCAGGAAAAGTTCACGGATCGTGTAACAGAAAAGCTTCAGGGATTATGGCAAATCACAACACACATCTGGCACCAGGTTTCACCCTTAATGTCCTTGTTCCAGCACCAGGGAATATGGTTGTTCTCTGGGCTCCACTTGGAGCTTTGTTAGTGGGGAGGCCGCACAGCCTCTACCAAATGTCCTCCCGGCAGAACCACCTCTCTCCATGTGGCCCAAGGACCCTGAGGACCTTGCTCTCTGCTCCTGAGGATTCATCATTCCCGCCAGAGCACTGCCAGGTATCGAGCTGCAGGGTTTCAGACTCTGCACTCCCCCTATTTATAGACTCTTAATGGAATTTAAACCCTCTCCTTTCTCCCTTTTTTTGTTCATTCCCTTGTGTACTTTCTTTTCTCTCCGGCTGCTTTCAGGCAAGGGGGATGCTTTCTGTACTCTCTCCCCATCTCTGTCCTCTCTCTGCAAGTAAAAACAGCTCCCTGCCCTCCATGGATTCTCTCCCCCCAAGTTCACCTCTCCATACTACATACCTGCCAAGTTCTATGGTTCAGGTTGTGCAGATTGTTGTGTTAATTCTCAAATCAGTTTTCTAGGTGTGCAAGATGGTTTGGTGTTGATCAGGCTGAATTTCAGGGATGAGAGACGCAAAAAAAACTTCCATGCTGTTCCACCATCTTTGCCCCTCCATTCAAGATAGTTTCTAATTTATTACTGAGTTTTTGTCTTGCCCATAAGTATTTGGAAGAGTGTTGTTTAATTTCCAAATATTTGGAAATGGTCTAGTATAAGAGTAATGATATATGATAAGTATACGGTCTAGTATAAGAATAATGATAGCTTTAGAAATTCGGTTGGAAAATAATTACTTTTCTTGAATTTTCTGGAGTAGTTTATATAGTGCTGGGAATACCTATTCTTTAAATATTTCGCAAAATTCTCCCAGTTACACTGTCTAGACCTGGAGTATTTTTATGTGTAGGTTTTCAACTAAAATTTATTTTCTTTTGAAAGTATAGGGCTATTCAGGCTACTTATTTATTTTTGAGTATGATTTGGTGATTTCTATCTTTCTAGAAATTCATGCCTTTTATTTTACTTATCTAAATTGTTGGCATAAATTTATTCTTCTTGTATAATATATACTTTAAGAGCTATAAATTTTTCTCCAATACTGCTTACCTGGATTCTCCTAAGTTTGATATGTTGTATTTTCATTTATAATACACTCACAACACTCTGTCATTTTATTTGTAATTTATTCTTTTACCCATGGCTGTTTAGAGAAGTGTTTAATTTCCAAGTGTTTCTGAATCTACCCTATGTCTTTCTGTTTTTAATTTCTAATTTAATATTGATTTAGTCAGAGAACATATTTCATGTGATTCCAAATCTTTAAATTTCATTGCGGTTTATATTATAGTTTATTTATCCTGGAACATAATGCATATGTGTTTATAAAGAATATGCATGTGCCCTGTTGTTTGGAGATAAAAAATATTTTTCAAATGTCGGGTATGTCAAAATGGTTGATAGTGCTATCTGTATTTTTACTACCTTTTTGATTAGTTGTTTTATCAGGTATTATGATAGTAATGTCTAAATCTCCAACCATCATTATTTTAAAAACTTCTTTTGGTTCTGTCATTTGCTTCATTACATACTGGGTTTCTGCTGTTAGGTACATATACATTTATAATTGCCATATATGATGAAGATATTGACATCTTTGTCATCATGAGATGTCTTTCTTTTCTTCTATATTTTTTGGCTTAAAATCTATTTTCTCTCATGTTGTGTCACTGCTCCATCTCTCTTATGATTCTTATATTTTAAAGTTTTTTACTTTAATTCCAGTATAGCTAACATACAGTCAGGTGTACAATATAGTGAGTCAACAATTCTATACCTTACTCAGTGCTCATCATGATAAGTGTTGTCTTTAAACTCCATCACCTATTTTATGCATCCTCTCGCCAACTTCCCCTCTGATAACCATCAGTTTGTTCTCTATAATTAAGAGGCCATGTCCATGCTTGTTTGCCTCTCTGTTTCTTTTTTCCATTGTCCTTTTGTTTTGTTTCTTAAATTCCACATATGAGTGAAATCATATGGCATTTGTCTTTTTCTGACTGACTTATTTTACTTACCATTGTACTTGCTATGCTCTATCTATGTTGTTGCAAATGGCAAGATTTCATTCTTTGATGGATGAATAACTATATATATATACATATACATGTACACATACATATATACATATATATGTACACATACATATGTACATATGTATATGTATGTGTACATATATATGTATATATGTATGTGTACATGTATATATATACACATATGTACATATGTATATATGTGTACATATATATGTATATATGTATGTGTACATGTATATATATATATATATATATATAATTTTCTTTATTGTTTTCTTTACCCATTCTTCAGTCGAATGACACTTGGACTGCTTCCATAATTTGGCTATTGCAAATAATGCTGCAATAAACATAGGAGTGTATATATCTTTTCCAATTAGTGTTTTTGTATTCCTTGAGTAAACACCCAGTAGTGTGCTTACTGATTGTAGGATAGTCCTATTTTTAATTTTTTTAATTTTTTGACTCTTATGTTCTTAAAGAATCCTCTTCTAATATTTTATATTCCATCACTTTCCTATTAGTGAATTTAAGGCATGCTTATTTTAGAAATCATGAAGTTGGATCTTGCATTTTTTCAAAGTCTTAGTGCAAGATTAGAACCCATGAGTAGGTGTCTGATGGTAATGATAGAAAAATTTCGAAGTTTCAGGTGAGTCTCAAAGTGTTAGTCTAGTAAATTCAAATCCACACTTTCTCTATGTAGAGTATATATGAAAGACTTGGGTGAAGTTAAGTTTGTTGGGGTGAGAAGTAGAGAGTAGTATTGATAGCTCAAAATTTCCAGAGTTTAGGTTATCTTGATTTGGAGATTTGGAACAAATAAAAGGAGTCCCTTTTGCAGCAAAAGAATATTTTCCTTGAGCTCACATATCTATCACCAAGATTATATTTCCAGTAAAGGGCAATAATAAATTGCAGTTATGTATTTGAAAATCCAAATGAAAAAAAAAGTATGAATTCAATGATTTAGGATTTCATTATGGCCAAGCAAAATACATAAGGACACGGAAAATATAAGAAAAATAATTTTCTTATAAATACCTTAATATAATGTAGACCACAGATATTTTTTGAAGCACAGATACCATCAACTGATATACTTGTTTTTTAACGTTTACTCTAATACATCTAAATATTCAGGCACTCTCATATACTATTGGTGAGAGTGTGAATTGTTATAGTTTTTGGAGGGTGCTTTTGTATTGTGTACCAAAATGTGAATTGCACATATCATTTGGCTCAATAATAATCTTTTTTAAAGGATATTGTGAACAGAAAAAATTTACATGTGATAGAAAAATTAAGATGAGACAATTGTGACACATCAATAAAAAAGTGTTTACATAAGTTTTTATAATCATTCCACGGATCATAATACCAACATAGTCAAATAGGTCTATTGTGAAGAAATAAAAGTCAAAAAATAAAACACTCACACAGTGGTTTCATCTGTGTGGAGCTTTCTATGCCTCTGTGCACAGGTTTTATTTTATTTTTTTAAGTTTTAGAATGGTTCCTATTAAAATGGTTAACCTATCAGTGTTTTCTAAAAAAGACATTGGAACTGAAGAAGAGATCCCACTTTCATGTTTTATTTTATATATTTGTATATTTGACTTAAAAAAATTTTTTTATAATGTTTTTATTTATTTTTGCGACAGAGAGAGACAGAGCATGAGCAGGGGAGGGGCAGAGAGAGAGGGAGACACAGAATCGGAAGCAGGCTCCAGGCTCTGAGCTGTCAGCACAGAGCCCGATGCGGGGCTCGAGCCCACAGACTGTGAGATCATGACCTGAGCCGAAGTTGGACGCTTAACTGACTGAGCCACCCAGGCGCCCCTTGACTTTTTAAAATAAACATTTATTTAGATATTATTTATTAGTTTAAAAATGGAAAATAAAACTAATCACATATTACATACAATTTTACACAAAAATAAGAACATTCAGATAGGATGTATAATTTTGTATGACAGCAATTTTTAAAGAGCCAGATAAATTTTAACCCTTAACTGCATTTTGGAAAAATGCCAACATATTTCTGAAATACAGAAATGGAGCACTTGATATTGAACTTGAAAGAGGTTAATTCTTTCTAGATTAGATTGCCTATAATCTTCATAGTAGAAGAGTCATGCCATTTACAGTAACAAGGAGTTGAGAGGTAACTTTCTTTCACCAAATGCGAAAACTTTCTTTATTTGTTAATTTTGATTTTTATTCTAAAAAAAATATATATTGGGAATCTAGTGGAAGAATTAATTTGTCACGCCTCAAAATATAATCTGACAAACTGACATACAGTAGAATGTCATGATGACATTTACAGTTATTTTTAACTACTCAAAGAGCAATGACCTATAGTGAAATTTGCATTTCAACTACATAATCCTACCCACTGAGGCATGAGTGAATTTTACACACAGTTTGAACAACAGACAGATTTAGGAGAATGACTGCAATGGATATGCTTAATATTCATTTCAGTGACTGAAACTAAAATTTTTAAAAAATGAAATTTGTGGGGCGCCTGGGTGGCACAGTCGGTTAAGCGTCCGACTTCAGCCAGGTCACGATTTCGCGGTCTGTGGGTTCGAGCCCCGTGTCGGGCTCTGGGCTGATGGCTCGGAGCCTGGAGCCTGTTTCCGATTCTGTGTCTCCCTCTCTCTCTGCCCCTCGCCCATTCATGCTCTGTCTCTCTCTGTCCCAAAAATAAATAAACGTTGAAAAAAAAAAATTAAAAAAAAAAAACTATTAAAAAAAATTAAAAAAAAAATGAAATTTGCTTGGATTTACTGTATTCTGTATAATAGTTTGTTTTGTCCCATGAGGAAAACAGTAAATGCAGTCTGAGTGTCAAAACATATTAAATATAATAAAATATTAATGATCACATAATAAAAAAGCTTAAAAATTTATGATAATGCAATAGTTTAAGACAGAGGTGTGGAGGAACAGTTATTTCTGTAGAGAAAATGATATAGTATATTTAGAAGTTAATAAATATTAGATGTTCTATGATCATACATTAGAAAGAAGGAGATCTAGAAGCAGAATAGAGCTACGGCTGGAGAAAGAAAGACAAAAATAAACACCTCCCAGCTTATTTTGACATTTTGTTCAATTAAAACACCTTGGGGCTTTTGTGTGGAGAAGCTCTTCTGTGATGCCTTTTGTGGGGGACTTGAAAAGTGGATGGAGGAGAAAGTATGGACATGCCAAGGGAACGGACATGAGACCTCACAGCTCTGACAGGTGTTAGATTACTTGCTGGTGGCAGAGAGACGAGGAATTGTCATTGCATACGATTTCTCCAATAGCTTCCCATCACTCTGAATAATACTTGAAGTCTCTACCAGAAAGCATCATTCAGAGTCCCGTCAAGAGACAGAAACCGCACCAGTTGTTTGAACAGAGAGCATTTAATGTAAAGAACTAAATATAAAGTATTAAAGAGTAACTGAAAAGAAAATAAAGATGTTACTAGGGCTATCACAGGGGTAGCAGAAAGCAGCCCAGAGACCTAGCTCTGAAAGAAAAAAGGGAGGAGGCAGTACTGGATTCAGGGTACTCTAGAAAAACTAAAACAATAAAATGTATCTTTTACTGATACATATGTATATATATATATAATTTTTGTAATATTACATATTACATGCAATGTAATGGGAAGCAGTTGAGAACAAACGACTAAGTTGCTTCTTCATCTTTGCTGTCTCTTTCTTGACTCTATCCATTATCTTATCTATCTATCTATCTATCTATCTATCCATTTACCCATAAAGATTACAAGGAATTGGTTCATGTGGGTGTTAGGTCTGGCAAGTCTGAAATCTGTAAGCCAGACCAGCAGGCAGAAAACTCAGGCAGAATTTCTCTGTTACAGTCTTGAGATAGAATTCTGTCTTCTCCAGGAATTCAGATTTTGCTCCTAACCCTCAACTCTTGGGAGAGGCTCAACCCCATAATGGAGGGTAACCGGCTTACTTAAAATTAACTTATTGTAGGGGTGCCTGGGTGGCTCACAGCGTCTGACACTTGGTTTCAGCTCAGGTCTCATGATCTCACGGTTCATGAGTTTAAGCCCTGCGTCGGGCTCTGGGCTGACAGTGCGGAGCCTGCTTGGAATTCTCTCTCCCTTGCTCTCTGCCCCTTCCCTGCCTCCTCCATCAAAATAAATAAATAAACTTAACTAAAAATTAACTTACTGTGAATATCAATCGTATTACCAAATAGCTTCACAGCAGCATCTAGACTAATGTTTGACCAGATATTTGTCTCCATAGTTGACCATCACAGGCAGAAATAATTAAAACATAAAAACATAGACGGTGTTTTGAGGAAATGAAATTCAAACGTCTGAGAAGAAGGCACTGCTAGGCTAGTGCTGGCGTCTCTGAGTTAGACTGGGTACCCTATGGAACAGGGCTGAACCGATCTGGTGATGGGAATATGGGAAAATCCTGTGAAGAGGATGCACTTGCTGGTATAGGAGGGAATTACTGCTTCTGGGGTGAAGAAGCCTTCCTGGGGGGATGCTCACAGGACACATGAGCAGGCAGGAAATTCACCAGCAGGAAACAGGAAGCAGAGGAGAACAAACAAAAAGTCCTTTCTTCACGCTTGCTATTTCTTTCTTGAGCCCACCTCCCCGCTCCCCAGAGCACACGTGGCTAGAATCAATTAGCATAAGGTCCTCAGTGTAGTAGACCTGTGTTATACTGTGCACAGTGTCAAGATGGCCAAGCTCTCTGTGGATGAGGTGTGGAAAAGAGTAGGAAGTTGACTTGACCCTGAGACAAGCATGTGGCAAGAATACATGGCCTGCCTTTTGGACACCGCTCAAGATTATCCCTCAACTATTCATTCTTCCCTGCATGCGACTCCAGCCGCACTGTCTTCCTGTCACTCACCAAACTTCCCAAACACACTTCTAATGGAAGCACTGGGCATTTTCTTTTGCTTCTGTCCACGTCCGCATGCCCTTCTATTAGGCAAGCACTTAGCTTAGTCACTCACTTCATTTAGGTCTCATTAAACATCACTCGTGGGCACATTTTTCCAGAATATTGCCACTAATATAGCAACTCCGTCACTCCATGGTTCTCAGTGCCACTCATCTTGTTTTATTTTGCTGCATATCCCTTACCACTGCATAAAGCAATTTTGTGCATACTGTGCTACACAAGTGATATCATTCCATCGGTTACTTCTTTATTACATACCTTACCTGAAATATTACAAACCTGTAAGCGTAAGGACCTTGTCTGTTCACTCGTGTTTCCCTCATAGCTAACACTGTCCCTGGCATATTGTCAAATCAAAATAAATTTGTTCAGTGAGCAAATGAATCTTGGCATGCATCACCCAAGGGCCAGTGTGACTATGCCAGTAAGCTACAGTAAGAACTTTACAATATGCTTTAGAAACAAAAAGGAAACAAGGAAAAAAGTGGTGTGGCCCCCTCGGAAAATCAAGTTAATTTAAGAATATAAGCACCAGGGGTCTTGCTACCCTTTTATTGTACCCAGAGTACTAGAACTAAGTTTGACAAATAGCAACTTCTTCACAATTAAACTGATTAAGAAAAGTGAGAGCAGAAGATAGTACTTATTTGTGCCTAAGTTGTTTTAGTGTTTAAAATTTTATTTACAACTTTACGGGTTGTGTTATAAAACCGTAAAAACTTACAAGTAACTGGAAAATGGTCAACAAAGAAAAAAACGTGACCACCATAACAACAATAACAGTAACAAAATACCTAAATAAATCCAAAAACTTGCGGTTATTTTCTGTGCATTTTTTGTTGTTGTTGTTTAAGCAACGAATTTTCTGTGTGTTCACTGCATATCTTTTTTTTTTTTTTTAATTTTTTTTTTCAACGTTTATTTATTTTTGGGACAGAGAGAGACAGAGCATGAGCGGGGGAGGGGCAGAGAGAGAGGGAGACACAGAATCGGAAACAGGCTCCAGGCTCTGAGCCATCAGCCCAGAGCCTGACGCAGGGCTCGAACCCACGGACCGCGAGATCGTGACCTGGCTGAAGTCGGACGCTTAACCGACTGCGCCACCCAGGCGCCCCTGTTCACTGCATATCTTAAGCATTGTCTCCTGTTATATTCAGGGTCGTTATTTTAAAATCTATATAACACTCATATTATTTTCTCATCATTTAATAGATTCTTCTCTATGATAAAATGTTTCCCCCTAAAACGAACTAGAAATCTCTTTTAGTTTTCTACTGCCGATGTAGTTAATTGCCCAGAAATAAGCCACATAAATGATATACGTTACATAAACTCATGGCTCTCCAGGTCAGGATTCCTCCATAACTTCTCTTGTCCCTCTGTTCGACTGAGATAGAATCCACTTCCAAACTCATCAGGTTACTGGCACAATTCAGTTTCTTGTGGTTCTGTGCCTGAGACTTCTTACTGCTTACTGTTTGATCTCGAACGCTAAAAACTATCTGCAATGCCCTACCAAGCGGCCCTCTTCATAGGCTGTTCACATTTTCACCACATGATGTTTTCCCCTTCAAGGCCAGGAAATTCTCTCTAGAGTGTGCTAACAAGATGAAATTTGCTAGCCCAATATTCTATCAGTTTAAAGCAAGTCACAGGTCCCTGAGGGTAGGAAATTTTATAAGCACATGATGATGTAACTCATTTGCAGTCACCCGTGTATGTGTTCTGAGACCCAGAACCCCAAAAAACAAATAAAAAATTCACAAACACCCCCCCAAATAAGTCCCAAACTGATTTTGCTGCTTACTTCTTACATAATTTCAATGTGTCATAGTTAGTTTCTCATTGGCAGACGAACTACATTCCTATGGCTGCTGTGACAGATTACCTCAAACTTGGTGACTTAAAATAACACACATTTCTTCTCTTATGGTTCTTGAGGCCAGAAGTCAGAAATGGGTTTCGCTGGGCTGAAATCAAGGTGTCAACAGGGTGCCCTCTCTATAGAAGCTCTAAGGAAGAATCCATTTCTTTAACTGCTTTCAGAGACTGTCCTCGCTCCTCTGCTCATGGCCCCGCTCCTGTTATCTTATCTTTCCCCATTTTCATTTCACATCTCCTTTCTCCTTCTGTCCTCAACTCTCCCTCTACGTCTGTCTCCTGGGGATGCTTGTGAATACATTTGGGCCTTCCCTAAATATAAAGGGTAAACCCCCATTGCATGACGCTTAACTTAATCACTCTTGCAAATTCCCTGGTATCATATAAGGTAACATCCACTGGTTCTGGGAATTAGGACATGGATATTTAGGCGGGGGCGCTATTCAACCTATCACAGCAGGTATTCAAAATTGGTGTGCCTACTTAAATGACAATCTAATTTTTAGCTACTTCTTTTTAAAAATTTTTTTTAATGTTTATTTTATTTTTGAGAGAGAGAGAAAGAACGTGAGCAAGGGAGGAACAGAGGAGAAAGAGGGAGACACTGAATCCAAAGCAGACTTTAGGCTCTGAGCTGTCAGCACAGCTCTGAGCCTGACGTGAGGCTCAACTCCCCACGAACCATGAGATCATGACCTGAGCTGAAGTTGGACGCTTAACTGACTGAGCCACCCAGGCGCCCCTAATTTTTAGCTGCTTCCAAGGGTAACATCCAGCAACACAAAATGAACCACTAAAGTGTATATATCCTCACTCTCATCTACCCTTTTATTGACCTTATTATCTCCAGGTTTTAGTGGGCTTCCGCCTTTTCACCAATATTATCTAGATTTCTCCTAAAATAAACACACTTCCATTTTTTATAGTCTAATTGTTACAGAAAATTTAAAAATTACAGAAATTGAAAGCAAGCATAATTTTTCACTTCCCAAGGGCAACCACTCTAAATGTAGTTTTGTGTGTGTTTGATTTATGGATGTGCTCATTAATTTTTTGTTACAGTAGTATATTATTTGTATAACCATGTTTTATCCTGTACAGTTTCACATTTTTTAATGCTTATTTATTTATTTTGAGAGAGAGAGAGAGAGAGAGAGAGAGAACAAGTGGGGCAGGGGCAGAGAGAAGGCGAAACAGAACCCCAAGCAGGCTCCACGCCAAAAGCGCAGAGCCTGATGCAGGGCTTGAACCCACAAACTGTGGGATCGTGACCTGAGCTGAGGTCAAGAGGCAGACACTGAACGACCTGAGCCACCCAGGTGCCCCCAATTTCACATTTAAATTACATGTATGTTTTGATTCCTTGTTATAGACATTCCCTAGTATGAAGCATTACAGTCATTAATAGCACTTTGATAAATATGCAACGTTTCAGATATGAATTTCGGAGGCATCACAAAAATGGGTTTTTATTTCAAATATGATGAATATTTTGAATTTTCTTGATAGCAATCACAAAAATGGATTCCCACAAGGGTATACAAGTTTGCAGTAGAGTTTGTGTGAGGGCTATCTCTGCTTTTGTCTCTGAGCCAGCCTAAGACACAGGGCTCGAGAGAGCAGTCAGTTCGGCCTGTTGGCCCATTCTACTAAATGCCTATTCTCTTTGTTTTCATGGGCCCCTGATTTAACAGGTTTCTACTTGGAGTGTAGTGGTTCCCATGCCTCAGCCTCCCTCCTAGACATGTCTGTGGAAACGTAGGATGGTTGTATTGGTTTTCCATTGCCACCATCCCAAATTAACACAAAGTCAGCCGCTTAAACATCCCATTTTTTATTACCATATATTTCTGTAAGCCAGAAACATGCCATGGTTTTATCAGGCTAAAACTAAGGGGCTGGCAGGATTGTGTTCTTTGTGGAGGATCAAAGGAAAAATTTGTTTCCTTGCTCAAACTCTCCAAGGTTCTCGGCAGAGTGCAGCTCCAATGATTACAGGTCTGATGTCCCCCATTCCTTGCTAAGAGACATCCCATGATTATGGAGATCACCATATTCCTTGACTCCCTTCCCCCATATTCGCAACAGGAATGGTGGATTGAGTCCCCCTCATCCTTTGAATCTCTGCTCTTTCTTCTGTCACATTTCTCCGACGGACTCTTACGTCTCCGTCTTGCACTGTTAAAGATTTAGGAGATCCGATTGAGCCCACCGGGAGAATCCAGGATCTTGTTTGTATCCCAAAGTCCTCAACTTTAACATCTGCAGAGTCCCTTTGGCAGGTGAAGAAACATATTCACATGGACATGTCTGGAAGATAGAATTCTTTCCGCCATGATGCAGTTGGAGGAGTAGATAGCATACACAGGATTAGATGCTGGACATAGGTCAGATTTGCTGTGGGCCTTAGGCAAGTTTGTTTGTTTGTTTGTTTTTTACCCTTTCTGGACCTCAGCTTCCATATCTGTAGGACGGAAATAATAATTCTTGTTAAGAGAAGCAAACAATGAACAAATACTTTAGCATTCATAGGGAAAGTATCAGGTTGTCCCCCGTAGAGAAGACTGGGGGCCATTGTAGCCTGTGTGGTGAATAAAGGTCTCCCATAGGAGTGAGGCATGTCTGGAAAGATGTAGAAAGATGAAGCAAAGTTCTAGTCAAGTCTGTTCACAGGAGACCGATCTTGGGTTTTTCCTAGAATCAAATAGAGTGGTTTTGGCTAGAGCATACTGGGTAACAAAGAAAGGGGTCCCAGATGAGCCTGGAAACGTAGGCAACTGCCGGATCACGCAGTGCTTTATAAACCAGGGCAAGGGGATTGGAAGTTGTTAACTGAAGTGGAAAGGCTGAGGGTTATGTGGGACTGTGAGCATCAAGAGATATCAGTCTTTGAGATGTGCTTATTCAATGAGAATTTTACTTTCTATACAATTTTCTTTTATTGTGATAGTCACAATTTTATACTTTTTCAAGATTTTTCTCAAAAATTTCAGGTAAATATAACATTCTGTGAGATAATGAATCAGATACATCACATACATATCTGTTGGGGCCACAACTCATATATTCAGAGGTAAGATAAAGCATCCTCACTACAGGGCTGGGGCTATCTCTATCCTGAGATACAGGCACAAAGTGATGAATTCATGTAGTAATATCACAGGTCCTTAAAGTATAAGAGATGTAAGGGTGGGGGAAGGAGGCTCTCCTCCCTTATTTTCTTTCAAATATTTTGTTCAAACAAATTTAAGCAAGTTTCACTAAGTTATTATAGAGAGTATTAGTTAGAGATGATAAAAAGCAAAGATACAATATCAGTTTCTTTCTAATTCTTTAGAGAACAGATGAAATAAAGAACATAATAAACAAGTATTGACATAAGCCTAAAAGTTGATCAAGAAGAAGCTGTCGATTTGTAATTCTATAACCTAAGGAAGCAAAAGGACAAGAGCAAAGCCTAATTTGATCAGTCACCCTGACAAGTATATACTGATGACTTACCGGCTGGTAATTGTGTGCACATACACAACATTGATTGATGCTGAAGTTAATTTGGAAACCAATTTTAACGTCGTGATAATCTACAAATAATTCATTTTATTCCAATCATGTAAAACTCTTACGGCGGCTGCGAGAGAGACTGATGAATTACATCTCTCAGATTTCCTATTCAGTTGCTTTCCACCTTGCCCCCCTCTGCCGCAGCCGCACAGCCTCTCCCTCTACTGGCCATGTGTCAAACACACTGAGGGTTCTCGTTCTTAGGTCTTGGTGCTGACTGCCATCTGCCGGCAGTGTTCTTCCACCCGGCACCCCCATGACAACACCTCATCTGCTTGAAGAATATGTTCATAGGCGCCTTTCTCCCTGAGCCTACCTGAACCCTGTGATTGACCTGCTGGCAACCACTCATCCCACGTCCTGGTCTATTTTTTCCTTCCTCTAGAATATTAAAAAACACAGTCGAGAAACATTTGTTAGGCGATTCTTTAGGAGCTAAAGTGGTGCTGAGTAAATATTGGCTGAAGTAAAGAATGCATAATGTTCCATACATAATGCTAATTATATTTTCATTACTTCCAAACACCTCAGCTCCTGTGGAGATAATCCTATAACAATGACCTATTTTGATATTAATCTGCATCTCCTTTCCTCAGATTTAATTTTGACACATAGTTTAGAAAATAGTGTGATTGGCATTTGTCCTTATTTTCCTTGGTAACTCACCATCATGCTTTATGTTTTCAATTAGTCACATAGAGAGGATGTCTCATTATTTGTGAATTAAGCATCAGAAAAATTTGTTTTTAAAAATTATGTTGGCAATGACATTTCCATATTCCTGTTGAAATTTTGATTCTGGCCTAAAGAAAATAAAATACATCTGAAAATAGCAAATTATTTATAATTGAAAAAATAGTTAATAATATATCATAAATGAAATCATATTGAAAAGTTGTGCCAACTGTTTTTTTTTTTTTTTGCTTTCCTGTTATTTAAAAGGGTTTAGTAGACTAAAATTAAGTTCCTAAGGACATACTAAATTAAGAATCTTTCAATAATTAAGGGTTCAGAGAATTTCAATTATGTATCCTCAAAGTAAATATATCTCCTCAGAATTAAATAGTTCTAAACTAATTGGACAAACATGTTTTGCACAAAAATGTTTCTTGAAACTCCAGTTTTAAGTGTTAATTTTTTCTTTCTGAATTGTTTATTGTTATAATACAGAAATGAAACTGGTCTTTATTGGTTGACTTTGTATCCTGTAATTTTGCTGAATATGTTTATTAGTTCTACACCCTTTATTTTTTTTTTTTTGGCAGAATCTTTAGGGTATTCTACATATAAGATCATGTTGTCTGTGAACAGATAATTTTACTTTCTTCTTTCCAATTTGGAAGCATCTTATTTACTTTTCTTGACCAATTGCTGTGGCTAGAATTTCCAGTAATGTGTTGAACAGAAGAGGTAAAAAAGGTCAACCCTGTCCTATTGCTGATCTTACTGATCTATTGAGAATGAGGTTAGCTGTGGGCTTTGTTCTGTTGAGGAAATTTCCTTCTAGTCCCAGTTTATTGAGAGTTTTTATTATAAAAATGTGTTTGATTTGTCAAATGTTTATTTTTCGGCACCAAGTGAGATGATCATGTGGCTTTTCCCTCTGTTCTTTTATTTATCTTTTTAAAATATTTTTTAACGTTTATTTATTTTTGAGACAGAGAGAGACAGAGCATGAATGGGGGAGGGAGGGAGACATAGAATCTGAAACAGGCTCCAGGCTCTGAGCAGTCAGCACAGAGCCTGACGCGGGGCTCGAACCCACGGACCGCGAGATCATGACCTGAGCCGAAGTCGGACGCTTAACTGACTGAGCCACCCAGGCGTCCCTCCCTCTCTTCTTTTAATGTGGTTTATTACATTGATTGACTGATTGATTGATCGATTGATTGCTTTTCATTTGTAGAACCATCCTTGCATCCCAAGAATAAATACTATTTGGTCATAATGTATAACCTTTTTATTGTGCTGTTGAATTCTATTTGCTAGCATGTTGTTGAAGGGTTTTGAATCTATATTCATCAAGGATATTGGTCTTTAGAGTTCTTTTCTTCTAGGGTTTTTATCTAGATTTGGTATCAGTGTACTATTGCCCTTAAGGAATAAGTTTGGGAGTCTTGTCTCATCTTCAATTTTTGGAATAATTTGAGAAGAAATGATATTAATTCTTCTTTAAATATTTGATATAATTCACCAGTGAAGCCATCTAGTACTAGATTTTTCTTTGCTTGGAGGTTTTGATTACTAAGTCAATACCCTTACTAGTGACAGGTCTCACCAGATTTTCTGTTTCTTTAAGATCCAATGTTGGTAGATTTGGTAGATTGTGTGTTTCTATTTTTTTTTTTATTTTTTTAAAGTTGATTTAGTTATTTTGAGAGAGAGAGCACACATGTGAGTGGGGGACAGGCAGAAAAAGATGGAGAGAAAGAATCCCAAGCAGGGTCCACACTGTCAGCATGGAGCCCAATGTAGGGCTCAATCTAGAAACTGTGAGATCATGACTTGAGCCAAAATCAAGAGTTGGATTGAGCCACCCAGTTGGATTGAGCCAACTGATTGAGCCACCCAGGCACCCATAATTTTTTTTTCAATTCATCTAGGTTATCCAATGTTTTGGCATACAATTATTTTTGGTATTCTCTTATAACCTTTTTTATTTGTATAGAATTGGTATTAATGGTCTCTCTTTTATTTCTAATTTTAGTTATTTGGATCTTTTCTCTTTTTATTTTTATAGTCAATCTAACCAAAAATTGTGGGTTTTTAAAAATCTTTTTGAAGAACTAACTCTTGGTTTTATTTATCTGTTTGCCTTCGTATTTTCCATTTTTTTTTTGTCTCTGCTTTAATCTTTATTGTTTCCTTCCTTCTGCTTATTTGAATTTAATTTGTTATTTAAGGTCTAGATTTTTGTTTTCAGTGGAATTGAAGAAAAGTGTAAGTTTTAATATTTATTAGAGGATCCATTTTTATAAGGAATTCCTTTACCTATGTCCATAGTTTTAAGACAATTTTAGTTTTGAGGGAGAGAGAGAGAGCACAAGTGGGGGAGGGGCAGACAGAGAAGGAAACACAGAATCTGAAGCAGGCTCCAGGCTCTGAGCTGTCAGCACAGAGCTGGACACAGGGCTTGAACTCATGAACTATAAGATCATGACCTGAGCCGAAGTCAGACGCTTAACCGACTGAGCCACCCAGGCGGCCCAAGAGCAACTTCACTGTACTTTATAGCTCTTGAGTTCCATAAAATAAGACAGTGAGGTTACAGCCTGGATGTTAATTTTAACGAGGCATTTAGTAAGTGGCAAGCCTCACATACAACTTTAAGTGAACAGACACAGTTTTCTACAATAAATTTAAAAAATCATTACAAATATAGTGTCCTATAACAAACATTTATAGCCTAAGGTTTACTATTCAAAACTCCTTGTAATTATTATTAAATCAAATATTTCAAGATTTTTGCAAAACTAATAAAAATTAGTATACAGAATACAGTATAAGTAAAAATTTAAATTAAATATTATAACATATATGAATAATATATAATAACTTAAATGTGAATGTAACTTTTATCTCATCTACTTAAGGTTATTAACAAAAAATAAGTCAGTACATTTTTGTGTATATACATATATTACATCATTTTTACTGGAGATCTGATTTTTCTTATCGTTATAACTTAAAAGTTATACTCAGTTGCTTTATTGTGAGCGTTTCCCCATATTCTTTTAAAATCTAGTTTTCAATAGTTGTATCAATGTGTACAGAAATAATCTTCTGTAACATAAATTTATTTTTTCTATTATTTACACTGAAAAATACTGATTTGATAAATAGCCTGTGTGTGCTTGTTTGTGTGCATTTCTGATCACTTTCTTAGAGTCTTCTTAACAGAACTGTTGGGTCAGAGATGATTTCATGGCTATAGTTATGTATATAGTTTTATATCATAAATGCTGTAAGAAATGTCCCTCAACAGCCATATTATAGTGGCCACTTTTAATTTCAGTTCCTCACACTAGAATTCGTGTATTTACTTTCTCTTTGATGATGATTTATTTCTTCATCTCTGGCAGGAAACTACTTCTATTGATGAATAATAGTGAGTAGCTTTCATAACCTTATTTGGCATCTCCAAACGCGATGTTTTATCTGCTCACACATCAAGAATTTCTGTTTGTTGTTTGGGTCACTCTGGCCACGTATCAACTGTAGTCAACTTCGCTAAGATGAGCAAAATGGCCCAGGAGGTCATTTTAAGTAAGAGGAAGCATGAAAGGAATGTAATACTCTCCATTCTCTGAGAGAATGAGGTCAAGACCAGCTTAGAGAGTTATCATGGTAGTGGTGCTCTTAGAAAACATAATAGTTCCAAGCTACAGTATTCTAAAGCAGCATTGATACCCCTTTATTGAACTACAGGATTCTGCTTTTGAGGTAGATCTTACATGTTCTGTAACTTGACCCTTCATTTCTTTTTTTTTTTTTAATGTTTATTTATTTTTGAGAGAGAGAGAGAGAGAGAGAGAGAGAGAGAGTGAATGGGGAAAGAATGGAGAAAGAGGGAGACCGAATCTGAAGCAGGCTGCAGGCTCTGAGCTGTCAGCACAGAGCCTGATGCGGGTCTCGAACTCATGAACACAAGATCACGACCTGAGCGGAAGTCGGACGCTTAACGGACTGAGCCGCCCAGCCACCCCTACCCTTCATTTCTTAACATCACCATCTTTCTAACTGTGAGCACTTCATTTCTGCAGTTTACATTCACAACAACCGATCTTTTATTTGTAAATTAGTCCTTTCTAGTCATGAAAGAGTTGGCTGTTTAAAACTTTTCTTACACTAACAGGAAGTCCTCTTCCTGGTAATATCCATTGCCAATATCCAATGATATCACTATATCATTGAATGGATATTGTGTTCTCTAGTGGATGCAAAGAAAGGTTACTCTCTCTACCAAGACATTCATAGAAAGAAATGTTCTTTCTTCTAGATCTTCTCTTGCATGATCTAAATGTATTCAATTTCCTTACCTGTTTTCTTTGGCTTTTGCTTTCCAGAATCTTAGACATTTTGGGTAAGCTTCCTTGAGCATACTTTAATTGGTCAATTTTCCCTATTAAAATATGATTCCAGAATAATGACAATAACGATGGACTTTTGCTAAATTCTTTACTTATGTTATCCTACTGAATCCCACCTCACAGGTATGTGCTTAATTCTCTGAGCCCACATTCCATATGGGGACTCTATTGTTCGTGAAATAAAGGAGCTTGTGCAGATTACACAGCTAGTTATTGGCATGATTAGGTGCTGGACCCCCAAAAATGCAACCTTGCCTAATTTATTTTACATGCATTGCTCACGATATGGCAGTCTTTATACATCACAAGAGGGTATTACTTCCCTTGTAAGCACTGTATTAAATGAATATTGTGGAAGTCACTGTCTGACAGGTATATCAAATCATCTACTTGTGTGGATCTTTCAGGCAGCTAATTGTTTTCGAAAATATTTCCACCATAGACGACTCCACTCATATTCTCCTAGTTAATGTTCTCCAAGTAAATTAATACTTTCCCATTGGATCCTTTTAAATGCCATCAGTTTGTTTCAGTCTGACAAAAAGGATTTGAATCTGCTTTTCTATTCCAGTGGATTAGCTAATATCCCCAACTTTGTGCCACTGCAGTTCTGATAAGAATATTTTCTGCTTTCATCCAGATTAGTCATAAAGTTGTTAAAAATGACCAGGGTTTTTTTTGGGCACCTGGGTGGCTCCATCGGTTAAGCGTCCAACTTCGGCTCAGGTCACGATCTCGTAGTCCGTGAGTTCGAGCCCCGCGTTGGGCTCTGTGCTGACGCTCAGAGCCTGGAGCGTGTTTCAGATCCTGTGTCTCCCTCTCTCTGCGACCCTCCCCTGTATGCTCTGTCTCTCTCTGTCTCAAGAATAAATAAACGTTAAAAATGACCAGGGTTTTCTGATATGTTTGGATATGATTCATACAGCTAGGATGGGGACAGGAATACACATGTATTGACTTATTTTTTAAATCTTCTTTTCGAGGGCAGACACTTCATATCTACTTTTCTTCCCAGGGTTGTTGTGGTAGAGGGATTATATCCACTTCCTTCCGCTATACATACATTTTCAGACTGGTTACATAAGGTGTTCAAAGTTTCTTCTGATATCAAAACTCAAACGCAGCTTTGCCTGTCTGAGAACATATGTTTTTTTTCCAATTATTCTCCTACATCCAGGAGCTTCTTGGATATATTTTGGGGCATTACCACACTTATGAGAATATGTGTGTTGAATTTCCTTTGCTCGAAACCTCCCTTTGCTATGTATTTCTTGGTAGAGTCTGTTAAAGTATTTCAAGAGTGTGCTAAGCATATTAGTTGTAGGTTATTACTCACCGACTGCCCATTGAAATAAATAACAAAGGCAGCAGTGTGAGTGTAAATTATGTAATTCAGTTAAAGAAATTCAGTAAAATACGTTCCTGGATTAGAAAGAACACAATTTTCTATGTCATTACTTAGGTTTTAATCCATTTGGTCTGTCATGGGAAAAGAAATGTAAATTAAAGTGTCGGTTTATTTCTCATTATAATTCCCATTTATTTTCCATTACTGATTTTTGTTATTTGTGTACTGATACTGTAGATTGCATATTTTATTCTTTTCAAGTGTCTTTCTGAGCCTTACTTAATGCTTTTTCCCTGAGTTCCCCTTTTTCCGATATGAAGAGTATCCCTTCCATTTTATTTCCATTTCATTTGCCGGCTTGTCTGCCTTTGTTCATCTTTTTGTTTCCAACTTTCCCAAGTCACTTTGTTTTACATGATTTCTGTAAACATTACATAGTTGTGTTTTTCTTAGTGAACGAATATGACAGACATCTGCTTTACATAAAAATACTTCATTTATGCTAATTAAATAATAGCTTCGTGTCGTTAAATCTATAATCATATTTTATCAGTTTTAATAAACAAATTGTATGATTCAACCCTTCCTATTTGCGGTTACTTTTACTTGAGAAGGTTTGCCTATTATAATCTTCTAATTTACGATCATTCTCCACTTCCTTAGATTGAGCTATAGAATCCCTATTTTGAAAAATAAGAGAATGTACGCATTTATTCTTCCTTTTTCCTTTCCTAACGTCCCATTGCTTCCATAGATTACTTTTATATCTTTAATATATTTACTTCCTTGTTACTTGATTTTTTAGCATTGAATGATATAGTTTGATACTTGGCCAAAATGGATGATAAAGGTAGCATAATCATGCCACTGGTGGTTTCCTTTCTCCAACCACTCCCAACTATTTTAATTTATTTTAATTTCTCCATTAATTTATTTTAATTTGCAACATTTAAATATTCTTTAGTAATGATAATTGCCAATTCAAGTTTAGTCTTGCTTTTTACAGACAGTATAGTTTCTACCATTCAGTACCAACGTGGTTTCTTTGTTCTTTTTTTTTTTTAACTTTTTAAATGTATGTTTATTTTGAGAGACAGAGACAGAGAATGAGTGGGGGATGGGCAGGGAGAGAGGGAGACACAGAATCCAAAGCAGGCTCCAGGCTCTGAGCTGTCAGCACAGAGCTGGACACAGGGCTTGAAACCATGAACCCTGATATCATGACATGAGCCGATGTCCACACTTACCCGACTGAGCCACCCAGGAGCCCTGGCTTATTGTTCTTCAGCTGCTCCGATTTCTGTGGTTGGTAGAAGTTTGCCTACAGGCATTTTCCATAGGAAGTGCTCAGGAAAATACTGTTTCCATTTGTTTTTTTCATATTCAGAATTTTTAAACTGTGCCCTTTAGTCTTGAATAGCATGTTCATATTAAAAGAACATTCATATTTTCTTTCTTTCAGAATATTATTCTACTATCTTGTTAAATTTTTCAGCCAAGATGACACAAACTAAATTGATTTTCTCCCTCTTAAGATATTTCCTTATTGACCTAGCCAAATTGACCGAAAGATTCTTTTCTTTTCTTGAGCTTAATAACTTGATTGATTTCGGCCTCAGGATTCACCCTTCTGGTTCAATTATTCCTGGAACACCATGTGTCTATATAACTGGTAGATTCAAATAATCTTATATTTTGCAAACTTTTCTTTAGATATGTCTTTATATTTTTTTTTCTTTTTTCTTTTTTTTTTTAATATTTTTTTTTTTCAACGTTTATTTATTTTTGGGACAGAGAGACACAGAGCATGAACGGGGGAGGGGCAGAGAGAGAGGGAGACACAGAATCGGAAACAGGCTCCAGGCTCCGCCAGAGCCTGACGCGGGGCTCGAACTCACGGACTGCGAGATCGTGACCTGGCTGAAGTCGGACGCTTAACCGACTGCGCCATCCAGGCGCCCCTATTTTTTTTTTCTTTTAATTATTCTTCTATTATTCAAAGGTCTGACTAGCACAGTGTTTTGTCTGGCACACAGTAATTATACCAGCTTTATGTCCGTTAGCGGTGGGCTTTACTTCTCCCCCGTGGATATTGACTAGTGAATCTTTTTCCATGCTTCATCTATTTCTGTTTTGTTTCTCTCATTTTCTTTTTTTTTTGTAATGTTTTTTATTTGTATTTGAGAGAGAGAGAGAGCACGCGCAAGCGGGAGAAGGACAGAGAGCCCGATGTGGGGCTCAAACTCACAAACTGTGAGATCATGACTAGCGCCGGAGTCGGACGCTCAACCTACTGAGCCACCCAGGTGCCCCTGTTTCTCTCATCTTCTCAGTCCTGTCTTCTATTCATAACGCAGTTCCCAATAATGCCTATTCTGATAGTATCTTTCAATTTTACCTTCATTTCTGTGAATGTTAAAATGTTTGTTTCCATTTCTCTTCTGAGGTAGACCAGCTATCTTTCTCCTCCTTTTTGCTTTAGTACCTTTCTTGTGGTCTTTAGATCCGCTTTGTCTTCTTGTCATACAGGGGAGATGTTTTTTTCAAATTCTTTAATTTATGCAAATTGTCATCATAATTTAATTTTTACTGCAGTATTGCTTATATTGCAATATCCTTGATTTTGAAATGGTATTTTCTGTTCATCATTTTTCGTGTATTATACAGAAACTTTAAGGAGTAACTATGCATGTTTCTCCAAATGAAGTGAACTTTTCCTGGTCAAGGCTGTAGTGGAGAAGCCAACTGTATTCAGACATGCAGAAACTTTCCTGAAATACATGTGATCTAACAAATCTTTACTGACTGTACTCAGATAATTAAGACAAGTTGTGGTTATGAAATAACAACATTTGGCAATATTTTTTTCTCTGCAATATCTAATATTTGCTAATCCTGTGTTCTTCTCTTGCCTGGAAGCTACTTAAATGTGTCATCAGCGATATGTATCACTGTGATAGAATAACTGAGTCCTTACAATTGGACGTGAAGTCCTTGCTCATAGAAGATGCCTTTTGGCACTCAACAGCTGTTGGCACTTCTGTAAGCTTTGCACAAAACACTTCATTTATAATTGTAGAGTCATGCTAATTGGGTCATCTCCTATGTTCATATAAACTGTAAAGGCCACATTTTCTCTGCTTTTTTGACTCACTATACAGTAACTGGCACTACTCATAACCCGAACATGTTGGGAAGGTATGTTGTCTGATGGACTTAGCTACTGTGTCAAAGGAAATGCATAACAATGCTCTACCAACATTATTAATATGAATGACCTCATCACGGAGTACAGGGATCATGCATAGGAAGTATCTGATTTTCTTTCACTGGATAAATCAGTTGATTTTCTCTAATATCGGAATAATTTTGTGATTACTTTCAAGATTCAGTTTCCATTGGGCATGTTGGTGAGAAATCAGCGGTAACAAAAGCTAAGAAGTGGTGTCTAAGTGAGGTGTTTCTCGATTGGATGGGGGGGGGCCAAATGTGGGGCGATGATTGGATGGAAGCCGGTGGCGTGGGAGGTGAAAGAAGTCACCTGAGGCAGAGCAAAGAAGATGGACATTTACTGGACACACCTCAAGGCAGCAGCCGGCAGGACAGTAAGCAAGGGAGTGATTGGCAGGAGGCAGTGAGGGGGGGGTTTTGTAAAGGGGGAAGATGAGGAGGTGCGGTGATGTATGGAATCTTCCCTTTCTTGGTTACTGTGCCTGCTTGTAAGTAGTGCATTGATCAGTTAGGGCCTACGGATATTTTGAGGTGGGTCACTTGTCTATATTCAAGGTGGGGGTCACTGCTCAAGACTATTGTCTAAAAGCGGCCTCTAGGGGCGCCTGGGTGGCGCAGTCGGTTAAGCGTCCGACTTCAGCCAGGTCACGATCTCGCGGTCCGTGAGTTCGAGCCCCGCGTCGGGCTCTGGGCTGATGGCTCAGAGCCTGGAGCCTGTTTCTGATTCTGTGTCTCCCTCTCTCTCTGCCCCTCCCCCGTTCATGCTCTGTCTCTCTCTGTCCCAAAAATAAATAAACGTTGAAAAAAAAATTTTTTTTTTAAATAAAAAATAAAAGCGGCCTCTACAAGAAGGGATTTATGAAAGGCTTAAATTACTTATGTAATTGCCTTGATGTGTATTTTGAAATACTTTCTTTTAAATTATTTTATTTTATTTATTCATTTCAGAGAGAGAGAGAGAGAGAGCATACAAGTGGGGTAGGGGCAGAGAAAGAGGGAAAGGGAGTTCCAAGCAGGCTCTACACTGCACAGAATCCGACCCACAAAAAAAAAAAAAAAAAAAATGCCATGAGACTGTGACCTGAGCTGAGATCAAGAGTCAGGTGCGTAACCTGCTGAGCCAGGTTACCCAGGCACCGCTTGAAATAGTTTTTAACATTTCATTGACTTCATCAAATTCACAATGAAGCGTCTGAATCACAGAAACAAAAGGTTTATGCCAGCGGGTGATTACATGCTAAATAGGCAAATTAGCAAAAGATAAATAAAGACAAGCCCCCTAGGGGAAAGGCTTCTGTTTTTAAATACCGCAAGGGTAGGACAACTGCTATATTTTGCTTCCTTATCCCTTCCCTAAGTGTGATTTAATTGGTCAAACCTTGTGATCTATTTTCCATGGCACATGAAGGAAGATTGAAGTGATTAGTATCACAGAAAAGCATACTAAGGAATGTTTGGCTTAGGAGACCCAGTCATCCCATTTGGGGTTTAATGGATGGACTCTGTGCTCCAGAGTGCACACCCCTGCACAAATCTTTATTGCCAATATTCCTTTTTCTACCAGTTTTGATGATGTAGGCACTAAACCAATGCTCATGTCTGCTAGATTTTACCAGACTAGTTTTTAGTGCTATTGGAAGCATCCAAGTATAACTCAGACAATGTGCCTAAATCTGTTAAGTGATTTGTCATTAAGAAATACTTTTAAAACAGGCTCATTTGAAACAGAAATACTGCGCTGTTTAGGAAACACATTTTTCAACAGTGGTTATTTTTCACAGGCATGGTGTATGCCATTAACTGAAGGGCCAAACAGCTCAAAATTCAAAACTGTCTATTAAATTATAATTTACGGTTACATTCTACCAATAAAAGATGGGTATAAGTTTGAGAGTGGGGGAGATACATTATAAAATGATAAATATTATGTCACAGACTTTTTGATCATCTTCCGTTAGCTTAAAAATATATTTTGTGTACTATTTCCGAGATGAAATAATAAATAAGTAAAAGAGCTAAATCATGTATAACTGTGAGCCAGAATTGTAAAACCAGTAAAATATTTGCAAACCCAAAGCCACAACTGTGGAGAAGACTATCATGTTCAAAAAGAAATTGTGGGTGAGAGGACTCCAAACCCATTGAAGCTAGATACGGTAGCAAGGGAAGGGCCTAGTTATCAGTGAGAAATGCTAACACACAAATACAAAAAAGGAGGTCAAAGTTGAGCATTTAACTATGAGAAGCAAGGTGTCCGTAGCGTAAATTGGTGGGAAGGAGGCGTCAAAGAGGAGAGCTGCGAAGTCAAGTTGTCTGTGGTGTGAGTACACTGGAGTTCTGTATCTCCAGATGATGAGGAAGGATGGCTTCCGAGGAAGAGGAACTGTACCCAGCAGGACAAATCAGGAAGGCAAGGAAACCTTTTATACTGATGAGGATGGAGACTTGACTTTCAAATGGAAAGCCATAGTCATGGCAGGCCTCAGTAGGACCCGATGACACGGGAAGGAAATGAGTATTCGCATTAGGACGACAGCCCATGCCATTTTTTCCTTTGAAGAATAACAGAAATAGCTCTTACAGATCCTGTATGATCAGGGAAAATAGAGAAGTCAGAGCATCACCCGAAAGGTGCCCAAGTATCGGGAAACATTTCTCGATGGCCCTCTTGCATGGCTTCTCAGAAGAAACACTAGTGTCCAGACTATTTTTTCAAGGACGTTTACGTAGCTAACAGTGTTTCTCTTCAGAGCACAGGGAAGAGTTGCTTGCAGTCTTAGAGAATAGAGCATGTCTACTGTCCACCATAAATGATTTAGTCAGGTTCCCTAACTCAGCAGTCCTCTCATGGAATGTAACACACTGTATGTGCAGGTGCATCTGACGTAAATATGCGGATACTCATGATGTTCGTTGTGCCACGATTAATAAAGTGTTGTCTCTGAACCAAAAATGTTACGTCTTGCACCAAGATCCATAAGAGCAGTTGCTTCCTGCCAATAGAATTCAGGGAATCCAAGAGCCTCCTTTAATTTTGTGCTCTCTCCCTTTGTCCCTCTTGGAATTCAACCTGGCAGTATTGTTGTTGAAATGATTTTCTTGTTTGGAGGTCCTTTGCAGACTTCACTCCGTTAGATAAAAGTTATCTTCACAGATCTTTCTGAGATTATCTCTGCGTCTAGGCCTCCCGCTGAGAGGAATGGGGGCCACACCCTCAATATTTCTAGAGAGCCTCCACTTTAGTTGAGAAGATCTCTGAATAGTATCCCTGACGTCTTGAGAGAATCCTGTGTGTGAAACCTTGATCTTTCTAAGATTTGGGGCAAGGTTGTGTAGTCACACCCCTAGGCTTTCCTCTCTGCTAACGTTTCAGGAGCCACCCAATTCTCGGCGTATTTTGCCATCTGGGGAAACTGAGAATATTCAAAATCAGCCAGCCTGTTTAATTTGTATTGAATAGTCTTGCACCAAGTTCCCCCACTTCCTTCCCTCCTCTTACATTTTGCTATTTGCAACAAGAAGAGACCAGGCAACACCTCCAACATTTTGCTTGGAAATCTCCATAGGTATGTAACTAGGTTCATTATTTTTTTAATGTTTATTTTTGAGGGAGAGCGAGAGAGAGAGAAAGGGAGAGAGTGTGAGCAGGGGAAGGCAGTGAGACAGGGAGAGAGAGAACTCCAAGTAGGCGCTGTGCTGTCAGAGTGCAGAGCCCAACGCAGGGCTTGAACTCACGAACTGAGAGATCATGACCTGAGCCAAAATCAAGAGTCAGATGCTTAAGCGACTGGAGCCACCCGGGTGCTCCTAAGCAGGTTCGTTCTTTACAAGTTTTGCATTCCCCAAAACTGCAGGAAAATCTTTCGCCAGGCTTGCTGCCACTATCTAGAAGATCTCCTCTTTTCCGGGTTCCAGCAACATGCCTTACTCCCTTCTGAGCTCTTGCCGGTGGGTAGCATTCTTAAAGTCCACATTCCTTCTAAGAGTCAGTCCCAGTGATTGTCTTTTTGTAATGTGGTTTTGGCTTCCTCTAATGTGCTCCCCCCAAACTTTTCCAGTTTCTGTCTACTCACTCCGCAATTCCAAAGCTGCTCCCAGTTTTTAGGGATTTATTAAAACAACACTCGACTTCTGGTCCCAAAGTCTGTATTAGTTTTCTACTGTGGCATAAAAAATGACCATGACTGTATTGACTTTAAACAACACACACTGACTTACAGTTTCTGCTCGTCGAGGGTCCAAACTTGGTTTCGGTGGGTCCTCTACTCAGGGTCCTACAGGGCTGCAGTCAAGGTGTTGGCTCTGGCTATTATCTTATGTGAGGCTTGGAGTCCTCATCAAAGGTTCCATTCGGATTGTGAGACTAAGCTACACAGGGCTGCCTGCCACTTCCTGACACGTGCCCCTCTCCGCAACATGGCGGTCTGCTTCTTCAAGGGCAACAGTCATGTGTCCCTGATGTTTGCAATCTCCTGTAAATGGCTTACTTGAACAAGCTCCCCCAGAATAACTTTCCTTTTGATTAAAGTCGAGGTATTACAGATTTTAATTACATATGCAATACCCGTTTACAGAATTTTACCATGCAACACTGTATAACCAAGGGAGTGACATCCACCATATTCACAGGTTCCTACCCACACTCAAGAAAAGGGGATTATATAAGTGCCAGTGGCCATAATGGTAGCATTCATTTTTTTTTTTTTTTGCTTTTTTTAAAATTCTCCCTAACAGACTTATTAGACCTCCAGAATTTCTTTAAATTTTTTTTTCAACGTTTTATTTATTTTTGGGACAGAGAGAGACAGAGCATGAACGGGGGAGGGGCAGAGAGAGAGGGAGACACAGAATCGGAAACAGGCTCCAGGCTCTGAGCCATCAGCCCAGAGCCCGACGCGGGGCTTGAACTCACGGACCGCGAGATCGTGACCTGGCTGAAGTCGGCCGCTTAACCGACTACGCCACCCAGGCGCCCCAAGACCTCCAGAATTTCTAAACAATTCTTTTTCTTTCTTTTTTTTATGTTTATTTATTTTGAGAGAGAGAGAAAGGGCAAGTAGGGGAGAGGCAGAGAGAGAGAGAGAGAGAGAGAGAGAATCCCAAGCAGGCAGGGCTTGAACTCACAAACCATGAGATCTTGACCTGAGCTGAAGTCAGACACTTAACCAACAGAACCACCCAGGGGCCCCAGAATTCCTAAACACTTCTTAGGTATTCTCTGAAAACTGCTTCATGATCACCTGGAATAATGTCTCATGATAATCTAGAGACTCCATGAGTACTTGTTGCATGAGTTAATGTCTTTATTTCCCATGTCCTGTACAGTACCTGGCAGCAAGTAAGGATTTGATGACAACTAAGAAAGGAAAACTTAATGTAAATTCATCAGCTTCTAGCTATATATGTGAAAAAGTGAGACATCAGCTTTTTTATTTTTTCTAATGTTCATTTATTTTTGAGAGACAGAGTGCCAGCAGGGAATGGGCACACAGAGAGGGAGACACGGAATCTGAAGCAGACTCAAGGCTCTGAGCTGTCAGCACAGAGTCTGACACAGCGCTCAAACTCAAGAACCAGGAGATCACGACCTGAGCTAAAGTGGATGCTTAGCCGACTGAGACACCCAGGCGCCCCAAGAGACATTAAGCTTTAAAGAGATAGCATTTCTTGGTTCCTGAAATAGACCACCGTGTCGTTATATCCTAAGAGCAATTTTCAATTTTCTTTTTTTTATTTATTAGTTTTGAGAGAATGAGCAGGGAAGGAGCAGAGATAGAGAGGAAAGAGGATCTAAAGTCGACTCTATGCCGACAGCCGACAGCCTGACGTAGAGCTCGAACTCACCACCCAAGAGATCATGACCTGAGCCGGATGACCTGAGTTGGAGGCTTAACCAACTGAGCCACCCAGGCTCCCCTTATAAGAGCAGTTGTAGAGAATTAAAATAATGCTTCTATTTTGGGGGAAAAATGAATGATAACAATACTAATTTCTCTAATTATTGTACTAGTTAAGTGAGCTGCTATAACAAATCGAGTCCCAAGAGGATAGTATCTCAAACATGTGAGTTTAAGATTTTTCTCACCTAACAGTTTGACACCGGTGTTCTTAATAGGCGGGCAGCTCCCCTCCACACTCTGATTTTAACACTCATCTTGTAGCTCCAGCATCTGTTGGGGTCTTGATATCAGAATACATCCAGTCACATTTCTCTATTCTATTCGCTTCCAAAGAGCGAATAATATAGAGAAGTTGCCTGTGAGTGGCACATGTCATTTCAGCTCAAGTTGCATTGGTGAGTTCTAGTCACATGGTCACACACACCTGAAGAGAAGGCTAGGGGACGGGGCCCTTCTGGACACCTTATGGTATTCGTCAATTTCATTTACTGAAATGATCTTGAAACCTTAGCATTTTATCCTTGCTTGCTTGGGGCACAAGTGTCTTATGGCGAAGAAAATGTGTTTCTTGTTATATAATCATGTTCATTAAAACTTTGAAGTCTTTAATTTAGAGTTAGCTTTAGGAAATCTTGGGTTTGGTTTCCTCATTTTACAGAGAGAAAGATCCTAAAGGTTAATACAATTGAATATGTTCTTTCTGTTACCTCTGTAGGATAACATTTTTGTTTGTTTGTTTGTTTGTTTGTTTGTTTGTTTGTTTTGAATGGAAATAAGTTATCATATCTCAAGAAGCTAAAAATATGGTCCTGGATAAATGACTTACCCGAGGTCATTAGAGCAAGTGAATTTTAGAATCAGACTTAGGATACAGGTTTCATAAATATTTTCACTATAGTATTTAGTATAGTCTTTAGTTGCTGACTGGCTTCTATTTTATTTTTGCTCCAAGCAAGGCACAAAATTGAATGCTTTATGTTATTGACATAGGGAAGATAAGGTAACAAAAACTCCCAGGATTAATTTGGATTGTTTGCTAATGTATTTAAATGATTTATATCAACATTGATTTTATTTAGTTTTTCAAAGAGTTTATTCAAATCTATCTGCCTAGATATTATTTTGTTGTCTAATTAAAGTATTTTAAGATGCAAGAGTTAATTCCAAATCAAATAGTGTAGGGGCACCTGGGTGGGTCAGTTGGTTAAGCGTCCAACTCTTGCTTTTGGCTCAGGTCATGATCTCATGGTTCATGCGTTTCAGCCCCGTATTGGGCTCTGTACTGGCAGCATGGAGCCTACTTGGGATTCTCTGTCTCCTTCTCCCTCTCTGCCCCTCCCTGCTCACACTCTCTTTCTCTCAAAAAAAAACAAATAATGTAATTCTTTGTGAATATTTCCTTTAATCCACACTAACACATTAAGGATAAATTGCTTGACCACATTGTCTCAACACATTGATTCTCGATTACTTTCCAAAAGTATATTACCAATAATAGGATAGGCAGCATAATGGCCACCAAAAGGTGTCCATATCCTAATCTCCGGACCTATGAATATATTACCTGACTTGGAAAAGGAGATTTTCAGATATGATTTAGGTTGAGAACATTGAGATGGGGGCATTATCCTGTATTATCTAGAAGTGTCCAATCAAATCATGAGTCCTTAAAAGCTGACAACCTTTTCAGGCTCAGATAAGTGAATGAGAGAAAGAGAACAAGAGAGAGTAAAGCGATGATGTGATCATGGAAGAATGGCCAAGATACTCTGCTGCTGGCTTTGAAGATGGAGCAAGGGGGTCAAATGATACAGAGTATAAGCTGCCTCTGTAAGCTGGAAAAGGCAAGGAAATAGATCCTTCTCTAAGGCCCCCAGAAAGGAGTGCAGCCTACTGACATCTTGATTTTAGTCTCATAAGACGTGTTTCAGACTTCTGACCAAAAGAACCATAATATAATAAATCTGTGCTACTTTAAGTCACTGAGTCTGGGGTGATTTCAGTAGCTGAAACAAGAAATGAAGGCAGACTTGGTATCTAGAAGTGAGGTGCCACTATAAAGTACCAAATCTATAATTATCCATTAGTTAGCGTAGATTCAAAGATTCGTATGCCAATAATAATTTTCCTCATCTGCCTCCTGCTACACTTTTTGAAGTGAAATGCAAGGGGGTAGAGTCCCAAGAATTTTTTTGACAGAATGCTGGGTGTTCCAATGGAAGTCAGTGGGGCAGGATGGCTTCTCTCCTCAGGGGTCTAAGTAGAAATTGCCCCACCGAGTACTTCTATGTTCAGATGAGGCAGAAAAGTAATTATTATTTGAGGTCTTGACTTACTCCCGAGAATCTTCCTGAGATCCTATGAAAAGCCCTCTCCACTCCACATGAGGAAATAACCATAGCGTATCTCAGTACACCTACTTGCCAACAGAAGAAAACCCTGTCAAGCTGTCCACTTTAGACGCTATTTCACTTCACGGAGAATTAGTTTGGTGGTTAACATTGGAGTTTAGAATAGAGCATGCTGTTATAGTGACAGTGTTCCTGCACCAACAAAATAATCAGATGTCTACAAAGTCATAAGTATTTATGCACAGATTCCGTCTGTCCAGATCGAGACTCATGATTGATTTCATTAACTGAAGTTAGGGAAAACAATTACTGTTCTGCTCAAAAAGCTGAAAACTCCTCATTGTTGTTGTTTGTTTGGTTTTAGCTACTCAATTGTTGGAGTGTATATAAGACAATTTCAATTGTGTGAGAACTTAACTGCAGCCTGATATTAAGGAGAATGTATTATTTATGCAAATGTAGAAAGTAAAAACAAATGGAATGCAACTTTAAAGTTCTATAAAAGGAAAAGCTGAATTATTCTCTGTTATAAAATCATCTGTTAGTGACAGAAATGCTTTTCAAAAGTAAAACTCTTGCCTTATTTCGATGGTTTATTTATTTTCACAGCATTCCTTTAGCCGGTGGCCTTTATCACAATGGGAAATTATGGCCAATGCCTCACTGAGCTCTCTAAATTTTTAATAATTTGATTTCCTTCAGACGCTTCTTTTACATATGGAACTTACTGCCTTTTTCTTCTTCTCTGAAATTATGTAGGAGAAAAAAAAAACCCGTCATGCCAGTGCAGCAATGAAATGAAAATGAATTATAAAATGTGTGATTTGATTTGATTGCTTCCATATTAATTTCAAATAGTATGTATTTTCTTACGCTACTAAGACATATACTGCCGATCGCACCCGAATCCTCTATGATCATGCTTTACCATGTCCTATTTGCAGAGTTATCCATATTCTCCATAGCAAAATATTCAATCACACCTCTGCTATAGTAATGTATATGTAAAGACACATTCAAATAGTGTATCAATTAGGGGTGCCTGGGTGTCTCAGTCGGTTAAGCGTCCGACTTCGGCTCAGTTCGTGAGTTCGAGCCCCGCGTCGGGCCCTGTGCTGGCAGCTCAGAGCCTGGAGCCTGCTTCAGATTCTGTGTCTCCCTCTCTCTCTGCCCCTCCCTCCCTCACAGTCTGTCTCTCTCTCTCAAAAATAAATAAACATTAAAATGTATTTTTTTAATGTATCAGTTAAACCCCCAGCCAGGGCCTATCGATAAATGCAAACCTGTAACTATTAACCAATCTTATTCTTTAGTGTATAATAGATAGAAGACTTCTGATCTTTTCAACAAATCAGTCCAATGGAAGTTTCCTTTCTCCATAGATATTTATCGACAGAAGCTTTCCCGTCCCAAATCCCTGTGTATTACAACCGCTGACATACTCTCTTTGACTTTTCGTGGACCAATCAAGACGTGCGCTCATGTTCCAGCGGTTGCAAGTTCTTTTGTGACCGTGCTGTCATTGCAGATGTGCGAACACTTCATCTCACCGTCAAGGACGACTGTAGCAAATTGCCTGAGAAGTTGATTCGGCAATACAAAAGCAAACATTGAGCATTTAATTAATACGGATTAATTTGCCTCATGGAAATCTTGGCTGTATGAGCTAATAATACATGCAGAGGAAGAAAGAAATCCGACTTCCTTTGCTATACATTCTGCCTTCACCTGTCGAGAGGAATGGCTTTTCTTACTTTGTACTATTTATACTCCAGGCTTTTTTCTTCCCTTCCTACTTTCTTGCCTCTGAACGGAGGCGGAAGGATTTATATCAACAGTTTAAGGTCAGTCCTCTGTAAGTCCCCTTTTCTCTTAGTTCTTTAATTTAGTTTCTCGCCTTCCTGTGCTAATTGAAACCTGGCTGTCCTGTGGAGAATTGTTTGATCTTGTAGTTCTCCCCAACTTCCTAGACTTAAGAGGCAAGGCGAACGGCTCGCTCCCATCGCACTGTCCCTCTAATCTCTTCTCCATCTCTGTCTCTGTCTCTGTCTCTGTCTCCCCCCTCCCCCTGTTTTCACGGACATCCAGTATCTCAGATCTCTGCCCGGCCAGTGGTAGTTTTAGTCCCTGGCTCATTACATCTCCACAATTAGTCCCTCAATACTTCTTTCCATATGAAAAAGGATACAGGACAGCATCCTGGCCTTTCAGTTACTTGACCTGCTGGCATCCAATCACCTTGACATTCACGCTTTCTCAAAACTGTGCATCCTCGCTTGCCCCCTGCACCGTGCCATTGTGACCACCTCCTGTGTGATGATAAACCCAAACATGCGGCTGCCACCCTCCACCCTTCCACTTAGCCCTGCAGGCATCCCAAACTCCAACATGCTCCGCACGAACGGAGTGTGGGACTGTTTGATCCCATCCTTGCATTTTACGCCCCTTACCCGACGCACATTCCACCAGTATTGTCATTGTCCATCAGTAAGTATTGTCAGTTCCCCCAGTTACGTCTGTGTTCCCTCAAGGGGAAGAATCGTTCGCATTGAACCCAACCCTCCTTTTCCTCCATGACTGCTCTCATTTAGCTAAAGAAAGAAAACCAGACAGCCGTGGTGATGCCTCCCATGATGCCTGATCAGTGACCCCCCAGGGGGCTCAGTTCTCCCTCTTCTCCAGTCCCTTCTTTCCCTCCCTTTCCAATGCATCTCTGCTGGC
Source organism: Herpailurus yagouaroundi (assembly GCF_014898765.1). Taxonomy (NCBI): domain Eukaryota; kingdom Metazoa; phylum Chordata; class Mammalia; order Carnivora; family Felidae; genus Herpailurus; species Herpailurus yagouaroundi. Next base: position 31,145,815 of record NW_024412406.1, on the reverse strand, counting down.
TCTTTCAACCTCCAAACCACGGCCCTCGGCCTCAGCATCAGAAGACAATTTTGCTTCCTGTTCCACTGAGAAAATTGAAGCAATCAGAGGAGAGCCATGCACATCTGCCCGCTCCCTGCGGCCCTGCGGCACGGCTGCTCTCCAGGACCCTTGCGCCAGGAGCTCTCCCCGCACCCCCTGCGGCCCCCCCAGCCCCACAGCCTCGGAACCCCCTTTCCCTCTCCGCCCAGGGTCTCTCAGGACCGCTCCGTTCTTTGTTGTCCTTCAGAGCAAAGCAACTTGAAAGAGAGGCCACATTCACTGTCCCCAGGTAGCCTCGCCCATGTTCTCTGGGGTCCAACCCAACTGCAATTTGTCCCAAGGTCACCAAGCAGCGCTGTTTTGCTAGACCAGTGATGGATTCGGTCCTCCTGGCATGTGAGTGATCAGGGAGTGCCTCCCTTCTCTTTCGGTCCTTTTCACTGGTCTTTCAAGACATCAGAACTGCAGGAGTGTTCTCCTATGCCTTGTTTTCTTCCCTTCTGTGTGCCCCCCCCCAACACCTGCTGCTTCCAGACCCAGTGTGGGGCCTCTCCTCTCCTCTGTATACATCCATCTGGCTTCCAGGCCTGTGGTGCCCATCATACACAAACGGATGGAGATTCCACGCGACAATACTCGACCACTCCCTTGAGTGCGCAGCGGTGTATACGCTTTGTCTCTTAATAAGCCCACGGTTACCGGTCTTACAGTGCGTGACACTGAGCTCCGCTCCTGCTTTTCCCTCCAAAGACGACTTTGTTTTTGAGGCTGTCCCATCTCACAGTGTTCATCCCCCTGCTTCCGTTCTTAAAGGTCAAAAACCTTGTATCATCCTTCACTTCAGCTCTTCTTTCACACCTGATGATGAAATTCTACTTTCCAAATATGGTCAGAGTCCAACAACCTCCTAAGACCTCCCCCGGGGCCCATCTTTTGTGGCCTCTGTCCTCTCTCCCGGCATCAGGGCAATAGCCTCCTTCCCGTCCCCCTGCCTCTTGCCTCCCTTCTCTTTCGGTCTAGTGCTCCAGCTCAGACACAACTCGGACTCTGTCTCTCCTCTCCTCAGACCCTCCAAAGACTTAACCGTGTCACTCGGAGCAAAAGCCACAGCCCTCACAGTAGTCCTGAGGGCAGTTCCTTCTAACGGCACCTTGCATTTCATCTCACCGTCAGTTACCCTCTCCAAATTTCTCTGGCTTTCAAGGCCTCCCAAACCCCCCGGCCAAGCCCTGCATTTCAGCCTTTGCTTCGTTGGCTTCCCTGCCTTAGCTTTTCCCTCCAGACGTCCACATGGGAAGCTCTCTCAGTTCCCTCAAGCCTGTACTCGGACGGACCCCCCGTGAGACCTACTGGCAACGTCATCCAAAATCTCTGCCCCTTGCCAGTTCTTCTCACGTTTCCCTTCCTTCATTTCTTTACCTTGGTTCCCTTAGGACCCCTTGCTCCTTGACTTAACATATATTTTATTCATTTATTTTTACTTTCTGCCTTTCAAAGTGGAATCTAGTTACATTACTGCACCGTGTACTTAGTTCACTGCTGTAGCTCCGATAATTGTAACAGGGGCTTGGCTCAATTCCTGTATTTTGTCTGCGTGTTGGGGAAGACGTTCGAGTTACCCATGGTCGGAAAAAGTCACCTTTATGTGCAGAAATTTTGGATGCTATTATATCTGATAAATCTCCTAGCCAAACAAAACAAAACAAAACAAAACAAAAGAACTCTTGAGTTTTACTCCTTGATTGTGAATCAAGATGGCCTAGAATTATTTTAATCATCAAAGAACAGTCAGCCCACGATGCACAACGTACTTCAGGTAACGCTGACACGTTGCCAGAAAATAGCCGTCCTATTTCCTAGTAACATACTCAGCCCGGGCTGTTAGGTCTACCTGCTTTGTTGGGCTGACAAGGGTGTCTCTTTCTTCCTTTCCTGATTGCTACTCTCCAAAATACTTTGGCCCAGTCCCAAGCTGCTTAATTTCAGTGTCTTGAAAGGCAACTTTGTCGCCAACCCTTTGCAGTGACAAATCAGGGTAATTGCTATGGTTCCCCCATTTGAGGGGCTTTGTGCTGCTCCAGTAATTGCTGGCTCAGCAGTGGTTTTCAGGGAAGCAGCTGCAAGAGGGAAAGGAGATGGTTTTTTACAGCTGATATAAAAATAACAATAGGTTCATTGGTAAACTCACAATCAACCACGCGCCCTTCTCCCAAAAGTGAAGATTACGTCTTTCTGCTTCTACCAGAGCACTCAGGGTACATGCAGCTCATTTTGTAACCTCTTTTTTCATTTAAAGCTCTCCTTGAGATTCATTTTATTAAGGTTTCTCTTAGATAAACAGTAACTCAGCAAAAGCCCCCACAAAAATAAGACCACCTGGTGAAGTATTTAGCAAACTGTAGGTAATTGACCTTTACAATGGCGTTGGACCAAGGGATGATTTCCTAAAGGGGACAGACTCGGAAGCAGGCTGGCCTCCAGGTCATATAAAGGAGGCTGTCAAATGAGAAGGGGAGTGAGCCAGTCCACGATGGTGCAACCTCAGAAGGACGCCTCTCGAAGAAGCAGCAGGTGTGGATACTGGGGGAAGTACATTGAGGTATGCGGTGGTCACAGTGATGTATGATATGGTCAGTGTAGGTGTGGTTTTGTTAGAAATCTCCTGGAAGCCTCATTCAAGGCAGACAGAGGGAATTGGTAGGTGCTGAGGTTGCTGTCTGAAAGCATAGGAGGCTGGTGGAATATAAAGACGATTGTATTTGGGAGCTATACATCTCCTCTCCCTTGATTTAGGGACTTGAGATCCGTTGTGAAGTTCTGCAGGGTAAGATGCAGACACCTAGATGAGGGGACTACCAACTCAGGACTCCTTGGTAAATAATTTTTAAATTCTTTTTTTTTATTTAAAAATTTTTTTTTAATTTTTTTTTCAACGTTTATTTATTTTTGGGACAGAGAGAGACAGAGCATGAACGGGGAAGGGTCAGAGAGAGAGGGAGACACAGAATCGGAAACAGGCTCCAGGCTCTGAGCTGTCAGCACAGAGCCCGACGTGAGGCTCGAACTCACAGACTGCGAGATCAGGACCTGAGCTGAAGTCGGCCGCTTAGCCAACTGAGCCACCTAGGCGCCCCAATAATTTTTAAATTCTTATTCTCTTGCCTTCTGTAGGTACTTTTGATTGCTAAGGCTTTGAGAAACATTTTTACTCCTAGATGCATTTAGTCGTAATATTTAAACTTCTGCTCGTAAGGTGCGCACACACACACGTATGCACACACACATGTCAAGGGCTAGGAAAATGGTCTTTTTGGGGTAGAAACATGGTTGTTGTATTGATTTTGGACCAATGACTGCTAAATTCTTGTAATTCTGTGTTCCTCTATATAGCTGTATATCAACTACTGGCAAATCTGTATTTTGAATTTTGGTTATAGTCATTCAGTTTTCACTTCCAGATACTCATTGTATTACTTTAGATTTTTCCAGTTACCTCCTATAATCTTTGAACTGGTCGTCTAAATTTCAAGTATATATGTTGAGCAAAGTAGTTTGAGGTTCTGGGTCTGGTAGTTTCAATATCTGAATCCCGTGTGTGTGTGTGTGTGTGTGTGTGTGTGTGTGTTTCCCCTGATTTATCCCCTGGTTTTCTGAATTGTATTTATTTTTGTCTCCTTTTATGGTTTCTAAATATTGGTTAAAAAGTAAATATTGCATATAAACATTACAGACATAATTTGAGCTTTGAGTGAGGTTATCTTCTTCCAGAGAGGACTTACTTTTATTACTGGCAAAATAGAATCAAAAGTATAGTTTATCTTATTTCAATCAGGATTGAGTGCTTATGAACGAGGCTCCAGTCTTGATGGGACTGGGCCCCGTATTCGTTTAATTTTACTCCTATGTTGTGGTATTCTGCTGATATTTTTCTTGGAAGGCTCTGAAACACAACATGTGTTACTTAAATCTTTGAACCTGCAGAAACCTACTGTTTTAGCCCCTCTGCAGTTGGTTGACAATGGACACAGGCCAGGGGCAAGTGGCCCTGAAGGGGACTCACGTCCCTGAGTTTTTCCTTTCGACTAAAAGGCAGGCTGATTAGGTCTTTGTGCCATGGGAACATTGCAGTACCTTTTAAAATCTTTTTATTCTCCTTTTAAATATTTTTTGCCTGTTGTATTCCAGTGGTCTCAGGAAGTAGATTTGGTCTTCAACAAGCTTCCTTACCATTGTTCTATTAGGAAATACCTGTTAACTGAGAATGCATCTTTCTCTCTCTCTCTCTTTCTCTCTCTCTCTCTCTTTCAAGTACTAGAATACTTTCATCATGGTTTCATCCATCATAAGTAACAAGCTCTGTTCTCAATAATACACAGACTTACCAGTTGTTGGGTCTACTCCCTGATTTAGAGATAAGTATGCCCAAAGTTAAGATAGCTTTCACATCAGATAAGGCGTTTGTTAATACACAGAATGCTGGGTCCCAACCCCAAGATTTCTGATTCAGTGGGTCTGGGATAGGACATGAGAATTTGCATTTCCAGTAAGCTCCCAGATGATACTGATGCTGACGGACCAAGGACGCCTCTATCATAAGGAGATCAGATGAGCAAGCTGTTCATTTTCACTTAGGCTGAGAAAGGGTTAGAGACAAATCTGCGGCCTTATGTTCGTAAATGTAACGGATTTAATGTGCAGTTTTTTTGCTGCGAGAATATACTATTTGCCTCAGTTTTATTATTCATTATGAGCATGTTGTTACCTACTTCTTAAAATACCTTCCCTTCCCTTTCACTCCCCCCAAAATACTGGGAATACATATTGTCAACCTTAAATAATACAAATGGCAATGTAATTAAACAAAGATGAGTTTATTTAAGAACAGCAGGAGAATTGCAATTTAGGACAAGCGAACTATGGCAAACCATAGGCAAGTCCTAAGATACGGGGGGAGGCTAGCTTTTATTAGGTGCTGGGACAAAACTAGGGAAGGTTGTGTTAAATAAGAGTAAGTTTGAGGTGGTGGCTGTTGCTAAGGCATGTGGAATCTTGTTCCTGCTGGTCACATAGATTAAGATGGGTCACATGTGCATGAGCACTCTCCTTTCATGGCTTCCTGACTCTATGTTAAGTGAGGTTTCCTTATTCAATTTTATGTTTCCTCTGTTTGGTCCAGATATTTCTCTGAAGGCATCATTTATAAAGCATCAAGTTGAAGTATTTTTGTCTATATTTGTCCCTCAGTGCTGGGAAAAATCTTTCCCAGGAGTCATGGCCCCGTGTTGCCGTGTTGGAGGAGGGAGGAAAGAAGACTAATGACCAGAAACCATAAATATCAATTCAGGTGCAGCAAGTGGTGTTGGCCATAGCATAGACTATTGCTCAGCTAAAGGATAATCAAAGATTATCTAATTATCAAAAAAAAAAAAATTGGACAGAGTCTAAGGATCTTTGCGGGAGCAGCTCTTGTCTTAGAAGATTCTGTAATATCTTTTTAAGAGTTAAGGAGAGGTTTAAGATCATATCCTCATTTGCATTTACTCCTTCTCAGGGAAGTATGGCCACAAACGAAGTGAGTCTTAAATCATGAAAGTCTCTTGGTAATTCCTTTCTAACTCAATGATCTAAATGCAGGGGAGTCGGTCAATGAAGTATCTTGTTTGTGGAAAGTTAGGGTCACTGATAACCTAACCAGCTATCCAGGCACCTGAAGTCCCAAGGAGAGTGATGAGCACCTCACAGATAAATCCCGTCAGGGTACCAATCACTTCTCTAAAGTGGCGCTGTTAACAGACAGATGGGAGTTTTTGATGACAACTCTACAGTCTGAAAGGCAAAGGTTACCCTATTTAGTAATGGCTTGGGAGAAACAAATGATGGCATTATCTTCCCAGATCAATGCCAGGGTAAAGGAAAGGGGGGAAAAAAAGGAACAAAAGATTTCAAATTCAATTAAAGTAAGATGTTTCGATCTGGTGTTTGGAGGAAGCAGTCTACCTCGGTTTCAGCTACTTCTCTTCCGTCAGTTTGACTGAGAGGTCTCCAACGGTTACATAGGACCAGATGTCAGATGGAAACTTCTTTAGCTGTGAGATGCATATCCAAGGTTTAAGGACCTAAAGTTTGCCTCTCATCTGTGTAATGAGAAGGACATGGTATAATCTCTTCCGAAGATATTCAAGAGCACTCTTTGTTCTTAGTGATTCCAAATTAGTGGAAGAAAATTGGAAACGTGAATTTGGAAACTCATAGCCAGATTTTTGAGGAAAAGCAGGATCCAGTCCAATTTGCAGGTATATTAACAGAACCTCAAAGACAATGAACAGGATTAGAATCTAATACAGACTAAGGTATAAACATAATTTCTTCTCTCCATAATTATTATTACTTTAAAAAATAAGGCTGATTTGCTTGCATTAAACTTCGTCTTATTATTTACATAAATGCAGCAAGAATAATGATTGACCATATAAGCTCTTTTTCAAGACTGCTTTGCTGGAACAGTTTGCTTTGATGTAAGCAAATTACCACGTCGATTTTTTCCAAGGGGCTTTATTGGTTGTGAAAAGTCAATCTTAGTTCCTCAAAACTGTCTGGTCATATCTGACTGGATGCACATCTCTCTCAAATATGATATTCCAGTCAAAGACTTGGTAATATAACCAACATTTTTAATTGTGTTCTCTTACAAGGAGAATAGAATAGATTCTTATTGAACTTATGCCAATACCTATATTGTTATGTATAAATTGTTTTTTATAAATATGAGAATACTCACTAAAAGTTTCTGAATTTTAGAGAGAATGAGTAGGGAGAAAAAAAGTGTTACATCTTTGTTCATAATGGTATAACTTACAAGATTGTAGCTTAAGAATAGAAAGAATAAAGTTTCCTAAAATCTGGAAAAGAAAAATATTAGAGAGCCAATGATGTTTTAAACAGGAGGTCCTAAAAAATGTAATCATCTTCCTCGGTTAATTCAGTCCCATGTAATTTATTCTTTTTCTGTTTGAATCCAGTTTTTCCACCAGATCTGGAAATTTTTACCCAGTTAAGTGTTGCGATTTTAAAATTACCATAAAACACTACTTGTCAAAAGCCATTTCCTTGAATCTTCTTAAAGATGAAATACTTTTGAAGGAACATTTTTTGTGAAAGTATCAGAATAAAGCAATAACTGTCTGTAAATGACAAAAGGCTTAAAAATGGCATGGTTAAAAAGTTCCAATGAAAATTCATTCTAATGCAATTGACAAGGAAATTTGGTTATCTTTGTGAAATTCATTTTAAGATAATAACTAGAATTACAAGTGTTAGCATTACATTAGGACATAACAGATCTTTAGGAATTTCTTATAGTTACTGGGACATTTATATCAATAACATATCCACACTAACATAAGGAAAGAAGGCCTAGAATCACCTATTTCACAATTCTTAACATGTAAGTTAACGTGCCAAATAAGCCTAATTAGTTCAGTATCTCCCTTTTTATAAGGCAAGAGAACAAATCTTTTGAGATGGCACGGGGATCCCTGAAAAAAAAAAAAAACAAAGGTAGTTCAAGGCATAAAGGACTATTATTTAGAATATGAATTTGGGGGCAGTTTGTCAACAATATCAAAATGTTTGCACACTTGGTCAAACGCGATTAGGTCTCCGTGAGACAATACTTAGCTATTTATTTAGCCAAGATGGCAATTGAAGACTTCATAAGCAAACACAGAAAGTTAAATCCTTGTAAAAAGCCTTAGTTTTTTTAAAACTCAACAGACTAGGGGCGCCTGGGTGGCGCAGTCGGTTAAGCGACCGACTTCAGCCAGGTCACGACCTCGCAGTCCGTGAGTTCGAGCCCCGCGTCGGGCTCTGGGCTGATGGCTCAGAGCCTGGAGCCTGTTTCCGATTCTGTGTCTCCCTCTCTCTCTGCCCCTCCCCCGTTCATGCTCTGTCTCTCTCTGTCCCAAAAATAAATAAACGTTGAAAAAAAAATTAAATAAAAAAATAAAACTCAACAGACTTAGTTTTTTTTCCCCACAAGTCATCAGTGACCAGATAAAGACAAATATAGGATCTTTGTTTTTCTAGGGAGATTACATTAAAGGTAAAGAAAAACCTTTGTTTACAATGTTTTATTAAGAGCAGACCAGTAAAGTACGAAAACATTGTCCTTTTTTCTTTTTAATGTCTTATTTATTTCTGAGAGAGTGAGTGCAAGCAGTGGTGGGGCAGAGAGACAGGAAGACAGGGGATCCGAACCTGGCTCTGTGCTGACAGCAGTGAGACCCATGCGGGGCTTAAAGTCAGGAACCGCGAGTCCATGACCTGAGCCGAAGTTGGACACTCAGCCTACTAGCCACTGTGTGCCCAGAAAACATTTGCCTTTTAACAGAGAAAAATACAACTGTAATTTTGCACCAGCGTACCTTTTTAAAATTAAACTTTTAATTTTAATTCCAGGATAGTTAGCATATAGCGTTATATTAGTTTCAGTGTACAATATAGTGATTCAGCAATTCTCTACATCATCTTCAGCGCTCATAATGATAAGTGCACTCTTAATGCCATTCACTTCTTTCACCCGTGCCCCGCCCACTTCCCCTCTGATATGCTTTATTTTAAATGAGTACCCTCAGTGAAAGTTATTTTCTTACAACAGGAACATATTTTGCTTGAAGCATACTTCAGAATACATGGTTCTAAAAGATATATTTTAAATATATTTTAAATATATTTTTATAAATAAATATATGTATATTGAAAACATTCCATCCACAAAAAAATAGAGTACACATTTTCTTCAAGTACACACAGAAGAATCCCCTGGATAAATCACATAAAAAGAGACATAAAAATATTCCGAATGTGAGAGGACTGAAATTATACCAAGTGTATTTTCCAGCCACAATAGTACAAAATGAAAGATCAACAATTAAAAAACCTGGAAAATCCACAGTGTAAATATTACATATTTAATATGTTAATATTGAACAACACACTACTTACTGCACAAGCAACGGGCCAAGTAAGAAATCAAATGGCAGATCAAAATATGTGTCAAAACAAAGAAAAAGAAAACACGTTATTTCAAAACCTATAGGACGTAGCAAAAGCAGATGTTAGAGTGAAATTTATGCTATAAATGCTTGTATTAAGAAAAAAAGTGAAAGAACTTAACATTACACCACAAGGAACTGGAAAAAAAAAGAAATTTAGCTGAAATTTAGTAAGGGAAAGAAATAACAAAGAAAAATCAAAAATAAATAGAGATCAGAATAAACAACATAACATTGAAAGTAATGACCAGTTTTCCCCCCAAAATAAACAAAATTGGCAATGTTTTAACTACATTAGGAAAAAAAGAGAAGATCCAAATGTCAAAATGAGAAACGGAAAACAATGAAATAGATAACCACAGAAACACATAGGGTGATAATAGGTTAATATGGACAAGTATATACTAACAAATCAGATAACCTAGGGGAAAAAAAGCGGTGAATTCCGATACTGAATCATGAATCTTGAAGCCAAGAAGTAGGAAACCTTCTTCGACCAGTAACAGGAATGAAAGTTGAATTAGGAATCAAAACTCTCCCAACACAGAAAAGCCCAAGACCGCATGGCTTCATTGGTGAAACATTAACAAACGTCAACAAAATAATAATAATTCATGGCAATCTTTATCAAAACCTTACAAATAACGGAATAGAAGGAACACATTCAAAATCCTTCCCGGAGGCCAGAGCTACGCTGACACCAAAGCAGGACAAAAACAACACAAGAACGAAAAAGTACAGTTCGTCTGGTGTAAGTGTTTCTACTCTGACTTTCTTTTGACATCCGTTTGCGTCATAAATGCTTTTCCACCCCCTCACTTTCAGTCTGCAGGTGTCTTCAGGTCTGAAACGAGTCTCTCGTGGGCAGCAGGTAGATGGGTCTTGTTTTTTTCATCCATTCCGACACCCTATTGATTGGAGCATCTAGTCTAATTACATTCAAAGTAATTATTGATAGATATCTCTTTATTGCCACTTTATTACTTGTTTTGCCACTGGGTTTTGGAGATTCTCCCTGACCTTTTCTTGTCTGTGTCACTTTTGGTCCCTTGTTTGCACTCAAAGAATCCCCTTTCATATTTCTCACAGGGCTGCTTTAGTGGTCCCGAAGTCCTTTAGTCTTTGGGAAACTCTCCCCCTTTCCTTCTATTCTGAATGATACCTTGCTGGATAGGGTCCTCTTGGCTGCAGATTTTTTCCCATTCAGCACTTTGAATGCATCATGCCCCTCCCTTCTGGCTTGCCAAATTTCAGTTGAGAAATGTTCAGCTAGCCTTATGGATTTTCCTTTGTAAGTCAAAAACTTCTTTTCTTTTGCTGCTTTGAAGAGTTTTTCTTCTTCACTGTATTTTGCAAATTTAATTACAGTATGTCTTAGTGTTGGCCTGCTTTCTTTGATTTTGACGGGAGTACCCTGTGCCTTGTGAATCTTGATGTCCGTTTCCTTCCTCCCCAGGTTAGGGAAGATTTCTCCTATTATTTCTTGAAATAAGTTTTCTGCCGCCCACCCCCCCGCCCTTCTTCTTTTGGGATTCCCGTAATACTAATGTTATTACATCTGATGGAGTCACTGGGCTCCGTAAGTCTATTCTTGTGCTGTATAATTTTTCTTTCTTTCTTTTGTTTAGCTTCATTATTTTCCATGATTTTGTTTTCTAGGCCACTAATTTGTCCCTCTGCTTCTTCCAGCTTGCTGTTCATTGCATGAAGCCTGTTTCCAATATTGTTTATTGCACTCTTCATCTCTGATTGATTCTTTTTTCACTTTTTTATCTCTGTGGTAAGGACCTCCCTGCCCACCCCAGGTTGTTTGCCTGCCTTCTCTTCAGGAATAGGGCAGTGCCCTCTGAGCTCTACTGAAGCCAAGCCTAATGACCTTTAAAATTCCAGGCTTGGGGCACCTGGGTGGCTCAGTTGGCTAAGTGTCTGACTCTTGATTTCAGCTCAGGTCATGATCTCAGGATTTGTGAGTTTGAGCCCTGCATCGGGCGCTGCTCTGACAGTGCGGAACCTGCTTGGGATTCTCTCCCTCCGTTCTCTCTGCCCCTCTGCTGCTCACTCTCTCTCTCCAATTTTAAATAAATAAATAAATAAATAAATAAATAAATAAATAAAATTCCAGCCTTGAAGGGGCACCTTGATGGCTCGGTCGTTTAAGTGTCAGACTCTTGATTTTGGCATTGATCTTGGAATCAAGTCCTACACTGGGCTCTGCCGACCAAGGAGTCTGCTTGGGATTCTCTCTCCCTCTCTCTCTGCCCTCCCGTACTCATGCTCACTCTATAAACTTAAAAAAAATGAAATGAAATGAAATGAAATAAAATAATAAAACAACATTCCAAGGGCTAATCCCTGCTAGTTAGGTGCAAGAACACACGACATTCAGCCCCTCGTGTTTTCTAAGTCTTGGCTTTGAGGAAAAATTCTCTGTGTTCCCCCGTATGCGTCTGTCTCTTTCGCCCTTTTCTGAGACCATGGCTCCCTCTCCTCCGTGGCAAACGTGATCCATTTCTCCCCTAAACCACATCTCCACACCTCCTACCTTCTTTGATGTAGTCTCTTCTCTCCCTTTAGGTATGGGGTTTGTTCTGTCAGTCTTAATGTGGATTTCTGGGGTACTTAGGATGATTTAATAGTTATCTAGTGGTGTTTGTGGGAGGAAACAAGCCCAAGGTCCTCTTACTTTGCTGCCTTCTTGGGGACAACCTGCACCAGTGAACTTTTGATACTAACACTCATTTTAAAATAAATTCATTTTAATTCTAGCCAACTTGACCACACCTTAAAATTCTTTTTCAAAGATTCCCTTTCCACACACATTCTACAACTTTCTTTTTTTACATTCAGATTTCATCCTGTATTTTCCCTCTTTAAATAACCAGCCTCAATTTAGCGCAAAATTACTTTCTCCTCCCTCAACAAGAATGTATTTCCATCCCTCATGCTTTCTTTTGCCAAAAGCATACATCCTACTTTTCTTGCATACGGAGTTGCTTCCTTTGTTATTTCTACTAGCTTTAATGACATTATTAATCAGAATTCTTAACCTTTAGGAACTTTAAGAAATAAACAATTGTGAACTATCTTTTACATTGGCATGGTGTGAAAACATAAATACTTTTAATGATTTCTAGAAACATGCTTTTTTTGATAGAAAGTTTATCAGCATGGCATAACACATGTTTACTAATAGACTCAAATATCTTTAGTTTCTCTAAGGGACTCTGCACTGACAGTGTGGAGCCTGCTTGGGATTCTCCCTCTCTCTCTGCCTCTCCCCTGCTCATGTTCTGTCTTTTTCAAAATAAACAAATAACTTTAAAAAATCCTTTAAAAATAAAAATAAATGAATATTCATTGAATTTAGCTTATCATTTAACTTAACTTCAAGGTTTCAAAGCATATAAAAAAGTTGGGGAAACTATTGAAAAAGTTCACCTAAAAACTTTTTACCCTACTTACATCTATTTAATTTACTTGTTCATAACAATTATGTTCAGATTACCCACAAAAATTTCATGAGAAATTTGACAGAGTCATTCATTGTTCCAAGCTGGTTTTCTTACTGACAAATTTTTTGACAGGTAACACAACCTACGTAGAATAGAAGTTGTCTGCAATATATATCATTGTTGGTATGCTGAATACATGCCTGTTTTAATTAAAGCAAATTTAAACTAGCTTTTATTTGTCAAAGACTGTGCCAAATCACGTGACCCTGAAAAGCATTTGGTTTAGTTTCTATTATATTTTGAGAATTCTTATGGATATTAATTCATATAGGTGCTTATTTCTTTAAATCAATTAAATAGAGATCATTTACAAATTAATTTTAGAATACGATCCAGCAGTAGAAAATACCATACGTCTACAATGCACATTTATAGACACACTTAAGCATACAGACAGATATAAACAGGGGTCTTACAGTTTGCATTTTACCAGTTGTAAGAGAAGCTGTTTCTAGGTTGTTTTTCTGGTAAATGAGGCTGCCCATTCATTCCATTCGCTAAAACAAAGTTTAAGTGATTTTTTATCTTTTGTTTTTCTTCTGGTAAGAATTACCTCCCAGAAGTTTGTACTTTAACATGTACGTCTCAAAGACACAGGGAAGAATGCAAGTGATAAGCCTTTTAAGATAAGCAGGGATGTTTTGGGATTTATAAAAATGAATAGGTGAACTTTTTTCAACTTTTTTTTTTTTTAATTTATTTTTGGGACAGAGAGAGACAGAGCATGAACGGGGGAGGGGCAGAGAGAGAGGGAGACACAGAATCGGAAACAGGCTCCAGGCTCCAAGCCATCAGCCCAGAGCCCGATGCGGGGCTTGAACTCACGGACCGCGAGATCGTGACCTGGCTGAAGTCGGACGCTTAACCGACTGCGCCACCCAGGCGCCCCGAATAGGTGAACTTTTGACTGCCTCTAGAATTGCATTTCTAGTTTTGCAAAGATTTGAAAGATAAAGGCAGTTGATTTCAATTCCTCAAATAATTGGTTTGCAACTTAAATAACACAGTAAGTTAATTCACCCATCCAACTGCAGTATCTTCAATTTGTTTAGGGAAGAAGGTCAAAATAAAAAAAAGAAAATTCTTACCATGTTCTGAATATGAGCTATGGTCACAGATTCAGTCAGACTGGTGGTCTCCCATCTTCTTTTCTCTGTCTAATTGCTATTGTCAGGAGGTAATCCATTTACAAAAATTTTTGAGGATCCTCTCTGGACAGTGTTTTGAAAATATGGTTCTAGAACTAGACATCCATATGCCAAAAAAAAAAAAAAAAAAAGAATCATGACATAGACCATACACCCTTCACAAAATTTAACTCAAACTGGATTACAGACCTAAATGTAAAATCCAAAACTATAAAACTTCCAGACGATAACAGGAGAAACATCTAGATGACCTTGACTATGTTGATGACATTTCAGAGGTGACACCAAAGATTCTTTCCAGGATCTAGGAAAGAAACCATTGCTAACGTGGAATTCATTAAAAGCAAAAATATTTACCTTGCAAAAGACCATATCAATAGAATAAGACAAGCCACATATTGGGAGAAAATACTTGCACAACGTATCTAATAAAGGACCATTATCTAAAATACACAAAGAACTCTTGAAACTCAGCAATAAAAAAAACAATCCAAGTAGGGGCGCCTGGATGGCTCCGTTGGTTTAGAGTCCGACTTCGATTCAGCTCATGGCCTCACAGTGTGTGAGTTTGAGTCCTGCATTAGGTTCTGTGTTGATAGTGCAGAAAACAGCGCAACTGAGAAATGGGCCAAAGACGGTAATAGATACCTCACCAAAGAAGATACACAGAAGGCAAATAAACATACGAAAAGATGCTCCCCATTACATGTCATCAGCAGAATGAAAAGATAAAAGAACAATAATATACCAGTACACACTTACTCCAATGGCCAAACCCCCTGCACTGACAATGCCAAATGCTGGCAAGGATGCGGAGAAGCAAGAACTCTGCATTGCTGGTGACAGTAAAACATTGCGTAGCCACATTGAAAGATAGTTTTGCCGTTTCTTACGAAACAAAATATACTTTTATCATACATTTCAGCTGCCACACTCCTTGGTATATGCCTGAATGAGTTGGAAACCTATGTCCAGGGGCACTTGGGTGGCTCAGTCAGTTAAGCGTCCGACTTCGGCTCAGGTCATGATCTCATTGTTTGTGAGTTCAAGCCCCGCGTCGAGCATCTGTGCTGATGGCTCGGAGCCTGGAGCCTGCAGCCTGCTTCACATTCTGTGTCTCCCTGTCTCTCTGCCCCTTCCCTGCTCATGCTCTGTCTCTCTCTGTCTCAAAAATAAATAAACATCAAAAAAAATTGAAACCTATGTACAGACAAAAACTTGCAAATTGATGTTTATAGCACCTTTGTTCCTATTGCCAAAACTTGGAAGCAGCCGTGATGGCTTTGTGGATGAGTGGGTAAATAAACTGTAGTGTATCCCAAGAATGGAATATCACTCAACACTGAAAAGAAATGAAGTGTCAAGCCATGAAAGGACATGGAGGAACCATAAATATACGTTAAAAAGTGAAGGCAATCGGGGCGCCTGGGTGGCGCAGTCGGTTAAGCGTCCGACTTCAGCCAGGTCACGATCTCGCGGTCCGTGAGTTCGAGCCCCGCGTCAGGCTCTGGGCTGACGGCTCAGAGCCTGGAGCCTGTTTCCGATTCTGTGTCTCCCTCTCTCTCTGCACCCCCCCCCCGCCCCGTTCATGCTCTGTCTCTCTCTGTCCCAAAAATAAATAAATGTTGAAAAAAAAAATTTAAAAAAAAAAAGTGAAGGCAATCAATCTAAAAAGGCTACATACTGTATGATCCTAAAGATATGACATTCTAGAAAAGGTAAAATAATGTAGGCAGTAAAAAAATCAGTAATTTCCAGGGATTGGGGAGGAGGGATGAATCAGCAGAGCACAGAGGGTTTTTAAGACAGTGAAACGATTCTGTATGATACTATAATGGTAGATATGTGTCATTGAACATTTGTTATACCTATAGAATATGCAACACCAAGAGCGAGCCATAATGGACACGATGGACTCTGGCTGATAATGACGTATCAATTGTTCATCAGTTGTAACAAATGTATCACACTTGTGGGTGATGTTGATAGTGGGAGAGGTGCATGGGGTCTATGGGAAATCTCTACCTTCCACTCAAATATGTCAAATGGCCCTAAAAATTAAAGTATTTAAAAGAGGAGAAATAATGTAAAATAAAATAAGTTTTAAAATAATAAAAAATTTAAAAATAAAATGTTGCTGTGCAGTGCAAGCTTTACATATCAGGTGTGTTTTCAGCTAATTACACACGCCATTTAAAATAAGCAAGTTTATGCAAATCAAAACCACAATGAGCTATCACCTTAACACCTGTTAGAATGGCTATCATCCAAAAGACAAGAGATAACAAGAGCTAATGAGAATGTGGAGAAAAGGATATACTTGTCTACTTTGGGTGGGAGTGCAAATTGGTGCAGCCATTGTGGAAAACAGTATGGAGGCTCCTCAAAAAATTAAAAATAGAGCTTCTATATGATCTAGCAATCCCACTTTTGGGGGTATACACACAGGAGATGAAAATAGGGCCTCCAAGAGATATCTGCAACTCCCATGTTCATTGTAGCATTATTCACTGTAGTCAATATATGGAAACAAACTAAGTGTCCATTAACAGATGAATGGATAAAGGAGATGTGAGACATATATTCATTGTTGAGAAAGAAGAAAATCCTGTTTGACAACATGGATGGAACTTGAGGGCATCCCGTTAAATGAAAGAAGCCAGGCAGAGAACGATGAATACTTCATAGTGTCACTTATATGTGGAAAAAAAAAAAAGTCAAACTCATAGAAATAGAGAGTAGAAAAATGATTGCCAGGGGCTAGAGGAACTGGGGAGAGGTTGGTATAAAGGTGCAAATATTCATCTAGACCCCCCCCCACCACCGCCAGGGTCTGAGGATCGAATGTATAACATGGTGACGTTAAGTAACACTGTATTGTGTAACTGAAATTTGCTAAGAGTAGAACTTAAATGTTCTTATCTATTTAAAGAAAATACACACATATATGAGGTGATGGATGTATCAATGAGATGGGAGAACTCCTTTCACAGTATATGTGTTCATCAAATCATCGCAATGTGCAACTTTAGATATCTTATAATTTTATTTGCTGATTACCTCAATAAAGCTGAAAAATAGGCAAGCTTCTAAAATCTTTGTCTTAAAATTTTACATGTGGAAGTCTTCCTGTCATTTTGTATGCAAGGAAAACCATTCCCTTTTAATTATCCTTGCTTCTAAAATATCCCCTTTGAAATACTCATGCCTCTATTGTCCATTTGGGTTTTTAAATTTTTTTAAAGATTAAGTGATACAGTTTTTCTTTAGAATTATCATTTGCTGTGACATGTGTGGGAAGCATTTACTAAAAATGCCTAGGTCTCCTCAACCTTATAATTATTTCACAAGAGTCCTGGTAACGATGAAAATCAAAAAGTGCCTTAGAAATCTCTGCACAATTAAGAACTTTGCTTCCTTGTTTTGGAACAGAAGATGATAAGGGCAATCCTTGGCCTGGAGAGCAAGCATTCCCTGGAAGAAATCCCCCTTACAGCTCTGATAATCCCATTTTTATTAGCTATATCCTGAGCTCTTCGCCCAAGGCTACACTCAGTTCAAAATAATAAAATTGTATTCATTGATATTTCTTGAAAAATACCAGTATCTCCTTCCTAACATTTCAGCTTCCAGCAAATTATAGAGGCAGGAAGAGACAACAAACTCAAATTTCATAGCCTTAAGAAGCTGAAATATTTCCTTTTCATGGTTATGTATACCACTCGATTCTTTTTTCTCCTGCCAATACAGAGAAGTCATAAGCCTAGAGAAACTATACGTTTTATCAACATGAGTTTAAATGAAAGACTCTGACCTAATTGTGAAACGATGTTAACGATTGAAGGTGATGTAATCTGTAATAACTAAAATTCTATCCCATTGCAGTGGCCCAATAATGACAGTGCAATTTAAACTGTATTTATCAGAATACTTTCTTCCTAGAATACTCACAAAACTCTCTGTTATTTTAAGGTTGTTATAAAGCTATTACTAAGAATACACATTGCGTGCTGTTTTAGATGAGTTTTTGTAAAACACAATGCATGTAAGGAAAGCTCATAAGTCAGAGACGTGCATCTTGATTATTCAAAAGCCGAACCCCTGCATAACCACATTCTAGGTCAAGAAAAGCAGATGGCTAGCAACTCACATTTTCTCCCCAGGTCGCATTCTCCCAGTAACAACTAGCTTGTTGTCTTCTAACGTAACCATTATCCTGACAATTATGGTGGTGATTGTCTTGCTTCAGTCTAGTACTTTTTTTTTTTTGTTTTTTCCCAACCAGAAATGCATTCCAAAAGACTCGTTAATCTGAAACAAATTACTTGTACGTGTTATTCCACGTCTACTTCCTTCAATTGGCATTATGTTCTGTGAGATTCATTCATGTTGTTCCGGACAGCTCTAATTTACTAATTTGCCTGCTGTATTTATTTTACCATAAATTATTGCTAGTTTCATCTATGAAGTATTTTGAGGATACACAGTTTGTTAATATTTCAAACTATTGATACATAGTTGGGACTAAGAAGAAGAACCTGCATGAATATTCTTATACATGCGCCTAGTGCACATGTATGCACAATTGTGTTGAGTTGATGTTAGAAGTGGAGAATCAAACTTACCAGATTTACACAAGCTTTTACATTACTGCATGTCCTCAAGAAAATGTGTCTCTTCCTGTCTTTTTAACTGCATCCAGTTTGGGAGATACACAGGAAAGACATAATGTTTTAAAATTGTATTTCTTGTCGTTTAATGGCTTTAGGGCCTTTAATTCATTTTGAGTTGAGTTGAGTTTAATGCATTTTTGCATATGGTGTGAGATAAGGATCTAAAATGATTCTCTAGCATGTGATTATCTAGGTTTCCCGAGCCATTATACATTCCCCATTGTGTATTCTTGATTTTGTTGGAGATCAGCTGACCCGAAATGCGTAAACGTTATTTCTGGGTTCTCTCCTCTGTTCATTATTTTTATCTGTCTGTTTTGACGCCAGTATCTTACTGTTTTGGTTACTTTGTTTTGTAATTGTTTTTAATGTTTATTTATTTTTGAGAGAGACAGAGACAGAATGTGAGTGGGTTAGGGGCAGAGAGAGAGGGAGACACAGAATCCGAAGTAGGCCCCAGGCTCCAAGCTGTCAACAAAGAGCCCGATGCGGGGCTCAAACTCACAAGCTGTGAGATCATGACCTGAGCCGAAGTCAGATGCTCAACCGACTGAGCCATCTAGGCCCCCCTTGTTTTGTAATATTTTTTGAAAGCGTGAGGTAAAATGTCGCAAGCTTTGTTCTTCTTGCTCAATATTGTTTTGGTTATTCGGTCTTTTGTAGTACCATATGAATTTTAAGATATTTTTTCTATTTCCACAAGGAGTGGCTTTGGGACTTTATAGGGATGGTCAATTTGGATATTAGGAATATTTGTGAAGAATAATTCTTCTAAAAAATAATAATAATTCTTCTAAGATATGAGCATGGGAAGCCTATTTCTCTGTGTTTTATTTCTCTCTGTAAGTGAGCTGATTGTTTGGAATTGGCCTCTAGGCTGGACGTGGCTAGGCTTTGTGCCCAGGAGGAAATTCTGGCTCTGGCCAGCTCCACATGCTTCCATCTTGGCTATGCTTTCTTCATGGCAATGGCAGAAGCACAAGATACTAACTCCAACTTACTTTTGTCATGTGCATTAATATCACATTAGTCATGACAGATCTCATAGCAAAAAAAAAAAAAAAAGTCTAAGAGTAGGAAAGAACATCCCGTCAACCATAAATCCAAAGTAAATGACATGATCTGGGAAATATATCCTCCAGATATGTCTACCACATAAAGTTGTGGTAAGAGATAAATGAAATGACGTATGTGTATACATTGTCAGGAATCTAAAATTCATTGAATAAATGCTTATGTATATGTTTGAGCTTCAGAACAACCAAATGATTGGAGGAGGAGTGGCTTATCTCCCATGATTTCTTTTTGGGAATTGAGCCGCCCATATTTAAGATCTAAAGACCAAAGAGCTGTTGTCATTGCCATTTGATATATGAATAATGTTTGAATGATCTATGTTCATCTTAGATTGGTGACTAAATCAAGAAAAGCTATCATCCCATCCTGTCAGGTAGACGGGAGATGTGGTATACCACGCCAGTGGTCATCACATAGGGTACCTCTTTTTGACTTATCTCCTTTACCCTCTTAAATAGTTTTATCCTGGGAGCACATCCTCATTGTAAAATGCCACTAATTGAGAAACGGATAGGATAAGTCGACAAATTTCATTACGAGGAAACATTTTTATCGCGGTGGTGGAGAGGGGGAAATATAACTCATGCCCAGTTGGACTGCATAAACAAATGCTTGATAAGTGCTGATGGAAACGTAAGCTCTCGGGAGTGGTTCACATCCACTTATTGGAAAGCTTATGTGGCGTATGTATTGTTTCTCATCAATTCATTTGATAATGTTATGGGAGAATTAAAATACCCCCCAAGATACACAAAGTACGCATCTGTAATGAGACTTTTGTTGACAGCGAATCATATTCCATTTTCCTACAGATAGTCTACATGGGCTGGTGTGAAGCACGGGAGCAGGATCCTCTACAAGATCGAGCATACTCGCCAACATTTCTAGCCCTGAGGGGATCCTGTCTTTACAAGTTTCTGGCACCTCCGGTAAGCGTTTTTGTCCGACAGTTTTTATTTTTCCCGTATTATCATGACAGAGTGACATCAATTTGATAATGGTAAATAGCGTATTACCAATATACAGTAAAACCGTGGATCGCGAGCAACCTGTTCTGCGAGTGTTCCGCAGGGCAGCAGACATTTCTAGTAAATTTTAACTTGATCAGCAAGGGATGTCTTGTAATTCACGTGGTATGCGACAGCAGCGCGTGTCACATGATCATGACTTAGCCAATGGTTCTGGAAATTTGCCTTGATATACAAGTGCTTTGGATTACAAACATGTTTCCGGAATGAATTATGCTCACAAACCAAGGTTTTCCTGTATTTTGCAAATAAGATACAGGGGAAAAATAGAAAACAGCGCAAATGTTTCTGAAAATATCTTACTAAAGATATATGTTCTGGCGTTAAATATTTACTTTATATCCCTGGAAGGCATTTCTGTTCAGGCATTTATGAGAGTCAAAATGTGCTTATTATCTATTTGACACAGGTGTGTCTAAGTAAAAAAAAAAGTAGCATTTTGATATCTGTATTCTAGTCATTGGACTTTGTATTAAGTATGTATGGGTACCTATTGCACCCAAGGTCTTTCTTTTGGAATCATGTACCTTATACAACAGTAGATTCTTAATAAATATTTATTGAATATGAATATCAATTGCCAGACCACTCACTTACAGGTATAATATTACATAGGGTTTTGGAAATATGGAATCTGACCTGCTGTTATTTTGAATGACTATGTCTATACAAAGTTCAAAGCACCCAGAAAGCAGGAAAAAAAATCTATTAATATTTATACATTTTACTATATTCCTACTCTGAATAATTTCATACGAGTAGACAGACAAATGCATGTTTCAAATGTAAGAAAGTGACCAACTTCATCGTATTGTTTGGTGTCTTCACAGTGTTTAAGGCGATCACATCTTGAAATAACTTCTTGATATAAATAATGTCTTTTTAAAAACTTAAAGCCAGTGTTTATATTTAGGACGCTTCTTTGTATGTAACTGGTTGGTAAACTGGGAAATTGCTGTGTGTGAGAAATATAAATCCTTGGTATTTTTATGTAAATCATACATTATTTAAAATATATGCATACGGTGGGCAAATGGAGATGGTTACACATAACATAAAACATTTGCTGAAAGAGGAGGAGAAATGGCAATAAAGCCGAAGGGAGAGGACACCAAAACACCACACAGGGACCTCTATGAGGATAGCTTCACAACTGAGATCATGTACTGCAGGTGGGAAAGTGTCATGGTGTGCCATGTTATCTAAGTACGATAAAGACGGAAATAGGGAGTGTGTTTCTACAACAGATGACATGTCAGTTTCTCATCTTTTCAAGGTGACAACGTGGGACTGGACCCGAGCAGAGAAAACATTCTCCGTGTATGAGATTATGTGCAAGATTCTCAAGGTATGATCAATACGTGGCGAACATTTTCAGGGCTCTTCCTTAGCAGTAGCTCTGAGCTCATGAGTGGCCTGTGAAAACAAATGGGGCAGCGGCATAAAGGATAAAGACAGAGAGAAGAAAATACACATATAAGAGACAGAAGGCAGAGAAGTATATAAGCACCCTCATATCAGCTGGAGTAATTAGGAAGCAGATACTGCAGGTCCCTCGATCTGGGGAGAGGGAAGGAAGAAGCTCGGTAGGAGGTCATCGAGGGAGAAGCAGGAAGTTCGATCGAAAAGGGTCCTAATTTAAAGCTCAATTATTATCATCTTTTTTTTTTTCTAAGTAAAATACAAAAGGAAAAGTCTTGGATACAACTTTGAATGAGAAAATGCAGAAAATATAAAGGCATGTGCAAAGAAAGATATATATATTTTTTAATCTCAGAATTAGGTTATCTATCTGAGTATGCAAAGAACATACACTTATAAATCAAAGTCCTGTGTTATACACAAGAGTATTGGACTAAGAAGTTATGAGAATTCCGTAAAATTCCAAATGGTTTCTGTAGCCATTTTTAAGAATCAGAATGGGAAAAAAAGAATCAGAGTGGGAATAATTTATAAAACCTAACTAATAATCTACATTCAGTTTCTACTCTGGGGTCTGTAAGCTTGGAAGTACTACAGATGAAAATTAAACCTTTGTTCAGGTTGACCTTGTTTGTGTAACCAAGGAGAACTAAGTTCCTTGCATTTTCTATCAGTTATTTTCTTCTAGTTAAAGGGTCAGTAGAAAATGCTGGAACATGTGAAACGTAAGCGAAATGCATCAGAAGTGTCCTGCAGCAGAAAAACCGGCAAACAAAAATGATTACCTCAAAAGGGGGCATAATTTTTCTTCCCCATAAAATAATCCTTGACTAAAACTGACATTCAGAGCAGCACAAGAGCTAAATGAATATATAGGTCATTGTTTGCTCATCACTGGGTATGGTTTTCGTCCTATTTAGGGATTTATGGAGGAAGGGCAACTCTGAGCTACTTGAGTTGGTTGTTAATAAAGAAGGCTCTGGCAACTCCTAAAAGATGTACTGGTGTCTGAAGATAAGGAGAACATACTCAACTCCGTTTTTTTTTTTTCAATAATTACCAAAAGGGCTAATGAAATTCTAATTGAATCTAATTGAATGAGATTCTAATTGAATTTTTTAGGGAAAAATGGTGGCATTAAGAAGAAAGAATTAAAGAGAGAGACGGGGGAGACGGAGGAAAGGAAGGGAGGAAGGAAGCATGAAAGAGGGAGAAAGAAAGATACAGAAAGAAACCCAGAAACTCACTCCCCTACAAATTATTCCCTAGTCGTACATTAATTTGTCCCTTCCTTAGCCCTACGTTAATGTAACTTTATCAGAGTAGTAATCCAGCATGCATTTCTGTATACTTGTTTAGACTTAAATTATTTCCTAACCATTTTCCAAGTAGCTACATGGTCTTTATAACCCTCTCAAAAAAAAAAAAAGCTGATTGAACATTTAAAAACAATTCAATTTATCATAATATTTGAAATAAGGACAATATAAGGACAATTTTAAAGGAGAGAGAGAATATGTGTGGCTCCATATAAACATTCAATATTTTATTTCTTTTAAAAATTTTTTGCAATATTAGAATTATATGGCTTGTAACCTTTTTCATGTAAAAATATGTCTTAAGATTTTTTTTATGTCGATCAATAGACTTAGAAAAAAACTTTGACCTTTTGGTGGATTTCATCTGTCCCATCATTTGGCCATATTTATTTAGTCAGTCTCTTACTTTTGCTGTTTAGATACTTCCTCATGTGTTCTATCAGACATCACAACAATGACTCTTTGATTTATATAATAGATAATGGTTGAATATTTGATGTATACAAGACAATCTGCTAAGCACTTGTTCTGTGGTTGGGGAAAAAAAAACCCAGAAAATGTCCCTGGTTTCGTTGAACTTACATTTTATTAGGGCGACACAGACATTAAGTTAATATGAAGGCACACACAAAAAAATAGATAGCAAAGAATTGATCTTTGCCCAGATACTTTTTAAAAAGTTTTTTTTTTTAATATTTATTCATTTTTGAGACAGAGAGAGAGGTGGTGGCGGGGGGAGGCACAGAGAGAGGGAGACACAGAAACCAAAGCAAGCTCCAGGCTCTGAGCTGTCAGCACAGAGCCCTACACGGAGCTCGAACCCACAAACCATGAGATCTTGACCTGAGCCGAAGTCGGAGGCTTAACTGACTGAGCCCACCCAGGTGCCCTACCCACAGGCTATGTAACTTTCTAGTTACTTCCTTTAGTCTAAATTCTGAGTTTTGGAAATCCTGAGTTCAAAATATTTTAACATACTCAAGATGTTAGGCTTAGGGATCTAAATTCCCTCCTAGAAAAGCCAGACCAATTTCTAACACCATTACAAGTATGTAGAAGGGCCCATACATTTGCACTCTGCCCAAAGTAAATACAAAGGGCACTTCTCATTTTCCTTTGCACATAAAATTTTCTATAAGCTCGTTAGTTGCTTTGGGAAATTTTTTACCGAAGTTAGTGAGGCCTGGAGATAAATATTTTTAGACATTCAATAAACTGTAATTCTACTCTCACTTGTGATACGTAAATGAGAAAGCTCTCCTATAATTGATCAATATAACACTAATATTCTGTGCTTCACGGATTTGCATTTGACACACAAAATCATCTGCCGAGGATTCTCTTTCCCAAATGAAAGTTTCATATAACACAGGAATAGAGAAGTGGAATAAAACTCGGTGCTAAATGGATACTTTGCCTGCATTCAGATCAGATGGTTGGCTTGACAAGGAACCCAGCCTCAGAAAGTTCGGTCTGGGGAGCAGTTATGAAGCAGGGTCTTCTGTAACCCAGCCACCTACCGTCCTCAGGTAACAGTCCTGTGCAGATGTGTATGTTGTAGACTTCAGTCTCCAGAAAGGGATATCTCAGGCATTTAGAAAAAAAAAATGTTCAATGTTTATTTATTTTTGAGAGAGAGAGACAGAGCATGAACGGGGGCAGAGAGAGAGACGCACACAGAATTTAAAGCAGGCTCCAGGCTCCGAGCTGTCAGCACAGAGCCTGACATGAGGCTCAAACTCACAAACTGTGAGATCATGACCTGAGTTGAAGTCAGATGCTTAACCGACTGAGTTACCCACCTGCCCCTCTCAGGCAATTTTGAAGGCACAGTTTAATGATCTGGACCACAAAACATCTGGCCTGGACCGCTAATAGAGAAAATCCTCTCCTCTCTTCTGATATGAGGCTATACCAGGAATAAGAAAACTAAAGCTAAATCATAGTTACCCAGTGTATGCGGTTTGCACATAGGTGCCAGGTTTTTTTGTTCTCAGTTTCTTGATATAATAATTTACCTAATTTTTACACCATCGCTGTGAGGCAGTTATTATTTTCATTTTGCAGATATGGAAACCAAGGCAAAGAAAGGTTAAATAAATAGCCCAAAGTCATTATAGCTGGTAAATGTCAGAGGTAAGGATTTGAATCTTGTAGTCTGTCTCAAAACCTGTGCTCTTAAATATCATACTATATTCCCTCTCTCTCTGTCGGTATAAGCAATGATAAATTGGGAAGGGATCACAGTGAGAAAGCCAGCCAGCTCCTGGTGAGAAAACAAAGGCTTCAAAACAAGAGACTCTTGCCAAGAACTGACAACTTTGTTACCAAGTACATTACCCTTCACAAATACATTCGGCATGTTAGACTTTGATTTCTTTTGTTCGGGGGGGGGGGGGGGGCGCGAAGAAAGCATAGGTTGCTGCGAAGGTGAGCAGTTCTTTAATCAATATCTTTTTATTAATTAATTCACATTACAAATATTCGTGAAGCACTCTCTATGTTGCCAAGCACTTTATTCGGAATTAGGGATTCCATACAACTGGACAAGGGGGCTGAGTTCACAAAAAGCCTAGCTGACTAAGGACTTTAGGAAGGGCATGTTGGAGGAGGCCTGAAGTAAACTTGAAATCTAAAGGATTATTCAAGGGTTCGGATGACGTGCTTTGGTTGGGATTCGGGTTTGGTGAGTGGGACAAGGGGCGCTGTGGGGCACTGTGGGGCACGGGAAATAATGTGTAAACTTGTTCAGGTGTGTAAATAATCATGTGTCACTTAAACACCTAAAAAGCACTCAGCATGGCTGTGATGGCACTTAGCTATGAAGCCAATGTTGGCGTTTGGGTGGGGGAGAGCTGTTAAAAGACAGTAATAAGGAACATAAAAGTTACATGAAGAACAAAGGAGCCCCCAAATGATTTCAAGCCTGAGCAATGACTGTTTGCCTTTTTCAAAATAGTCTTCTAAGTGCAGCAGGAGACGAGATTGGAGGCACCGGCGGGGGGGGGGGGGGGGGCAGTGTTCTAGGGCTGCTGCAAAGATCCTGGAGCAGAGACACACATTCCAGCAAGTCTTGAGCAGTGGACTAGAGAGGTGAGGGCAAGGAGAAGAAGGGAAGACTACACAGAGACCGGTGGTGGCCATTCCACTCATGACAGCCACATACCTCCAAAAAAGGCCTGTCCTCTCTCACTGCTCTGATTTATCCGACTCTTTGGGGAAAATGATTGGCTGAGTTCTAACTCTAATGTGACAGTGTAGCTGAATGTGGCTGGTGAACGACTCACCATGGGTTGGATTCTGGACTCGTCCTTCAAGAAAGCCTCGAATTCTGGGTCACAAAATTCTGTCCTCTCGCCTAATCTACCAAAACCCAGGTTAAACCTTCTGCATTTGCCTCAAAACTAACATACACCTCTCATTCTTCATCGTATTTGATGATCCTGTTTCCTGCTTACAAAGCCTGTCAGCTCCACAAATACCCATCGGCAGGCCTGTCCCAGATATGGTTCTCCTCACTTGTGTCTAAGGCCGGCTCCTCCTGTGTAAAAGGTCTTACCCGTCTGGCACAGCGGGGACCCCGGCATTTCTACCCTGATGACCTCCAGGGTGCATGTCCTTCCCAGACCCCGTTGCACCTGTCTACTGGCATGCCTGAAATCTCAGGTGTTACGTGTCTCAAGTTTAGGAAGGACTGTTGGTGAGGAACCCGAAACACCATGAAGATTAGAGGAAAAAGGAAAAAAAAAAAAAAAAGCTAGAATCCTGTTTCGTTTTCTGAAACTAGAAGAAGCAGCAGCAGCGGCCAACAGATACTTTACATCAAGTGGCAAAACCAGTACTCTAGACAATTAACTGACACCACACTGATTCTCGGCATTGGCTAGACTTCCATTACTGATCAACAGCGGTTGTTTAGACGTCCTGGGCCCTCTCACTTGCTCAATTTGGGCCCTCCATTACTAAACACAATTATAAAACTAGGAGCATAAAACGGGGCATGAAAGTGACTATTTAGAATGAGAAAAAAATCTCAATACGGAATAATTTTAAACGTTGAGAAATACCACAAAGTTCGGAGCATTTGTAAAAGTGCATCATATTTTTTATTAACTATCTAACACGATTTTTAGTACTTTTGCTCTATGCTTGTGGGGTGCTGTGTATTCTCTGATCATC
The DNA here is from genome assembly GCF_014898765.1 of Herpailurus yagouaroundi. Taxonomy (NCBI): domain Eukaryota; kingdom Metazoa; phylum Chordata; class Mammalia; order Carnivora; family Felidae; genus Herpailurus; species Herpailurus yagouaroundi. The sequence continues at coordinate 31,118,383 of NW_024412406.1, read as the reverse complement.
TCTTCAGACGAAAACAACTTTACAACATTAGCTTCCATAGGAAAGAGAAGTTACTCCTTGTGTTTTGTCCGTACCTCACCGGGCACCCGTGTCACGTGCCCCCTGGAGAACACCCAGACTCCTATGCTCAGGTACAGCTCCTCATGTAACCTGGATCTCATCCGACAGCCAGCTGACTTTAGGAGTTCACGTCCAATGGTCAGATTCTCCTAGTGAGAGAATGACAGGACCTATCTGCATGATGTGGAAGTCAAGGCACAATAATTGTCCTGTCAGCCGGTCACACATGGGGAAACACAGGAAGAGTGAATGGAGTATGTTGACCTAGTTCAAAATAGTTGAATCATATGCTGTTGTTAATAGAAATGAACCTCCTAACATCCCGTGGCTAGCAGACCCTGCAAAAGTGCAAAAGGGCTACTTGGTTTGTAGATATTTCAAGCCTACCCCTTTCAGAGCCAGCATTAGACTGAGGAAGAACAAGCCTTTTTGAAAGACCATCTTTCTCGTTTCATTTTTAGGACACTAATAGGGCATGTATTAAGTTTCGATTCTTGATAAAATATACACAGTGATCACTGTAGTCACAGCGATATTCTTACAAAATCATTTTCAGAAAAAAATACCAAACTATCATGGCTGGCTGGGCTGAGTAAGGAGAGCTTTCAGATGTGTGTTGGTGGGAGATGGGGAAGAGAGAAAGGAATGGACCAACTAAGTAGACTTGGGGAGTGGGAAATCGGAGCCTGATTTCTCACTGTCAGATGTGAGAGTTGCACATATGGGGAGACGGAGTAGAATAAACCCAATAGTGCTCGATAAGAATTAGAAATTCTGGTATGCGATGGGTTATACACACACACACACACACACACACACACACACGTGCGCGCTGTAAAATAAATGCAGATGTGTTTATACACATTTACAGAGATGTGTGTGTGTATCTGTGTGTGTGTGTGTGTGTGTGTGTGTGTGTGTGTGTGTGCGCGCGCACATACAGACCTTACCTGCCCCTGAAGTTACCTAGATCAGAGAGTCCGCAACCGCAAGGAACAAACCCGGCATCCAGGTATCCCAAAGAGCCAGAACTCTAGAAAAACCCTTTGATGGCTTGACCGCAGCACAGAAAGTGAAAGAGAAGATTAAATCATTTTATTGCCCCAGAAAAACAGAAAGTGCTCAAATGATGGAGACATGTCAAAAGACACAGAAGCTGCTTCAAGGGCATCTATGGGCAAATCTGGGACAAACTGATCCTCAAAATAAATGGTAGAAATGGATTATAATCCAGTGTCTAAAACAGGAAACCATGAATCTATCCTCAAAAAGATAAGTAAATAACTGGAAAATTTAATGAGAAGCACAACACTTACATAGCTTCAAAGGACCTCCCTACATAGTACTGACTACAATTTCAAAAGGAAAAAAGAGTAACTTTACAGGGGACTTCACAATCTTAACAATTTGATCAAAATGGACATTTTATTAGTGGAAGAAATCAAAAGCATTATGTCTGATAGTATGATAGGAGAATATCACAATTAGAAGAATATCACGCCTCCTGAAGAATATCCTCCTGAAGCTGTGTAATAAACCTAATGTAACCATGAGGAAACATCTGGTCTAATTTAATGTAATAACAGGGAAATCTAACATAACTTAATCTAGTATGATGTGATCTAATCTATTCTAAACATGAGTAAATGTCACACAAACCCACGTGAGGCACAGTCTACAAAATAAACCTGCCTGCAGTCTTCGATAGTGTCAAAGTCACTAGAGTCAGGGCAAGACCAGGCACTGTTCCCATTCAAGGCAACCAAAGAGCCATGAAAATTCCATCCCAAGATGATTCTCAACCGGTGAATCATGAATGAAGTATAAGGACCAGAGGACAACAATATACAATGTCAAATTCCTTGTTTTTTATGGTTATATTGTAATTACATGGGTGAATATCCTAATGTTCTTGTTTGTTAAAACTACACCAGAAATTATGGGGCTGGAGGGTGATGAGGTATCACATTGGCAATTATCAAATAGTTCAAGAAATAAATCTTTGTAATTCACATGCAAATTTTCTTTGTGTGATTGTAATAAAAATACGGCATTTCAGGACTTGCTAAATAAAGAGAACAAGAAAAACAAGCTTGCCTCATGTAGGGTAAATGCAGCAAATCATGCCTAAAGGCGATCTGGCTGGTAAGGAACATTCTAAGATAAGACTGATTAAAATTTTGCTCACATACAGAATAACTAAGAAGAATTATTAAAATGAGTAGAATAAAGAGACAAATGGCAAAAAATAATTTTATCCAATTAAAATAATGGACTAGTCTCCTTTTAGAGAAAAACATTTTTAAATAAGTGAATTTACCTATGATCTTCGTATGTTGCTAGCAAATATTTTACTGTACCTCATAGTTACTGTATTGGTAATCAAAGCACTAAATCCAATATTATCATTCCTTTCACCCCCACTACTAGCATTTTGAACAGAAAAGATCTGCTCCATAGGTTTTTGTCATCTAATTTAAAATGAGAGCAAAAATAAATGAATATACAGTAAGAGACAAATGTATAATACATACACGAATGCAAATCTGGCGAGAAAAAATGTAGAAGATAACTTGTGACATCAGACTGTACTGATACAATTATTACGCAAATGCCAATGATTTGTAGAGACAAAAATTCTTCCAAAGACTATAATTTAGATAAAGAATTATGTTAGAGTAGCAATTTCTGTCAATGACATATTGTCATGGAAAGGATATTATTTGACTCTGAAATTCCCACTTTTGACAAAACCTATTTCTTCAGGGAAACCATCTCAGTACAAAAGATGTGTCAGCATTTTCTGAATATATGTGTATCAGTTTCCATTGTTAAGTAATAACTATTCTTTAAAAATGTATCAGTTGTTTTTGCCTTTTATTACCTCATTTACAAATGATTAAGGTTCTTAGTTTTTTTGGCTTTACTTTTTTTTTAAAGTTAACTTATTTATTTGAGAAAGAGGGTACAGAGCAGAGAGAGAGAGAGAGGGAGAGAGAGAGAATCCCAAGCAGGCTCTACACCGTCAGCACAGAGCTGGACGTGGGGCTTGAACTCGAGAACCATGAGATCATGGCCTGAGTCCAAATCAAGAGTCAGCCACCTAACCGACTGAGCCACCCAGGCGACCCAGGGTTCTTAGATTTTTCGTGTATCACTGGAGAATTAAACTTGCCTAAAATGTGTAATCACTTCCCAAACTGAAGCTTCTGAAACTATGTTTTAATTTTTTTCCCCGATGATGATAGAACATTTCCCTGGGGACTATTAAGAGGCTTATGGGCTGTAAACTAAGGTAGGGTTTCTGCTCTGGGCAAGAACTGTGGTTCCTCTAATCCTGATCTCTGTCTCTAGAAATGCCATAGAGACAGCAAAGAGTGACTGCCATCCAAAATGCCAGAGCCAGCTACTTTCCATCCAGCCTCTTTTATGAATGAAATACAATGACATCATTGTAAAAACAGGACCTTTTCTCTTATTGTGTTATTTTAGAACTTTCCTGGATTTATTAACATTTTAGCATGTACCCTCTCTCCTGTTAGAATTCCATAAATTTATAACTGTTTTTCCAAAATATCTTTAAGCCCTAGGATGTTAATTACATCTCATTTTTATTTTGTTTTATTTTTTGGTTTTTTTTTTTAATCTTACTTATTTGGAGAAAGAGAGAGCACACGTGTGCACATGGATGTGAGGGGGGGGGGGCAATGAGAGAGGGAGAGAGAGAATCCCAAGCAGGTTCCTTGCCCAGCACAGAGCCTGACACAGGGTTCGATATGACAAGTGCGAGGTCACGACCTGAGCCAATATCAAGAGCTGGATATTCAACCAACTGAGCCACCCAGGTGCCCCTAAATCTCATTGGTAGAAATTTGTTTCATTGACCTTTCCATGCTCTTAAAAGCTCGAAGTCATAGTTTGATACTCTTGCCCTGCTTTGTTTTCTTTTCAGACTGGAGGTTTCAGATCTTTTTTCATGAGTCCAATGTATTGGCACACATTTCAGCCTCATTCTTACATTTTTTTTTTCTTTAAGTTACACCATTAGCACTGCTTTTGGTATGTCCGATGTGAACATAACATGAATTGGTCCAATATTTTAAATAATTGTACAAGACTCCTGTAATCTATCTGGTGATTCCTCAAATTTTTTTTTTTTCAACGTTTATTTATTTTTGGGACAGAGAGAGACAGAGCATGAACGGGGGAGGGGCAGAGAGAGAGGGAGACACAGAATTGGAAACAGGCTCCAGGCTCTGAGCCATCAGCCCAGAGCCCGACGCGGGGCTCGAACTCCCGGACCGCGAGATCGTGACCTGGCTGAAGTCGGACGCTTAACCGACTGCGCCACCCAGGCGCCCCTGGTGATTCCTCAAATTGTGTTTATCCTTTTTGTTATAATATTTATACACTTCAAATGCTTTCATAAAGCTTCTAAAACAACTTAAGGTCTTTATTTGAAGGAAACAAGTATCTTTGAGCAATGGGATGTGGGAATAAAAGGATGCACTCATTTCTCCTCCTTGAGAACATTATACACAAAAGATACCTAATCTTGTTTTCCGAATAACCAAAGTTTATCCCTGTCTTTCTCAATATCTAATTATTTATGGGGCATTCCTTCACCCCACTTAAGTGGATTTAAGAACAGTATGTTTATGAATTATTACAGCTTCATGTTACAGATATCTACATCCCTTCAGTCGATTAGAAGAATAGACTAATTCTGAAAATAAGCATTTGGGAGGATTGCTGTTCTAAATCCTAATACAGTAATTTACTCCTATAATTTTAATAAAGTATGAGAATATAACTATGTTAGGAAAAGCTGCCAAATGAAACATATTCCAAGTGAAATTTGTGTAATACACATAAAATATGAATAAGTAGAATATTTCTAAAAGTATTTAAAATAAATGAAAGTTACCTTCTACAATAATTTTCTGGTTAGTAAGATGTGTGGGCAGTTAGTCAGAACATACGTTTTGTATAAGGAGAAAGCTAGAAAATTAACTTTGTTGCTCGTATCAATTTGGTGCCAATCTCAAGGATTCATCCTGTAAGAAGAGAATTATTTGTAATCCTTAATTCAGCATAAATTCCTTCAGGTGTATTTTAGCTTTTTTCAGTAATCTTTCTAGACTTAGTACTTTTGTATTTTGTAATCTTTCTAGACTTAATATTTTTTGTTTACAGAAATTTTATACTTTGCAAATTTACTGTTGTGTGAAATCTTAAATCTGTTTGACCTTCTAAAATCTTACATTACTGTTTTCAAAGATGCAAATAAAGTTTAGAAACCAGGTGTAAGCCCCTTCTGAGGCCTTTATCCATTAAGGAATATTGCAGAAATGTGTTGAAATCTCCCTCAAATTGTTTTAGAATGTCTTCCCCCCCCACCCATTTTTTTTGAGAGAGAGACAGAGCATGTGACAGGGGGAGGAGCAGAGAGAGAGGGAGACAGAATGCCAAGTAGGCCCTGTCCGAGCCGGACTGGGAGCTTGAACTCACACACTGTGAGATCATGACCTACACCAAAACATAGAGCCCGATGCTTAACCGACTGAGCCACCCAGGCACCCCTAGAATCTATTTTTAAAGATATAGTTTCAGGGGCACCTGCATGGTTCAGTTGGTTGAGCTTCCGACTTTGGCTCAGGTCCCGACCTCACTGTTCGTGACTTTGAGCCCCACATCAGGCTTTCTGAGGTCAGCACAGAGCCTGCTTCACATCCTCTGTCTCTCTCTCTCTGTCCCTCCCCAACTTGTGCTCTCTCTCAAAACTAAATAAGCATTATAAAATATAGTTTTGTAGATAATTTGCAGCTCTAGTTTTTAATCATATCATTTATTATTATTAATAACTATAGTTTTGCTACTATACATTTTATTAATAAAATACTTTTATTGTTACTTTGCTATTGTTTTCTTCATAATTATATCAACTTCTATGATTAATATTATCTTCTAGACAAGCCCAGCAACATACATTGAACATTGCCTACCTCTTGTTGCTGACCCTTTGCATATATTAAGGAATTGAATAAATTGTACCTATTGCCCACTTCCCATTTTATGAAGTAGAAGCGAAGATTAGAGACAACTCCAGGTGATGACTCTTCAGTCACTGCCGAAGAAGGGAGGGACACATGAGGATCTCTCGGGACCCATGCTGCTCTCTGTCCATACTAGACCATCAACCTCTAAAGTATGGCTGTGTAGGCCTGTGACCTTAAATATGTCAAGACATACACTGTTGGAAATGGACTTTGGAGTGGGTCAGGATTGTTTAAGACCTACCTGAACCAGATTTATTAAATTTACTTATATGATTAGATTTCATTGTTCATTCACCTTGCAGCTTTAAAATTATGTCTGTAAGGAAGAAAGAGTCTCTGACCAAGCTCTGAAATAGCTGAAGTATTTTCAATTAACATATTTTTTTCAAATAAGGAAATTAGGAGCATTGGGTTACCTCTTTTTTTTTTCCTTTTTCAAGTTTTTATTTAAATTCCAGTTAAATTTTATTTAAATTTATTTAAATTTTTTAAATTAAATTATTAAATTAAAATTTAAAATTATTTAAATTTTTAATAATTTTAAATAATTTTTATTAATTTTTTTTATTTTTATTATTTATTTATTTTTATTAATTTAAAAAATTTTTAATAATTATTTAAAATAAAAAATATTAAATTAAATTAAATTATTAAATTAAATTATTAAATTAAATTAAATTATTAAATTAAATTTATTTAAATTCCAGTTAAATTTTATTTAAATTTATTTAAATTTTATTTAAATTCCAGTTAGTTATCATACAGTGTAATAATGGTTTCAGGTGTAGGAGTTAGTGATTCATCACTTATGTATAACACCTATAGCTCATCACCACACGTGCCCTCCTTAATACCCATCACCTGTTTAACCCATCCCCCAACCAACTCCCCTCCAGCAACCCTGTTTGTTCTCTACAGTTAAGAGTCTATTTTCTGGTTTGCCTCTCTCTCTTTCTTCCTCCTATGTTCATCTGTTAAAACCTGTCATTTCTTAAATTCCACATAGGATTGAGATTATATGGTATTTTTCTTTCTCTGACGGACTTATTTTGCTTAGCGTAATATTCTCTAGCTCCATCATGTCATTGCAAATGGCAAGATTTCGTTCTTTTTGATGGCTGAGTAATATTCCATTGTGTATATACCACATCGTCTTTTTCCATTCATCAGTTGTTGGACATTTGGGCTCTTTCCATAATTTGGCTAGTGTTGATAATGCTGCTATAAACATCAGGATGCATGTATCCCTTTGAATTAGTATTTTTGCATGCTTGGGGTAAATACCTAGTAGTACAATTGCTAGATCAGATTGTAGTTCTATTTTTAACTTTTGGAGGAACCTCCATACTGTTTTCCAGAGTGGATGCCCCAGTTTGCATTCCCACCAACAGTATAAGAGGTTTAGGTCTATCGATAGTTAGATCTTGTCAAAACTGACCTTGTTTGTAGCTTAAAAAAAACATTGAGAAAATCCTTTATAGGGTTCCAATTTGTTGTGGCTAACAAAGCATAAGTGAGAGAAAAATGATCCATCCCTGTGAAATGTTTTCCTTTCCAAAGATACAGGTATATAAATACACTCATGGGTGCCCGTGTATTTGTGTTTGTAGGGGGGTGTGTTTTGTCATTTTGTACTCTGGAGATATTGGTTATGATGTTTTGGAAGTAATACTAACTATTTGATATATTTTTGCTTTATCAAAACATGAAATAAAGTTCAATTTTGCTGTAACATTATTATACAAATTATTCTTTCTTTTACTATTGTCATCATTTGCTCTGAATAATAGTCAGTGGTCTTAATAGGAACCAAGACAATTCTTACGAATCGGGTTATGGTTACTTTTATTTCAATAGATAACTTTACTACTTTTGTTTGTGTTTGTGTAAAGTATATTTATATTTCATCCCTTCATTAAGTATTATTATTGTTTAGTTTCTATATGGCATATTAACATGATTACCAAATTAGTTGGTTGAGAGAAACAGCAGTGACATTTTAGTTTGAAACAGTGTCAGATTGCCTGAACTTGACTTCTGGATCGAATAATTCCCAGCAGTATATCATTGATTAATTGCTTCATTTTCTTTATTTGAGAATCCTCACCCTTTAATCAGGAATTATAAATTAGAGCTACCTAATAAGATTATTGGTACAAATAAGTATGTTAAGAAAGGGTACTTAATGAGCATTGAATAAGTGTTAGTGATTTCTGTCTCTAAATTGCTCTTGAAAACGATGCCACCCTAAAGTGGGATTAGTCTTGTCCACCAAGGCAGTACCTTTAATTTTCTTCAATATATGAAAGTCCCCTTGCTCATTTTCTGAATGACATGACTTTCTAGCAAATGTAAAAGCCTAGATATGTTTTACTTCTGTCCAAATAAGCATTTGAATGAGAGGTCCTTCCATCCCTGAAATCACAGGACACTCTTTCAACCAAGTGTTTAGAATTAAGGGAAATGGACTCATTTCTTTGATGATGAGCTGGAATTTGACTATCTTTATAACTCTTGAAGGTTACTTTTCTCCGGGTGTTGTATCAGTTCTATTACAACCATACACATTATAGACAGAGAAATCAAGAGTGTCCCGGAGACCACAGATAAGGCCGGTACTTAATGGCAAATATGTATCAGCGACCATATCTTGTGTGGAAGCCATGAACAGGCACCTCTCTCTGTGCAATGGGGAGCTTTGGGGCATCCATTGCCTGGGCCATTGTTGCACAGTCAGCAGCAGAGATGGAAATATAGCCTTGGTCAGTTGAACACCAAGGCGATGCTCTTTCTCCACTATCTTCAGTGATAAGAATTTTCTTGAGGTCGGTAATCTTTTCGATCATCTGTGATTCCTGCAACTCATTGATCCATCTTCTCATATACCAGTAGTAGGAGGAGAAGAGACATGAAGTGCAGACAGATTCTTCAAAAAGGGTATTGTATGTAACAGGCAATTTCATTTTCAAGACTTGCTTAATATAACAATTCAAACAGTATGCATCCAACAGTACTCTCCTCTTAACATCTCGCACAGAATTTGCAAATAATGTGAGAATCCTTGCATAATACAGGCATATCTTATTGTGCTTCGTTTTATATTGAGCTTTGTAGATGCCATATTTTTTAGAAATGGAAAGTGTGGCAAGCTTGCACTGGGCAAGTCTAGTGGTGCCATTTTTCCAACAGCATTTGCTCCTTTCATGTCTCTGCGCCACGTTTTGATAATTCTCACAGTATTTCAAACTTTTCATTATTATTATATTTGTTATGGTGACCTTTGATCAGTGATCTCTGATGTTACTATTATAATATTGCTTTCATGCTTGCTAACATATCATTCATTCTGCAGCCCATTGACCAAGGAGTAATTTCAACTTTCAAGGCTTACTATTTAAGAAATACATTTAGTAACACTATAGCTGCCATACATAGTGGTTCCTCTGATGGATCTGGGCAAAGTAAATTGAAAACCTTCTGGAAAGGATTCACCATCCTGGATGCTATTAAGAACATTTGTAATTCACGGGAAGAGACCAAAGTATCAACATTAACAGGAGTTTGGAAGAAGTTGATTCTAACATTCATGGATGACTTTGAGGGGGTTCCAGACTTCATCCATGGAAGAAACTGCAGATGTGGTGGAAACAACAAGAGAACTAGAATTCGAAGTGGAGCCTGAAGACATGACTGAATTGCTATAATCTCATGATAAAACTTGAATGGATGAGCAAAGAAAGTGGTTTCTTGACTTGGAAACTACTCCCGGTGAAGATGTTTTGAAGATAGTTGAAATGACAACAAAGGATTTAGAAGATTACATAAACTTAACTGATAAAGTAGCAGCAGAGTTTGAGAGGACTGACTCCCATTTTGAAAGAAGTTCTACTGTGGGTAAAATGCTATTAAATAGCATCACATGCTACAGAGAAATTGTTCACAAAGAAAAAAGTCTATCAACGTGGTAAACTTTATTGCTATCTTATTTTAAGAACTTGCCACAGCCACCCCATCCTTAAGCAACCACTGCTCTGATCAGTTAGCAACCATCAACATTGAGGTGGGACCCTTCACAGTGAAAGCTCAGATGATGGCTAGCATGTTTCAGCAGTGAAGTCTTTTTATTAAGGCATGTCCATTTTTTTAGACATACTTCTATTTCACACTTGATAGACTATGCTATAGTGTAAACTCAACTTTATTATGCCCTGGGAAACCAAAACAGTCATTGACTTTCTTTATTGTGATACTCACTCTACTGCAGTGGCCAAGAACTGAACCCGACAATATCTCCAGGGTGTATCTCTTTATAGACTTCAGCTTCTTGACTGAGGGATAAAAGGTGGATGAAACTGTAGTTGGCCAATATACTGAGTGTAAAATTATTTGAATATCATTAAATCACTAAAAATAATACATTCACTTTTTCTCATTGGATGAAGAAGCGTTGTCCTTGTTACGTATTGTCCCTTTCTTCTTGGAAACAATTTAAGCTTTCACACACCAAAATGTGGGAGGGCGATGTGATCAGAGAGACAGCAGTCAGTCTGTCCATCCTTCCCAGCCATGCTCTCTTTTGTCTTCAGGCTCCAGTGTGACCTATGGTCCTCAAGGGCAGCATCCTAGGGTCCTGGTGACATGGAAGCATTGGGCTCCAGAATAGAAATGGGACTCAAGGTGAGCACAGAGCAGGTATGAGCTCACACTCCAGCCCAGTTTAGTTTCAGGACAGTAAATGACTGCACTGACCCTGCAGAGGGGACAGCCTTCTCTTTGCAGTGAAATTCCTTCAGAATGATCCTAAACACAGCATGTACAAGCACAAAAAGTGAGAATTTAACAAATATTCAAACATAATTTTGTTTGCTGTGTCTCCTTCCCTATACTTCTGTTTCTCTGGGGAAAGGCTTTCAAATGAACAAAAGTCATAACCATCTAAATGTAAAATAAATTAACACAGAATGTATGTATTAACTGATCTGATAATTTGAGAGCTCATACAATAAATTCTGTATAATAGAAAAATTATAGGCATTAACTAAGAGTCTGACCAATCCGCAGAAATAAAAATCATTTTGGACCAAAAAATACTTGCATGCTTTATATTTACATAAAATCAAGTTATGAAGGTTATATGGTTGTATTTTATTGACATACAAACACAGACTGATACCATGAATATTACAAGTTATATGATCTTTTAAATGACAGGGATAGAAAAGAATTACATACCATAGGAGAGAGAGAAATGTTTAATTCCACATATAAATGATGGCTCTGAGTTATGCCATGCTCAATTGATTTCATAACATCTGTTTTCCAACAATGTTATGTATATTAAAACATTTCATTAGCATGCGTTTATATGTATATACGTCTATATACATATGCAGTATTTTATATAGTTTAAATTATGCATTGATATATATACTTATATATATACTTATATATATATATCATATATATCCTGTTTTCTATTCGACAGAAATGTGTCAAAATGACAATAATGCTCTTTTTATATATGTGAAAGGAAATCTATTCTTAGAATATGTTTCGATGTTTGCGCTCTTATGTCCAATAATGAGAAAGGACCAAACATTACTCAGAATGATCCAGTAATGCTAATAATAGTTCTTCATGGACTCTCATTTCTTAGATATTCCCGACGAATGGCCAATTTCATTGCTTTAAATCTCATATGTATACCAATAATCATGAAGTTGCTGAGAGCTCCCTCTAAATGCCCCAAATGAGGGCATGTACTGCCTTTGAGATGCCTCCACATGGATGTCTGATGGACATCTCGAACTCATCTTCTCCCACTCTCCAAGTGCCCACCTCAGCGAATGGCCATGCTAACTTTGGCATTCTAGTTGCTCACTTTCAAGAACTTGGCATCAGCCTGAAGGCTCTTTCTGTCATAGCCTTATCTGATGAACAAAATATACCCTAAATGGCTGTTACAACCCTGGTCACTCTCATGTCTCACCTATGTTAAACTTATCTTTTTTTTTTTTTTTTTTTTTTTTTTTTGCCTGTTTTCCAAACTTAACACCTTGCCCCTTGTTAGCTTTCAACTTGGCTCATAGTAAAATCCAAAGTTTCCACGACGACTCCAGGGCACTGTAAGATCTCCCGCGAACTTCCTTCAGACTTCCCGCCTGTCTGCCCTAGTCTCCTGCTACCTGCCACTAACTCCCTCCAAGGCTACCGTGATGTTTGGGCACATATCAGCCTCAAGTTTTTTGAACTAGTTGCCATCCTATCCGAATATCTTAAATAGTGTGCTCTTTTACTTTATGCCTCTCTTCAAATGTCACCTCCTTAAAGAGCTCTTTTTTTAAATAATTCTGTATATATCGCTTCTCGGCCTTTTGGCTAAGATCAAGTGTAAATGATTCTGTATAAATGACAATGCCCCCTGTGGTTCCCATTGCCAAATGCTTTTAATAGGCTTTATCAGCATCTCGCACGTTATGGTTAAGCATTTTCTTGTTTGCTGTAGAATTTCTCTCATCCACACTCAAAACAAATTTCCATGAGGTAGAGAGGTCACCTGTTTTGCTCAGAGGAATGTCTCCACATCGGGACAGTGCCTGGCACATAGCAGGCATGCAATATTGTTTTGGTTGCATGGCAGCTGAATATCTACTATGGACATTGGTGTAGGCCATGGGTAAAATGTGTTCTGAGACAGCAGTGGGTATGTACAATATGGAACTCTTTTCAGAAAGTTGAAAGTTATTTGTGTCGTTGAAAAGAAAACGCAATAGAAAACTTAAAAGAAAAAGCATCTAACGGGACTGAGATGGAAATAGAACGCTGTTTGATCTTGAGCTGCTCGTTAGAAAAGAGCACAGAAGCTAGGAGTAAGATTCTATTATCTATACTCGTGAGTATTAATTGAGGAGTTTGGCCTCAAAACGTCCCCTTCATCTGACACAATAAGCAGGATTAATTGAACACATTTTAGGAGAGGTTTGCTAGGCAGGTACCATTTCCCACAATGATCTGCACTTTTTTACATCTCCCCAGTCGTGGCAGTAATACAGCATACTAGCCCATATACACAGAAATGTCATTTTAGGTGAACAGGTAGTTCCCTTTGTATCTCATGTTGGTCAGATCTGTCCGAGTCCATTCTGGCTACTTGATGGCTTTTACTACTTGCGGGATTACGAAAGAGTTGGAGAGGTTGCAGTGGAGAGATACTCTGATAATCAAATAGCTAAGACATAGCACATATAAGGAAAGGTAAAATAATTTGCATCACTTGGTTTCAAAAAGGAAAAGCTGAGAGGCGACTTGACGATTGTCCTCAAGGATATAAAGGTTACTTTTTAAAAAGTCGGGACGGCCTGATTTGGATCATGTCTGAAGAAAGATGAAGAAAAAATTAGTATAAATTGCGGTGTGAGGGATTCTGTGTGGAAAAAAGGAATACTAGGAGATTGAGAGAGGATCTCTACATCCCAAGTATTAAAGGCCAAGAATCAGAATCTCATTCTTTGAAGATATTTCAAAGTGGGATGGTTTGGATTATTTTTTGAAGGCGAGACAAAATGACCAGCCACAATTCCTACTGTTTAGGACCCTAGCATGTCCACATTTACAGTAACAAGTAAAACATACCCCCCCCCCAAAAAAAAGCACTTTCTCCAGAAAACCATATACTCTTCCAATGGAAGCATGAATTTCTAAGCATGGCTCTTTTTAGTGTGGTGCAGTTGTCCTCAGAAGTGGAATATTAGAATCGAAATCTGGAAGATGAATCTTATAACTATTAATTAAAACATTAATCTCAACAGGTAATTTGGAAAGCCATCTCTTTTAATAATATTATAAGGAATTAACTACATTGCGTTGTGTGTCTCTTGCTTGTTTGTTTTTCTGGTTCTAGTCATTGTAATGTATGGTAGTAAGTTTTCTACGTATTTCAAGAACAGTCTTAGGGAAAATGCTGATATCAATCAAAATGGTAATGAAAACTGTTTCAAGTATATTAAATAAGAAATCAAGTATGCAAATCAAATACAAGGATTAAAAGTTTCCTTTGATAATTATACATTGTTTACATACCATCCGCTTTTTAAAAATATTATCATAGGGACGCCTGGGTGGCTCAGTCAGTTAGGCATCTGACTTCTGTTCAGGTCATGATCTCACGGCTTGAGGGTTCAAGCCCCGTGTCAGGCTTGTGCTGACAGCTCGGAGCCCGGAGACTGCTTCAGATTCTGTATCTCCCTTCCCCTGCTCATACTCTCTCCCTCTCAAAAATAAATAAACATTAAAAAAATTAAAAACATTATCATAGAAAAACCCATTTTCTCTTTGAAGGTGCACAGCATTTTTTTTCTACATGGGCTAATTGTGTTTCCTGGAGCTCTCCCTTTTTTTTTTCTTCAAATAGGGCTCTGCTTCCCTAAATTTCCTTTAGAAAGCTACATCTCCTACATATTAAGCCAAAGAATGAGATTAAGTCCTGCAGTGTGGATAGATTTAAACAGGAGGATGCTTATAAATGCTGGGACTGAGGGGCAGGTCGCAGAACAGGAAGTTGCTGGGGTCGATGTATCCCTGATAAAAGAGCCGTGGAGAAAAACAACCTTGGTTTTGCTCCAAGAGAACAGTTAATGTATTTGCATCTGAATCAGGTTAATTCCAGTGCTGAGTAGGGATCCTGCTAGGGAGAATTTTGTCCTTTGAGACTGCACTCTGCTGGGGTCATGGTGGTCTGGGTTAATGTGTCCAACACCTACCTTATTTAAGCTACTCCTTCCCCCACATATATTTCTGAACCTAAGAATCCTAATCTTAGAACACGTATTCTAAGGCCAATAATCAGAAAAAGATTGTGAATAGTGAGTGTATTCTTTAAAAACATATTTTACCTCTATGCCCTAGAATTGTTACCAACCCAGGTTCAATGCTTGCTGCTTGAAAGCCAATATTCGAAAGTCAAGTGTTGGTTGGAAAGGAAAGATTGTTTAACTCAAGAGGCCTGGGGAGAAGGCAGACTGATGTCTAAAGATTGTCTCCCATGTTCCAGGCTAGGAGGGGAAGAGCTATTTAAAGAGGAAATTCAGGGCAAGAGATTACATGCGTATTGATGAAAAGGGTGGGGAAACATGATTATTCATGAGAAAGATGGAACATGTGCATTGAACACACATATATGTAACATACACCCTCATTCACTTTGGGATAGACACTTAACATCAGAACAAGGCAAACTCCAGCCCTTGACATCAGGAGGTTGTCTTCGGACAAGGAGAGGGCTATGCGCTTGCTCCCAGAGAGGGTATAAGGGGGATGGAGTCTTCGGTAGGGTGTTTTTTGTGCCTAGGCTGGAACCACATCAGTTAGCCTTGAGTCCAGGCTTCTGCAGAGACAGCTAGTGGGTTTGCTAGTGGGGGTCTGAAAAGACACAATAGCTGATGAGGGGGAAACAATTCTCTGAGAAACCAGCTTTAAACTTTCTGCTGGTTTCCACCTCATTAACCCCATGGGGTATGGTTTCAGAATCTCTGAATTTTCCTATGTATACTTGCTTACGTTATTTGACCTTTCCCAGCCTTAATTTTCCTAAATATAAGAGGGATAATGGAATAATGTGTATAAAATGATTTGATAACATCTGTAATATATTTCAAATGGCAAATATTATTAACAGGAACAATAAATGAATATCTATAAGGATCAGGGTTAATTAACGTTTAGGAAGCTATTTTAAACTGGATCAGAATTCACACACCTGTATGGGCACATATACATACAGTACACACACATATCTAGAGAACGGTGACTCACATTTGCCTATATAATAAACAATTCTGGCAAACATGTTTCCCTCTCAGTATGAATATGGTAGTAAATTTTGTTAGAAAACGAAGCCTTCCTGACTCTACTTGTATATTTCACCTTGTGTCATAGCAATATTACACTGTATTACAGAGAAATATGTGTGCGTGTGTGTGTGTGTGTGTGTGTGTGTACATGTGAGTGTGTGTATACTAGAGTGTACATAAGATCTGGGTCTGATCTATTCCAGATTTTTAGTAATAGTTAACATTAGTGATGGCTAATATTGTGATTATTAGTGATATTACGTGATATTAATGATATTGTGGAGTACTTAATATAATATGTGCCCATTACTTTCCTAAGCGATACACATGTATCAACTCATTTAATCTTTACAGGAACCTTGAAGCAGGTATTATCATCTTTTTAAAATGCCTGAGCT
The DNA here is from genome assembly GCF_014898765.1 of Herpailurus yagouaroundi. NCBI lineage: Eukaryota > Metazoa > Chordata > Mammalia > Carnivora > Felidae > Herpailurus > Herpailurus yagouaroundi. Next base: position 31,102,018 of record NW_024412406.1, on the reverse strand, counting down.
GATTCTCAGGGAGGTGAAAAGAAGTGGTAAAATTGACATTCATATTTGAGCTAACTCCCAAACTGATGAAATCATAATCCCTAAGTCCAAACAGGTTAAAACTGGGGGGGAGTGACCAGTATGTCTAAGACCTAGCTCCTTCCTCAGGGGAATAAGGATGGAAGCCTATTTTGATGGATTATTATACAGATTAATTTAGAGAGTACATGAAGACTATGCATTGTGGGGTTTTTTTTTTCCTGAAATTTGTTATTATGTCCATTTATATCAGCAATTCCAATTGCCTAAGAAGAGTAAGGAAATTTAAAGTTTTATTCCTTCTTTTGCCAGATAATGCAACTAAAATTAAAAAAATGAATTGGTATATACACACACACACACACACATACACACACACACACACATACACACACACACACATATATATATACACATACATATATATATACATATACATATACATATACATATACATATACATATATACATAGAGAGAGAGAGAATGTTCACTTGGTTTGATTTTTGGTGTCTAAAACATCTTGAGTTTTATTTTAAATCATTTTAAGGCTAATAATTGTAAATACTAACTTCAATTACTTTTTTCAGAAGTTCAACTTCAGTACTTTTTCAGATCATGAGATTTACCTGTGAATATATAAGTAATAATAAAAGGATAGGTGGTGTTCAAAATAATTACTCTGACAGACATTAGGTGATATTTTAATAGAAAAGTAAGTTTTTATATTTGGTATCTGACATAGCCATAAAAAATGGAAATATTTAAATTCATGTATATGACCTTCACTTACTTCTGATGTATTCCTACATAAAGAAAATGAAAGTTATGTAATTATTGTTACTATAACTTAAAACAAAGTTATTTTTCCATATTGGTCATATTGACTAAATAATACACAAATGTCATTTTTGTTCTGGAATTTATAGAATCAGAATTACAATATTGAGAGTGAAGTTTCCAACTTCCTCTTTTACAAAATCCAATAAGGGAAAATATTCCTAACAATATTTTGATTTATATAAAAATTTTCACTGCACAGCAATGTTAAGAATAATACTGTCATAAAAATGAAAATGGTGTTGGGGCGTCTGGGTGGCTCAGTTGGTTAAGTGTCCAACTCTTAACTGTCCAGCTCAGGTTTCACGGGTTAGTGAGATCAAGTCCTGCATCGGGCTCTATGCTGACAGCATGGAGCCTGCCTAGAATCCTCTCTCCCTCTGCCCCTCCCCAGTCCGAGCACTTGCTCTCTCTCTCTCTCTCTCTCTCTCTCTCTCTCTCTCTAATAAATAAGCTTAAAAAAATGAAAATAGTATTGTAATGTTATTAAAACTATCAGATTTAGATAGTTGTTATGTAAATTTTATTATGTAGATTTAATAAGTGCCTTTAGGGAATCAATCATTCTTGAAAGTCTAATTCAAAATCAATTGGCAAAATTTAATTCCGAAGGTATGTTTTTCGTTCTCACTTTTAGATATTAGAATAGTCACAAAAAATTAGAAATTATTATTTGTAGCTGAAGAACCCTTTCTGGGCCTGCTCTTCTTGTTTCATTAAAAATTACATTTTTGGGGCACCTTGGTGGCGCAGTCTGTTAAGCGTCCGACTTCAGCCAGGTCACGATCTCGCGGTCCGGGAGTTCGAGCCCCGCGTCAGGCTCTGGGCTGATGGCTCGGAGCCTGGAGCCTGTTTCCGATTCTGTGTCTCCCTCTGTCTCTGCCCCTCCCCCGTTCATGCTCTGTCTCTCTCTGTCCCAAAAATAAATAAACGTTGAAAAAAAAATTACATTTTTGTTTGTTTTAAATACTCATGCCTGATGATTGAATGATTTTCTGATTCACTATAAGTCCAAGTAAAGGAAGCAGTAGCAAACATAGCAGTCAAAAACATATTAAGTCACATAGTTTATAAATTAATTTATATTTAATATAATAATGCAAAAATATCCATCCTCCGTCTGCCTATTCTTTTCTCATTTCTATTTTCAATTCCACAAATGTCATTAACTTGAAGAAAAAAAATCTATTATTAGAGCAATGATAAGTCTAACTGGAAAAGTGTGAAACAAGTAACTTGCCATATTAGCAAGTATTGGATGAAATGATTATAGCGTGAAGGAGAGAAGAAACCATATTGATAGATGTAGAAATTTTGCCATAGGGATAACGCACTGATTTTTGGCACCTTTCTTCTGCCTTTAATCTTACATGTTTTAAATACGATAGAAAGTTAGGATGCCTAGGTGGCCTAGTCAGTTAAGCGTCCAACTTCGGCTCAGGTCACCATCTCTCAGTTTGTGAGTTCGAGCCCGGCGTCAGGCTCTGAGCTGACAGCTCAGGGCCTGGAGCCTCCTTCAGATTCTGTGTCTCCCTCTCTCTCTGCCCTTCCCTGCTTACACCGTGACTCACTCTCTTTCTCAAAAATAAATACACATTAAAATTTTTTTAAAAAATGCAATAGAAAGTTTATGGCTAGCTATGTCTACGATCTTAATAATTATTATTCTAAACACATAGTTTGTTTTTCTTTTTAGTAAAAAAACCACTTTGGTTATACCACTGACCTCTGAACGTCTTAGAAAAGCATCTACGTTAATAGCAAACATATCTGTAATGTGTTGTTTCTGTGTAATATTGTTTTGTGAACCTGAGACAAACCATAAGAAGGACAGCGTTTGGTGATTAGTGAGCAGAAAGTGTCCAGAAGACTTGGAATAAATCTAAAAAATGAGGGGATACTTCCGGAGAAGTCGTAAATGAGACCAATGCACAAAAATAGCGTCCGTGATTTGTGTAGCTCTTATTTTATTACCATTCGTTAAATGACACTTTCCAATGAGCAAGAAGTATCATGGAGGCTAATTGTTTCTACTGGGGCCAAACTCACCCTGACCAAAGATAAACAGAGAGCGTACAGAGAGCAAATTAAAGAAGTAGAAATTAAGGAACAGCGTATATATTTACTTTATTGAGTATCAGCACTAGTAATAGAAATTTCTAATGTTAATTCAGAACTACCCTATGTCAGAAACAATGCTAAGATTTATACGCGCATGTTCCATTTTCCATCTTCTGCCTCTCTTGCTCTTCTCTATCGAAAGCAGCGGATTCCGCCTCTTGCTTACCTCAGACCTTCCAGGGGGGTTCTCACAGCGCAGGCGGTCATTTGAACGAATGTCTTAGCAGGAGGACCCGAGACCATTCAGGCTTGCAAAGGATCGCCCTTGCATGGATCTCTAAGTCCTTGATGATGAGACATTCTTCCCGGAACAAAACTTTCTCCTTCCCACTTTCGAGAATGATTTATTGCTCCCATTCCAGTTCCTGAAGCACGTTAGCTACATAACACTGTCATGATGCTTTTTATTATTTTTATATATTTGTCTCCCTCAGGAAACTGTGACCTGAGTGCCTGGGTGCCCACAGGGGCTGTAGTGTAAGTCACCATATGAGGAGTGCCTTATCAATAGCAATAACCAAGTGTTCCCAGATGTTGAACTTCTATTTGCAGAGTCGAACAGAGAACTCTCTGTCTTTGAGAGCTCTAGTGCTGGGTCAATTTAACAGGAGATGCCAAACCAAGTTTTCAAAGAGTAAAGTAGTTAAGCTGCCAAGAAAACAGAAAAATCTTAAATGAAGGTTATTTTAAGATTTCATGGCAACGTAGGAGAAGGAAAAATGTCAACAGTTTTCTGGCTCTTAATGACACTGATTATTTTAGGTTACAATTTTACATAACAAAGAAAGTTAAGACCTCTTGAATAAGCCATAAAATTAGCAAGGTTTCCAGAAATCCTGCGGTATTTGGTTACAGTTTTTGTGCCAATGTTGCCAATTAAATAAGTAATATAGAAGTTAAAATATTTACGAGATAAATAAAGGATTTGCTATTTTTTTTGAAACATGGTAGCTTGTCATTACACTTCCGTTAAAGTCCAGAATTCATGACCTGTCTCAGCAATGGCTCTCGACCTCTCTTTCACCTGCTGTCTGGATTTCTGGAATGCTGTTGGAGCTGTTGCTTCAATGCCTGTGCCAACACCAATACCTTGCCAATACCTTGGTTAAAGGCCTCTTCCCGCCCATCAACCTTCAATCTTCCACGTGTCTTTCGGCCACTGCTTAAAATGCACATCCTAGAGGATATTTTCCTGACTCAGCAATCCACTTTGGTGTGAACTGCATTCCTACTCTCCATAACAGCACTTACAAGGATCCGTCCCGACCTATTTACTTGTAGAGTAATTTACTTACTATCTGTCTTTGTCACTCCAGTAGACATTGTAAACGCCGAATGATGAAAAAAAAAGTACCTTACAATAGCTTATCACTGGACTATGCTTTTGAAGATATGTTTTCATTTTTTTTCACCTTAAGATAGTATAAGACAATCAGTAAATACAAAGAGAATGTAACTTTCTTTGAGCTCCTGAGCATCTCCTGGCAGCAGTTATCAAAGCTGAATTCTACAACCAGAAGCAAGTGCTGTTCATTCACTCTCCTCTCATATTTTAAGCATCCAAATAGGAAAACAAAGAAAACTGAGTTTATTGATAAGAGAGTTATTAGTTTGAAAACACTTGCCAGAGCAGAGAATTCCTTCTAACATTTGTGAGTGTTTAATGATACCTTTATGTAGTTATGTATAAGAAATGGTGAAAGACCCCAGTGACTACGCTTTGGCCATTTTCAGCACGCTCCACATGTAATTCAGAGGCCATATCTGACATATTGCTTGGGATTACCCTATTTCGTCAATTCTTAGCCGCATTTTCTTTTAATATCTCTGAAACTGACATACACATAGATAGGTGAACACAGTTGAAAACGCCTAACAAGACCAAGAAATTGCCACGTCACAGTCTTCTTGACTTAATAAAATATAGTTACAGAAGTAAGGTAAATATGTATTTTTTAGAAGCGATCCATTTTTTTTTTAGACAACCTAGACTCATTGTTTCCATTTCTCGTGTAGATATGGTCATGTGGCTTTAAGGGCTAAAGAAATCAACTCAACAGAAAACGTCCTGCTTGTTAACCTTTCTAAAATTTGAAAACCTACCGATAAGCATTAACTTCATCGTCTCGACAGCTCTGTTAGGGAAAAAGAAAAGAGGGTTTTGTGTCATCGCTTCGTACCGTCTAAACTGAACTCGTGTTAAATGCTTTGCGAGTTATGTTGCTGGTAAGCGTAGAAGCCAGCCATCCTCACTTCTGTTTCATGCGATGCTTCAGTGTTGATAACGAGGAGAAATACATTAGTTGTGGACTTTGAGGTGTGGAGTTTAGGCTGCTATGACCATTTTTAAAGTTTATTTATTTTTGACAGCGAGGGAGAGAGAGACAGAGCATGAGTAGGGGAGGGGCAGAGAGAGGGAGACACAGAATGTGAAGCAAGCTCCAGGCTCTGAGCCGTCAGCACAGAGCCCGATGTGGGGCTCGAACTCTCAGACTGCGCGATCATGACCTGAGCCGAGGTCGGACGCTTAACCGACTGAGCCACCCAGGCGCCCCTGCTATGACCATTTTTAAGGAAGATGTAGTGTCATCCGTATGACCTTGGCGTCTCCACCGTGCATTAGTCAACATTGATTCGAGGTATGGCCATGTCAGCAATATGGATTGATGTATGCCAGCCTGTGTAACTCCAGGTTTCCATCAGGACAGTGACCTGCTGGACCAGCGGAAACACTGCTTCACTGTGCAGTCTGAGTCTGGAGAAGACCTCTACTTCTCCGTGGAGTTGGACTCTGACCTCGCCCAGTGGGAACGAGCCTTCCAAACAGCAACCTTTCTGGAAGTGGAACGGATACAGGTGAGAGCCTGGGAAATTTTAGGACCTGTGCCTCCCAACAATGAATGACTGCTCCCCTAGAGTTTAAATCTCAGATAGAAAATGCTGTGACTTTTCTTAATTTTTGACAAAGCCACCTCCTCTTCTCCCATCGTGACCATTAGCCTGAATGGTTTCATTCACTCCCAATGCTCTTTCTTTCTAGAAATGATTTCCTTCATCTCTACCCTTCAAAACCGCACAGGGAATTTGAGACATGTTTTCAGAGGTCACGGCATCGTGAAGATTTTCCTGATTTCCAGCCCGTTCTGCTCATTACCACTATTCCCACAACAGTCCCGTTCAAACCCGTCCCACACGTGCACAGCAATATCACTTCTCTGTGTGTGTGCTTGTCTGTTTTCCTAGGTCTGCTCACCCTCTGTCTTGTATTGGGGCAACATATGCTTGCCATTCCCCACACTAACTTACAGGTTGCTTGGGATTATTTTATTCATTTACCAACTGGATACAGTGCCTTTTGTACCTCACAAGTATTCAGCAGATATTTATTAAGCTGTATTTGTGAAGTTATATTGTATATTGTATGTGTGAAGTTATATGTAGATCAAACTTCAAAGAGCCTTCAGCCCCTACAATTCATGGGACCATGAGATAGAAGAGGCTCCCAAATACGGGTCCTGTGGCTGAGGTCTGACAGAAACCAAGGTCAAAACTGAGCAATTGTGATGTGCTCGCCACATGCAAATGGGCCCATAGAGCCAGGACCTAAATAGACACACCGACACTTAATTTCGAAAACAAAGCTGTAATGATGAGAATATGGCACTGACTCTCCTGGAATGCTTGTCTATATTAGGAGACTTGGTTGCATATTTTTGCAACACGTTGAGCTGATCTGTAACATGTATTAATTTCCTTTATTTCTGACTATAACCTTCTATATTGAACATATCAGTTTGCACTAGTGTGACATGACAATCAGGGGAAAAGGACAGGGAGAAGACTCAAATTTCACTTGTTTCATTGCTCAGTTGACCCTTTCTAACAGCTCTGCTGATCTGCATGTCTCTTAAAATATTAATGTAACTGAGGAACATTGTTTAAATAAGTTAGCTATATAGAACCTCAATTCAATACATAGTTTAATATCAAAAACGGAGAGATGAAAAACCTTCTACATTATTTTATTTCAAGTATCAACACCTCAGACCATTTTGAGCACTAAAATATGTTGGTCAAATAGGAGTTGACGTTTTTGTTATTCATAATGATACTTTTAAGCTTCCCTAATTGTCATTTTCCCAGAATATTACACTTCACTTGCAAACTACTACATGGACATTATCTATCTAATGGTCTCAATTCAAGATTTCATTTTAAGTCCCCTGGTGTTTAGAAATGAGATAACATTATGATGTTTTGATGTAATGTAATACTGTTTTTTTTTTTTTTGTTTGTTTGTTTTTTGGTTCTGGGCTGCATATTCTCTAAGGTAATGTCCTGAGCAATGCATTTCTTTGCACCGTCTCACTATACCATTCACTTGCACATAGCAAGTGAAAAGTAAAATATTTAATGCTTTGAAACGCCTGGGTGGCTCAGTTGGTTGAGAATCCCACTTCAGCTCAGGTCATGATCTCATGGTTCCTGAGTTCGAGCCCTGCATTGGGCTCTGTGATGACAGCTTAGAGCCCGGAGCCTGCTTCAGATTCTTCTCCCTCTCTCTCTCTCTGCCCCTCCCCCACTCTCTCCCTCTCTCCTCTCTCAAAAATGAATAAACATTCAAAAAAAAATTAGCACCTTGTTAGCTTTTGTTAGCCCCCAAATGGGGCTCTATCTCATGATCCTGAGATCATGACCTGAGCTGAAATCAAGAGTTAGATGCTCAGGTGCCCTTAAAATGGAACTTTTAATGAAAGAGCATGTGACTTACAAAATTGATTTTCTTTAATTATTATTACATGTTTTATCCAGGTATAGACATTTAGCTGTCATCCAAAAGGACATATTAAAAAATATTTTATGTGTGATATATGTTCAAATATTGTGTAATATTATATAATTGTGTAAAAATCTTTCAAATGTTGCAAATTATCCCTGAAAAGTATAATTTTCTACTTTTTTCTAACTATAATTCAATTTTCATTATAAAATAAATAGAAATTAAACAATAAATCAAGTGTTATGTTATTAAACATTAATTATATTCATTATATATATTTATTAAAAGATTATAAATTATAGAATTAAACTTTAGTGAGTCTCAATTTATATATCTGTTTCAAATTAATGGTTATTGATGAATTGGTTCTATTCATAATTTTGAACTTAATGAGATAAATTTTCATGTTCTGTACTGAAGGTGTTTTCACCTGACATATTCTTTTATAGCAACTGAAAATAGAGAACAATTGTGTCTAAATTAGAGGGAATGAGATAGCCTTGAACATTTCTTTTTAAAGATTTTTTAAATGTTTATTTTTGAGAGAGAGAGAGAGAGAAACACAGAGCATGAGCAGGAGAGGGGCAGAGAAAGAGGGAGACACAGATCTGAAGCAGGCTCCAGGCTCCGAGCTGTCCCCACAGAGCCCGACGTGGGGCTCGAACTCAGGAACCGTGAGATCATGACCTGAAGTGGGACGCTTAACTGACCGAGCCACCCAGGTGCCCCAAACATTTCTTAATATTGATAGTGGTTTTAAAGAAGTGGTGATGGGTGGATATAAGCACGGAAGATGCCCATGCATTAAACAAAATTACACCCAAAACTGAACTTACAAGGCCCATTAAGTTTGTTTTCTGAGCTGGTTTTTGAAAAATTCAACTGTGAAGGAATAATTTGGCATAGTTGTAGCTTTCCTATGCAAATTGGACTTAAAGCTATGAATATAGATTTTTGGTGAAGTCAACTTGATGCATTTAGCCATCTTATCGTCAGAATCTGATTCATTTAATATAGTTTTATATACAGTATTATAAAACAAATATCATGTAAATATTGGTATTGAAAATTTGCTTGAGATAGGTTTCTGTCTCTCTCTTCCTTTCTCTCTTCCTCCTTGTTTGTGAATTATGAGTAGTTTTCTTCATTTGAACATCCCAGTACAGTTTGTAATTAAATGAAAATAAAGGTGGCCTCTGGACATAAAAATGCATCCTGTGGCACATAAGTTCCAAGTTTTCATTTCATATTTGTTACTGTTAAATTTCAGTATCTTTATTTTATTCATCTTCCAAAATATTTATATAAGTAACATTATAATTTAATCTCATCTTCGTGTAAAAAGTCCTGGTGATTTTGGAAGAATCAGGAGGTTTATACAAATAAGAAACAAGGAATGAATGTCTTTGGGAAATAGCTTGTACCACATGGATGAACATTATATGACAGACTCTTAAGATAATGATGTTCTTACACGTTTTGCCTTGGTTCCTGAATCTGTGTTCATGTGCCTGCGAGTTCTGCTTTAATCATATCCAAGAAATTGGTAGGCCAGCAACTGAATTAATACCTTAACCTTTAATAATTCACTTTTGGCTTAATGAAAATGCAATGATGTTTAGCTTTAGAATGTAGCAACGTAACGTAATCTGGCCTACACCTAAACACTTTTATACCGGTTTTATTGCCGATACGGCAAAGGGTGTCAGTGCAGCCCTAGGTAAAAGCGTGTTCAGATAGCACAGGATTGGAAACTCGGCCCCTCGTACCCCTTGGCAGGTGAAAAGCTGTTCAGCTTCAGTTTTATTAACACTAAGATGTCAATAATACTATGCTCCTTGTACAATTATTGCTGATACTACGTTAGCTATTGTATAAACAACTTATTATAGGAGCTGTCAAAGAGTCTTTGATAAATGCTGGCTATTAATAATGGTACTGGGTCAATCACATGAAAAGTAACAGTGTTTTCTGTTCTGTCTAGTGCAAGACGTATGCATGTGTGCTAGAAAGTCATCTAATGGGACTCACGATCGACTTTAGCACAGGATTTATCTGCTTTGATGGTGCAACAAAGGTAATGTGCTCAAGTCAGCTCCAAGAAATGTGCTGCAGGCATTGTAGTTTAAGAATGATTGAAATGACCTCCAACTCCTGTCAGTATTTTAATTGATTACCACGAATCTTGTTTAAGATCCTCATTTTTGTTCATAGAAGATAAATCATGCTTTATTCTGATTATAGAGAAACACGTGTGAATTTAATAAGACAAACATGTTTCCATAAAACATTATAACTATATAAAGTGGATATACGTGTATAATATATATACATCATATTTTATAGTATATATTATATATATTCTTCTTACTAAAGATATAGCCCTTGAGGGGAAATTTTTCCCCCCAAACACAGCTTTTTTAAACAAAGTGTTTCTTTATTATTTTTCTACATCAACATCTCCAATATCCAAATGGGGAAAACCTTTTTTTAGTTTACTTTTATAGCTAACATGTTAGAATCATAGTGTGGAGGAATTTGGGGGGTTAGAGTTTCTAGCCAGGGAGAAAATGCTTGTCACCCTGTCTTGACTTAGCAAGGTCTTATATTGTCTAATTGGGTGCCTTTTCCACAAAGGATCTTTCTTTCTTTAATTTTTCCACACGGTGATGCGTATTGAATGGTGAAGGGCATCCTTCACAGTTAGTCATATCAAAACACCCCTAAAACACAATTGACCTCTTACCCACCACTAATCTTTTCTCAGTGCTAGAGTCCCTAAGACTGTGGTCCCCAGGAGGGGGAACCCCCCTCCCCACAGAGGACATCTTTTCCCTCTCATGACACATCAATTTCTAAGGTCCCCTCCACTTCCTCCATTATCAAAGTATGGCCTAAGAAGTAAACCGATATATTCCTTCCCGATAATTTTAAGGATTCATGAGTAATCCGTTCCTGGGAAACTTGTATTTTACCTAAAAATTAACGGGTGTACAGAATTTCAAGAAACAGATGTAAAGAAAACAAGACAGTGATGTACATGTGTGAGGAAGGCAGCACTCGGAAAGTGGGAGGATTTGGACCTTGGGGAAGATGGGGGTCTGGGCTGCAGCCCTGTAGCCCAAGCCAAGTATGGTGCAGGTGGGTGTATGGACTTCTTAGGATTTTTCAGGACCCAGCAATCTAGATTGTCACACAAAAGCTCACATTATTTAAGGACAGCCAATTTTTTTTGACAGAGTGAAAATAAGTAGTACACCCACGCTGGTCAGATTTCACTGTCCGGGCGTTGCCTTTGCCTAATGCCAAAAGGTTACTTCTCTAATTATGGAACTGTAGGTGCTGTGGCTCTTTTTATTTTATTTTTTAACTTTTTTTTTTTAACATTTACTTATTTTTGAGAGACAGAGACAGAGCATGAGCAGGGGAGGGGGAGGGAGAGAGGGAGACACAGAATCGGAAGCAGGCTCCGGGCTCCCAGCTGTCAGCACAGAGCCTGACGTGGGGCTCGAACCCACGAACCATGAGATCATGACCTGAGCCAAGTCAGACGCCCAACCCACTGAGTCACCCAGGCGCCCCTGCCATGGCTCTTTTGATGGCTCCCAGATGAGGCTGCCATGAACTTTTCCTGTGACTAAAGATTTTCTTTTGAATAAAATCTTCAACTCGGGGTAGGCTCCCGCGTATTAAATTCATTTAACACATTTACTGAATTAATTATTACTCAAATTCAGAAGTATTAAACTAATGTAATAAATAACTTTAAAAATGATTAAGGTTCAAAAAAAGCTCGTGTGATTTTACAAAGAAAATATTATAGCCACAATTGTCCCTAAACTCTTATGAGGAAGATGAAAGTCTCACACCTTGTAAATGAGAGGGAAGGAAATCAAATCCATCTGAACACATATCTGAAAACCTGAATCTGTTTTGACTTTTTTCTTTAAGGCTAGTATAATCCAAATCTACGTCAAGGTCCACTAAGGGTCTCTTGGTGTGGTAAGGGAGAAAATCCATGTGTTTCTACACTTGTCAAGGTATTCCCGCATGGGAAGGAATGAGGGGTCGAGACCATAAGCAAATTGTCATGATGCCATCTAGGGCACACCATCCAGTAAGAATGAGATTTTACTCAGTGCAAGCTTGATGCAGGAAAAACCAAAGGCTTTGGGGAGTAGTAATCACCCTCTTTCCATTTTCTGACTGCTACCAGAAGTTCTGAACCTCAAGGCCATCTGAGAATTGGGAGGAAGGGAAAGAGTCTGTCTGCTTATGATGAGCAGAGTATTCATTGCAGAACCTGTGACACTTGCACAGCAATAGGGAGCTATTCATAATTATATCAGGACAGCAGACATAAGCCAGGAGAGTCCTGACAAAGCGCTGGGCTGTCCTTACTGCAGGAAGGTGGCCTCCCTCCGTGGAATGAGCCCCAAAGTTATTTTTAAATACAAAAAGAAAAAAAAAGAAGGATAATTGTTACATCTTCATTAAAACGTGTTTGTTCCAGTGGTTTGTTAAAATAATTAAATGATGTTATTTTCTCTACTTGATATGCCTATGGAAAAAATCCTTAAGAACATATGTCCAGCAGATTTTTTAAATGTTTGGGTTCGAGAAGGCCATGACAACAATACTACTGATACCCTCTAGCTGTTCACATTTGGTCTACATCTTGCTCAGCCTTGCAGTGACAGTGGAAGCAAACCAAAGGTCTTATGATAAAGCACAGATACCAGGAAAGGGAAGGACGGTGTTCTAAGCGGTTAATTGAGCTCCGTGTGGAGCAAGTTCCACACTGTTAGTACAGGGGCAAAGGGGAGATTTGCTGCATTAATACATAAAAAAGCAACCATATTTATCATTTCTTACAAGACATTTTTTTTAAAATAAAATAAACAACATTGAAAAAATTCGTTAGAAGACTGGATCAGAGATTCTCGTAGTAAGAGAATAGAGTCACCGTGACCTTCGTCTACCCTAGACTGCTACGGGTTTGGAAGCAGTGAGGTCTGGGAATGTCAAGCTCATTCTCACTGCTTATCCCTTGGGCATGAATGTCCCTGGGGAAAACCTTCTCCCTGGAGTTTCCAGACGGTACAAAACACACTGAATAGTATAGTACTCCCCACACTTCCGTTTACATTGACAACATGATAGGAGGTTATACATTCTTTTGTTTCCCTTAGTGTTGCTGGGGAGAGTCCCTCTTAGAAACTTATTGCCATATAACAGCTCAGGTTGTTTTCTGTAATCTTCCTCCTTATTAAAATGTAGCCTTTTCAGTGTTAGACAAGGTTTTCTCACTACTATGTCAAAATATGATGTTGCAATACTAATATGGTTCCCATAGCTAAAAGTATAGATTTGTTGCCATTATATCCCTTTAAACATGCACATATGCATTAATCATTTGTATCCATTAATGAATTTCCTATATAAACAGAGCCCTTAGTAGTAACATTAAGTGGTTAACTGGATACTAACTGTCTATTGAAAGATAACAGGAGGATGTAAATATCAGTCTTGGGTGCTCTAGGAAAGCTTTCTAGATATGGAGACACCAAGGGTAAAATCATCCAGACAAATCTGTAAGAAGAACATTGAATTTGAGGTCAGACGAGACGAGAGATCAAGTTTCAGGTAGCCAAGAACCAGATTATGAAAGGCATCGTAGTAAAGGATTTACATCTGATTGTAAGAACAGAAGGACCTTTGAAGGGTTTGAGACACAGGAAGGAAATGATCAGAAGTGTTTTTGGCAGCACAAACCCAGTAGAACAGTGGATGACTGAGATGGAGAAAACCTGGGCAATCCGAGATTCCAAATTCTCAAAATCTGTCCTCCTCTGGGCATCCCCCACCCTATGACGTCCCAGAGAAAACAGCATGCATGGTAAACAAGGTCAAACACGCTGTAACAAGTTGAGGGTGAAAATGACCAGTGTATGCACAGAAGAGATATTCAATATCATGAAAGATAAGTTACAAGGAAGGAAATGGAGAAAATGCTAGAGGTGAAAACCGGGTCCCCTGATGACGGTCCACGATGTTTCACCAAAATCCGATTATGACAATGGAAAGCTCATTTTAGCGGAGGAATCCAGATGGCATTGATTGGATGGAGGCAAGACTGAATGACAGGGCATTAATGGAATTAATTTTTGCTTCCCCTTGGTAATGTAGAAGGACAACTTTCAAACTTCTCTTTTTAACCATGAAATTTTGTAAAAATAAAAAAAAATGAAGAAGGGTTAGTTTTATCTGTGTCAGATAGCACTGAGCTCTAATGGTTAAAATGAAGTTGAAGGTATTGGATCCTACACCTCACACCTCCCCCTCTGCCCTTGTGTTGCAGCCCAATGGTATAAGCCAACCTCAAAGCCTCCATTGACTATAACTGGAGCTCATCCCATGTAAATGTCCATTGTAATGGGTGCGACGCTGTAAATCCTGACTCTTACCCCGGGGGAAAAGTAAAAGACAATATTACTCATATTACTTTTTTCCAGACAGTCCCCGAAGCCATTAGTTCCTGAAAATTGTTGCTGATAGTTTTTTAAAACATGCTTTAATAGTTGACCTTGAGAAATTCTAGGATAACATACTTAAAAGGCTTCTCTACCACAGAATGTCTAGGAGTCAGTACTAACAGCATATTAAAAACATTTTTGAAATAATGATTGGCTAACAGATCTATGCAGATAATTTTGAAATAAAAAGGTAACACTTTTGAAGAATTGACTCTGTCATATGTTAGAAGCTACTATAGTGATTTTATGTTTTCTTTTGTACTCAATACTAATTTTCATTGATTATAGATTGGAAACATTATCTGGAGGAAATTTGTAAAACCCATACATGTGCACAGTGAACTGCATTTTAGGAACTTATATTCTGTGGAGTAAAAGACAACGTCACCCTAACTGAAATCACATCCTTCATGGTTTTGAGATGTTCTGTATAAAATTAGAGGACTTTGTCTCCTGAAATAATTGTGCTTCAGAGTTAAATTCATCGTTAACATACTGATTCATGAAGTATCTTAATCTACTTAATCCATTTGTAACTTTAGGTAGACGCTGATTTCTACAGTGTCTAAGGTAAAATTTGAAAGGAAGTTGACATGACCTATATTTACACTTTTCATTTTCAAGAGTCTTTGATATGGGCTGGGCAAGTTGAAGGTCATTAATTATCAGGAGCTTTGAGCTACTGTTTCTCCTAAAGATGGAGGATCTTCGTGCACACACGCATTTCCTCATATGTTTGACTTTTCCTAAAAAGCGTTTAATAATTATAACGTAACTATCATATGAATCCCATAGGATGAACCTCTCAAAATGGAATTCAACTTTATTTCTTTTATTTTATGCTATTTTTTCCTATAATATTTCAACTATTTCACATCAAAGGTTGACACTAAAAATCCAAAAAGAAAGTTTGAAATTATTTAAATGAATGTTTTCTAGAAATGTCTCCTACATAAGTGGGAATCTTAAATTTACATATGCTATGATGTGGTTACAATGATTTTCATATAAACCTCAATCTTAAATATACATATGTTATGATGTAGTTATAATGATTTTCACATAAACCTTAGCATTTTTCCTTTTTACAATATTTTTCAGTCATTTTTCTTCTCCGGTTGTGTAACTTATAGCCCCCAAACATGGACAAAGACATCAAATTCTATTTCATGGAATTTTTACATTCTTCTTCAGGTAAATTATTTCTTCTTTGCTTTTAGGAGAATGAAGAACATTGCATTTATTGCAAAACAAACTCAGACATTTAGGGAAACAATCCATCAGGTAATTTTTTTTAACCCTCAAGCATTTCAAAGATAGCCCTAAAGTAAAATGTTTCAAAGACAAATATTAACCCAAGTTTTCATGCCATTATAGCAGCTAAATGTAACAGAATAGTAAAATCCTGGATTTTTTTAATTCATTTCTTGCAATATAAGGACATTATAAAGTAATGTGGAAACTAATACATGCTTTATTGCCTGTATTTATAATTCAAAGTATATAAAGAACAAAAGCAGGTAAGAGTAAAAAATTCTTTGGCTAATATGCTTTATATACTTTTTCCATTTTCTATCTTTTTCCCCCCCTCTTCCTCAGCCTCTTAAAAATTTTAAATTCTAATTCCTTTCTGGGCCTTTTGATATATTTTATTTTTTCTGGATAATTTTTTTTTTCATTATTAAGAATATCTGCCTTAAAATTTTCTCATTCTATCTTAGGTTGTCTTTTCTTCAATCATCGGTTTTGGTTTTTATGAAATTTTTTACTATAATGTATTAACCTCTGAAACTACCACATAGGATATGGGAATAATAGTTAGCTATGTGTCTGTCTTGCAGCATTATTCTAAAAGTAAGTGAGATAGGTTTTTGAAAAAGAAAGACATGGTAAACTGTCAAATATGAAGTATAGATTCTGACGTCCTCAAGCATTAATCCGACCAGCCCATCTTTCGGTGGGTTTTGTCTCAACCATAGATCCTGTCTTTTCATCTAATCCCTGGAATCCATCATGTTTCCCCCCTTCTCTTTCAGATTTCTCAGAACTCATTAATGAGCTGCCTCTGTCCCCTGGCCCTTAACACCTTCAGGACCTTTGCAAATCGCATAGATGCTCTAGCCTACTTTCTAGAATAGAAATGCAAATGACATCTTTTCCATATGATTATTGCAAAGTTTGCATGAATGGCTATGGGGAGGGTTGCATAGTGAGGGTTGAGTAAAAGGTGTTCGCCTACGTTTCTTTCCCACTGCCGGGTAGTTGTGAGGACGGCAGGGCACCCGCACCGACCACACCTTGCTCCTTCCTGTGCTGCCATCCCCAACACGCCAGGGTGTTTTTCGAATTCTGGATCAATCAACACGTTTGTCTGCTACAATCCAGTCCTTGTGGGTCTCTGCTTTCATGAAGGTCTTTGTTCTGGAGAAGGAGAAGATTGACATTAAGCGAGTAATCCTGAGGGTCGTGGTTCTCAGCGAAAGGAGTTCAGGGTGGCATGTAACTAGGTTAAGGGCCCATGGGTGGCACTTGGAGAAAATTACATTTCGCCCCGAAATTCCTAGGTCATGAGCGGCTAGCCAGGCCCACGGTGGAGGCAGATGAAGCAGCATGTGTGAACACCTGAGAGGTCAGATGATGGGCAGGATCAGAGGGCAGGAGCAGGAGAGTGAGAGCATGAGAGCCGTGGTCAAAAGTGGCTAGGCCCCCCGCCCCGTAAGGAGCCATGGTCTTTACAGCAAAGATCTGGCACTCCCGTCGGTTAACGACGGCCACAGACACACGATGACAGCCGTGATTTTGTTTTTCCTCTGTTTTCTCACGCGTTTGTGTGGGATCGGACGAGCGATCTGCACAGGGCTCCTTTGCGAGTCTGCACTTGGGGTGGTGGGCAGAAGGAGAACCAACCGGATCATGCCCCTGCTGCCGGGGCAATCCCAAAATTCCACTGGCCGAAGCGCAAGGCTGCGACCAAGTTAAAGGGCAGGTCCCCCGGGGCCACGGTGGGAGAGAACCTCAGAGGTACACTGCAATAATCCTGGCTACAGGGATGAGGCAGATGGGGGCTGAGATGCCCGGAGCGCCAAGGGCCGTGGAAAGCAACTAAGGTCTTGTCTTAGTAACACGAGGCAAGCCATGATGACTCCGGCCCCCTTGTGGTGCTTTGGAGAGAAAGGACAAGCTGAGGTTGGGAGGGAAGGGGTTAGAAGAGGTGTAGACTAGGAGGCTTTGAGAATGCAGAGTGGCCAGGAATTCATAATAAAGATACACAGGAGTGCTTAGGGAGAGAAGATATAGCTAAGTACAACACCGGAGTTTCTGATCTGAGCAAGGGTGTGGGAAAAAAGAAATATACTGGAAAAGGAGCAGATTTGCAGGACATCTGTTGCATTATTTTCATGAAAGTAGCTCTGGAGAAATCACCGAGGAGTTACTATGTTCATTGTAAAAATGAGAAGGATGCTATCTTACTTTTACATAAGTGACTTTTCTAAGTTTCTTGGGAAAACACCCTCCCGTGTAGTGTGATATACCATAGGACCCAGATACTATAAATACTGTATCGGAAACTTAAAATTCCAGGGTGTAGTTCTGATGGCTTTTCCCTATACAATGCAATGCTGCGCAACTGGTTTTACTCATCTCAGAATGCCTTCTATCCCAAGAGACTTCTTGGTCTCTAATACAAACACATTTCTGGCAGGCAGCTTTCATTTACCAATCAACTGAGATATGAAATTATTCCAAACTCATCAGGCCCTAAAACTGACGCTCTGGCTGGGATCCCCCATATATCCCACCCTGTGTAGACCCGTTCAAAACTTTACATCCACATATGCCCTCATATGTAATCCCGACTCTTTTCAACTGCTTGCCAAATGGTATGGTCTTTTTACCTAAATCGAAATGTTGCAGTGCAAAAAAAAAATGATGATGTATCCCGGGGTAATTCGTTATGTGGCCACTTTAATGAATGCAATAGTTTCCCAAGTGATGCCTTTGACATTTCAGTCAAAAGGAAACTATCAGAATTAGAATTTTAAGAAACCCAATAAAACTGAAAAAGAGGTAAACCGTCAATTTCTAGAAATACAAATGTCCTTGAATTTTGGGATTTTTTTTTTAATCAGGCTCAGGGAGAGAAAAAACAAATAATGGATTCATACCAATAAAGTTCATAATTAAATTTTAGAAATCAAATTAGTTAATGTGAAGGATGGTGTTGCCTCAAAAATAAAGATACGCCGATACTTATGTATTAATTTAGCAAGTCTTTTTTTTTTAATTTTTTTTATTTATATATGAAATTTATTGTCAAATTGGTTTCCATACAACACCCAGTGCTCATCCCAAAAGGTGCCCTCCTCAATACCCATCACCCACCCTCTCCTCCCTCCCACCCCCCATCAACCCTCAGTTTGCTCTCAGTTCTCAACAGTCTCTTATGCTTTGGCTCTCTCCCACTCTAACCTCTTTTTTTTTTTTTTTCCTTCCCCTCCCCCATGGGTTCCTGTTAAGTTTCTCAGGATCCACATAAGAGTGAAACCATATGGTATC